>NW_004524722.1:869057-897839 GCF_000260255.1 Octodon degus
ATTCATTCCTTTGATTTTACTAGAAACTTGATATTTTTTATTTCTGTCCTAGTTATCAATACCAGGTATTTTATATTTAATAGATATACTGGTTATCTTTTCATTACTGAGGAAAAGTACTTGACATACATCACTTAAAGGAGGAAAGGTTTCAAAGGTCTCAGTCCATGATCAGCTGGTCATAAGACAGAAACATCATGATAGAAGGGCGTGCCATAGGAAAACCGCTGATCTTATAAACCATGGTAGACAGATAAAGAAGGGAAGAGACAGAGAGGAAGGGGCCAAGGTCAAGATACATCTTTTAGAGGCACTACATCCTCCATTTAGAGTCCTGTCTCCTAATAGCAAGCTATTCAGCTGATGAAGATCACATATATCATCGGGTTCCTTGATGAGGTCACTGTCCTTGTGGTCCTTCACCCGTCTAGACCCCACTTGCATATCTGTATAATCTAAGATTTCAAACATCATTTAATCCTGTTATACTGTACTTCATTTAATCTCCATATGTTACATTTTAAGTGTAAATTGAGAAATGTAAGTGAAGAGTGTTGGGCTTGATAAACTTTAAAAATGAAATCTTTTAAGGAAATCGGTCTTTAGTTCTACAATTTTAGGAAAGTATTTCATGCTATTATTCTCATTGCTAAAATCCCGTTCGAGCATAGAAAAATGCAGAAAGGTAATTCAGATCATTCTTTGCCAAATAATTTTTCCTAAGATAAAATTGAAGGATTGGGGAGATAGCTCAGTGGAATAAGTACCTGCCTGGCAAGCACAAGGTCCTGAGTTTGATCCCTGGTACTGCAAAAAAAAAAAAAAAAAAAAAAAAATCATTGAGAAAAAGTAAAATGCATTACATAGTACATAGCTGCTTGTGAGTGCCCTTGTAGATAAGTAATCAGATTATTTATATATGCTAAGGTCAGTTGAAATAGTCCTACATTACTAGTCTCTGTGGATGTTCTGAGGCTGAGACTTCACTTTTGACAGCGTTAATCATAAGACTTTTTAACTGAAATTCAGGCTGAAAAATGTTGAACATTACATGTAGCTACCTAATAACCATGTAGTTACGACAGACCACCATGAGTGCTTATCCAGTTTATCAAGGATAACACTGAAGAGGAATTAAATTCATATTTTAATTATAATATATGTGTTGTTTGGCTTTTAGCTTTTTAGGGTAAATCGTAAGTTTATACTTCTGTGTCTTTGCCAAATGTTGCCACCTCATACCGGTCCTCCATTCTCCTTCCTCTGATGCCTCAGTGCTGGGATTAGGCATGCACCACCATGCCCAGTTCAGTAGGCATTCTTTTAAAAATTTTACCATCCATAAAAGGCTTCAATTTTTTTTCTAGCTTTTTAATCTTATTGTATTACTGGATATCAGTAATAAGTAATACCGCTTATTTTATTGGCATTAGCATGTTCCTGCTGGCTTAAATCCCTGGTGGTACATGTGTGACTGTTCCATTGGCAGCTTGTACCACTAGTGGTACAAGTGGATCTAATCACTTTTATCAGTCTTTCTACTAACAAAATTAATAAAAAGGCTATAAATGGACCAAATCTAGTTAGTTGCATGAATCTGAATAATTACTGACCAAATGTAAATATTAATACTAGTCATCCCAAGTGTATATAATATGCATTTACAACAGCTGTACCACAAATTAGCTGTATTATAATTTTTATACCATTTTACTGTTTTCCTAAACCTGTAATATGATGACATCTAGTCTGCTAAATCAGTGCCTTTCTTTGGATTATTATAGTCAAAGACCCCTGTGAAGCAGGGCAAGCTCCCCAATGGGACAAATGCATGTGGTTCAGGTTGGTAAGAATGATCAAATTCAAATTAGAACCAACCTGCAGCATTATGGCCCCATTATGAATGTGTTAAGCCCTCTTTAAATTTCATTCTCCCCTGAAGCCTCCTGGACTCATAGGTGGATCTATTGAGGAATGACTTGATCATGGGTGTGTGATGACTGAATTAATTCACTCATTGGTTTATCATGGTTCTGGGTATGGGTGACGCTAATAGGCTTGCAGCCTGGATGAAATAATAAGAGAAAGAGGAGGGCTGGCTGCTTCATGCCTCCTCCCTGCATGCCATGAACTGTTTCTCCTGTACTATACTGCCTTGCCTTGAAGCCAGCCAACAGTGGACTGGAATCTCTATGAACTGTGAGCTAAATAAACTTTTGCTCCTTTTACTTGTGACTATTGGGTATTTGTCCCTGGAATGAGAAAGTAACTGTAATGAGAGTACCTTTCTTTTTATTCAATTTTTATCCCAATCTTTTCCACATACTGATCACAGTTCTTATGATATTTTGATTCATAATGGCATTTTTTTAAATACAGTCATACTTTGCATATTTAACCACTAGGACTCATCCCTTCCACAAAAAAAAAAAAAAAAAAAAAAGATTTGTCCCACTTCTTAGGATATGCACTTCAGTGACAGAATCACTACTATGCCCTAGTGTGTGGAAATGAGCCATTTACTGTTACAGCTGGAGCTATTTTTTGAAATTTTTATTTTCTTACAATAAAATAAACATTTTTATAAATGTACCATTCCATTCCATAAGTTTTAATACTTGTTCCTTCTTCCATGGAGAGAAGAAATATTCCAGGGCTGGGGAGATAACTCAGCAGCTTAGGTGCCTGCCTAGCAAGCACAAGGTCCTGAGTTTGATGCCCGGTATGGCAAAAAAAAAAAAGAAAAAAAAGAAAGAAAGAAAGAAAGAAAGAAAGAAAGAAAGAAAGAAAGAAAGAAAGATTCCATTTTTCCTCTTCATTGTTCTTACAGAAACCACAAACACTAAAGGAATATCATGAACAACTCTACACATATAAGTTGGACAACTTAGGTAAAATGGGCCAGTTATGCAAAAACTACTAAAACTTGATTCAAGAGAAAATAGGTAACCTGAATAGACCTATAGCTATAATCTGTTCCATCTAATTTTTTTCCACATGAACATGGAAACCCAGAATTGTTAAATTTTGTGTTTCTTTTTTTTTTAAGAGGAGCCAGATACGCAAATTTTTAAGACATATTTTTAAAGCATTATTAAGTAATTTAAGTTTTAAAAACTTTGTTGGCAAGCATGTCTGAGAATTAGACATAATTTACTGTCTCTGATAGTGACAGATGTTATAAGCACACTAGAAAACTAAGCAACTTAGTGCTAAAGAGAAACTTGAGTCACTGTTAGGAGACTGGTGAGCACCCTGCAGGTTGCTCTTTTATGCATGGGAGAAGCATGGGGTATATTTACGGTACATGGGATGATGTGGGCTTCAGAAGAAGGAGGCTCTATTTAGGTGATAGAATGATGGCCTAAAGGTAACGCTAGAAATAAGTCAGAGTCCCTTGCTTTGTCCCTGGGCAAGTGAGTCTTGGACATCATTGAAGACTCTAGGGAAATGGGGACATTTTAAGAAAGAAATGCCCAATTGAAGTTTTAAGGTAGTAGGCATAACCAAAAAACCTGTCTAACTCATTGTTGAACACATGAGATCATAGGATTTGATCCCAGCGCCCCACCATCACCAAAAGAAAAATAAAAGGAGGGAAAAGAAGAGAAAGAAAAGATCTGTAAAATTCAAATATATATAATGGTGAACCACGATTTGGGAATAGCATGATCGAGGAGGACAGGAATGAAGATCTGAAGACCTGTGAATGCAGGAGTACATTGAATATACTGTCCTGGTGAGGAATGTTATTGAGTTATAGAAAACAGGGCTTAGGAGTAGAGGTCCAAGTGATTTGGCACCAATGGACAATATTCTCTTTTATACCTCTGAAGTTAGACTAATACTCTTCCCTCTGCCTGTATTATTTTATCCGCACTGTATTATTTTACTCAGCTTTATCTGGCTTATTCATATTTAAGATTCTTCACTCAGATGTGTGTTCCACTCATGAAAACCATCCCTGGCACTACCCCCACCAACTTGCCCTCAAGCTCACACTGTCCCTTTGTGTTTCCATCACACCTAGTACCCATGTTTGTCTTAGCACTCAGCATTTTATATTAAAACAGTTTTTTTCCAAGTTCCTCTATAAGATCGCATAATCCTTGATGCAGGTTCTTGCTATGGAGTTCACCCTCGCAGTGATCCTCCTGTCTCAGCCTCTCCAGCAATGAGATTACAGGCGTGCGCCCAGGGGCAGGGCTAGCAGGGCATGTGTAGCCAGGGATTGAACCTCGGTCCCTGTGCTTGCCTAAGCAGGTGCTTATCCACTGAGCCATCTCACTGGCCCTAAGATCACATAATCCTTGATCAGAGTTCATGTTTTAGTCATCTCTTCTCTCAGTCAGATTACAGCCTGCAACAGAGCTAATATCAATATCTATTTGTCTAACTAAACAGAACAGGTAGGTGCAAACCCTAAGTTTTGATTGAAAGCTGGATAGAAAAGGTACATGTTTTCTCTGACGCATTTTGAACTGGCCAGTGGTGGAAGTCTTATAAGTTGGTTTTTTTATTGGTTCAGATCTGCTTAGGGCTAAAGCAAAATTTAGTGACCACTCAGCAGATTATTATTAAGATAAGGAATGTGGCCTTAATTCCTCGATCCCAGTGGCAGTCTTTGGCAAGCACTGAATGACAGTGGAGCAGTTCCTTACCTTTGCATTGGAGCAGTCAGTATTTTAAGTGATAAAATTACAGTGATCCTGGCATATCCATTGCATTCATCCCTATCATTTGTTTTTGTAGGAAAGTTTGGATAATGAATAGATCAGAAATATTTTCTATTTCCTGGTACCTGCTCAAAATTCTCCTGGTGAGGATATTTTATTGAGTTTATGCTTTGACAGTTTCTCTACAAAATATTCTCCATTGATCTTCCCAGAGATAGCTGAAAACATCTAACTGCAATGTGTGTGTGTGTGTGTGTGTGTGTGTTAGGCCATTCATCATTTTTTGGCTGTCTTCGGCTTTATCATTGGAATTCAACGCTGCTATTCTTTTTGTCTAGGAGTATTCTCTTCAAATTCATCTCTATGTTTTACTTTAGGTTCTTTTTTCTTCCTCTGTTAGGCTTTTCTCCATTGGGCTTTTCAGAGGACTGAAAAGCTTCTCAATAGTATATTTAAACTCATAGAAATGAAATAGTAGAATAATCTTTTGAGACTAGGACTTGCCACCTTGCCCAGCAGAAACCTGTTCTTTCATCTTGGTGTTCCTCCTTTCCCTGCCTAATCTCCAACATAGAACTAGAGACTTATTTATCTCAAGCAACTAACGGTAAGAATGCAGTAAGAATGCTGTTATTCTGTTCATCAGACCAGTAGGCATATTAGGTTTGAGTGTCATGCATGTGGTACTAATCATTCTATAGAAAAACGAAAAGGAACTGGGCATAGTGGTACACACCTGTAACCCCAGCACTCAGGAGGCTGAGGCAGTAGGATAGCCATGCATTTGCGGCAAACCTGGACTACCTCATGAACTCAAGGTCAACCTGAACTACATAGTGAGACCTTGTTTGAAAAAACAAAGAAAAGTAAACATGATTCATGCCTTCAAGGAATTTATAATCAAATCAAGATGATAAATAAAAGTTGTAAATATCCTTTATAAGCCCCTGCCTTTTTTAAGCTTCAAATTATTGTAATATATTTTTCCAATAAGACTGTAATAATTCAGCATAGTTCCTGACTGGTAGTATTCAATAATTGGTAGTTATAGTGCTGGATAGAGAATAAGTAGCAACATGAAGAAAATAATGAGCATAACATCTCTACCTAGGTGTAAATAATTAATGCTGGAGTAAGTTATATGTACAGAACAATGAAATAGGCACATTTAAAGAATTTTAAGTAACTTGTCTGTCTAGGACAGATATGAAGGCGGAGAGCATACTGAGATGCAATTTCTGAGGTAGAAAGTTAGCCTTAATTTTATAAGGAATGGAGACTGTTACTTTATATCAACAAGGGAATTAAAATTAGTTGATGCTGAAGAAAATTTCTTTCTTTTTTTATTTTTGGCAGAACCGGGGATTGAACTCAGGCCCTCACGCTTGCCAGGGAAGCAATTATTCTACTAAGCCATCTCTCCAGCCCTGTAAATTTCTAATATATGTTTCTTTCAGGTCTCACTTGCCCTGGAGCCTCTGTCAGAAACTTACAACAGCTATAGTCCTCTTCCTCACACAGACAAGACACAAAATGTCTATTTATCTGAGCAGGGATACAGAAAGAATACAGAATCCAGCAGTACCCAGTTTCTGATTCCATCAAGGTCTCATGGGATACCCACTGTCAAAATTGATGGAAAAGAAATAGCCACCACCAGTAGTAGATCCAGCACACCAAGGTAATTACCTTCTAATACTAGTCAGTCTGTCAGCTAACTTCCTTTATACTCATGATTTCTGTCTTTCATTTGTGGTTAAGTGATAAACTAAATGGAGAGAAAAATATACTCAGCAGATAAATGTAAGCACTCACTATGGTCCTAGTTCAATACCAGATACTGGATATGGAAATTAATAAGACACTTGTTTTAAAACTGTTTCATCGCTATTTTATCTTTTTTTCTCATTAAAATGAATAAAAATTTTAAAAAATAAAATGAATAAAATAAGACACAATTCCTGGGGATGGGGCTGGGGATGGGTGTAACCTAGCAATAGAGCACATGTTTAGCACCTCCAGCACCAAAATACACACAACCCAATTTCTGTTGTTAGGATATACTCATCTGTCTTTATGAATACAGTTATAATGGAAAAGCCATTATAGAAGTAAATATAGGGCTGGCCTGACAACTCAGCAGACTAAAGTGCCTGCTTAGGCAGGCACAGGGACCAGGCTTCGATCCCCAGTGTGCCGTGCCAGCCCCACCCCCAGGTTGTGCTGAGACAGCAATTAAGACTGGACATGGTGGCACATGCCTGTAATCCCAGTGCTTGGGAGGCTAAAAACAGGAGGGTCACTACGAGTCTGATCTGTGTAGTGAGACCCTGTAGACCCTGTACTAAATACATTTTTTAAAAAGAAGTACATATGACTAAATAATTTACAGATACTATTGCTGTACATGGAGGTACACATATGCAATCCCAGCTCTTGGAAGCTGAGGCAGGAGGATTGCAAGTTTGAGCCCAGTCTGGGCAACTTTGTTGACTTAGTGAGATCCTGTCTTCAAAATAAAAACAACTGAGGATGTACCATACTGTGAACGCCCTAGGTTCAGTCTCCAGTACCACCAAAATCATAGACACTATGAGCCATAACAGATGTCCATATGGAAAAGAGAGCAAGAGTATTGTTTTGTGAAACAATGGGATAAAATGATTAGATTTTGTTTTTATGTAATTATCTATGAATCATTGGCTTTGTGCTGACCCCTCCCCCAGCCTTTTTGCATTGAACTCTATTTTGTTGTTTTATTTAAGGTACAAGTCTACAAATGTAGGTAGAACATCAATTCCTTCAATTTAGGAAATGAAAATCAGATTTACATAGTCACACTACAAATAAGCAGTCTCTTTCGAAGTCCAAGCACTGATCGCCTCCTGTCTCTGACAAAGCAGAATGTTACCATCGTGGATTATACACTGCTGACGTTTTCATTTTTAAAAAACAGGGGGAAGGACCACTTGTGCTTTGCAGAGAACTCTGATACAATAAAGGATTCTTTCTTTGGGCTACAGCACCATCTTAATTCTGGACAGAGTTTAGAATCTATAACTATAAAAGCCAAAGCGCCACAGAAGCAGATATCCCTTCCCAACAGTACTGAATATCAGCCTCAAATTAGGACAGCTGCCAAAAGTCACAATAACTCATGTGTTCTTTCTTCAAACAACTGTCCTACCAAAGACCTTCTTTCAGGTATGTATATTTTTATGAACTGAGACTAAGCTATATTGATGGGACTGTCATGCTTGTTAGCCAGTCTATGAAAAGAGCCAAAACTTCTGTTTGAACAAGAAAGCCAAATAAAAGTGAGAAGCCTTACTGTGGTCTAGACCTTCTCATTTAATGACAGCCATGTGTAACACCAAAAAACTTCTTTTTGTTTTTTAAATTTACTTTTAATTGATACACAGTAATTATATATACTTACAGGATGCAAATTTCAGCATATATATATATATATATATATATATATATATACTAGATAATGATTAAATCAGGGTAATTGGTATATCTATCACCCCAGACATTTTTTTTTTTTTTTTGTGGTACCCAAAATCAAACCCAGGATGTTGTACTGTGCCGCTGAGCCATACCCCCAGCTCCACCCCAGACAGCTATCATGTCTTTGTATTAAGAAGATTCAAAATCCCCTCTACCGGCTGTGTTGAAGTGTTCATTTAATTGCTGTCAACCATGCTTATCTTGACACTATCGAACAGTGAGGGTAAACCCTTTAAAGACCAAACTGCAATCCAAAACCCACTTATTACAAAATGCCAATACTACAATTAAACCTGAATACTGAAGTTTTAGTTTGGAAAAAAACAGCTTATACTTCTGGCTTGCGTGCCAACACATAGGACTCTGTGTGCGTGCAGCAGCACACGTGCTGTAGTTCACCACCACTGCTGTAGAACTGAGCAATTCTTTTTCCCATCCAACTAAATCCCTGTACCCACTCTCTCTCCCCTCCCCTTCACAATCTCCCTCATATTTTTCATAAGCTGTGGCAACCACTATCGATTCTCTACTTCTTTGAGATGGACTTTTTAACCTTCGGCATATAAGTGAAAAGATGTGTTATTTGCCTGTCAGCACCTGACTTAGTTCATTTAACACAAGATTCTCCACTTCTATCCATGTAAACCAACCAAGTAACTTCCAAATTAGCTTTTTTTTTTTTTTTTTTGTACTGGGAATCAAATCAGGATCTTGCATTTGCCAGGCTGCTGAGCTCTGTCCCTGGCCCTCTAAATTGAATTCTAAGAGTCAAAGTATAACTCAGTAGTAGAATGTTTGCCTAGCAGGCACTATGTCCTGGGTTCAATGCCCTAGCAGCACAAAACTAAAATAAATGAAGTTCTTCCAATTGCAGATTTGGGGGCAGGGATAGTTCAAGGAAACCTGGACATAAGGGTAAAGTTTTTATCATAGAAGAAAACAGGTCCTTATTTTTCCTCAGGTAATTCAAGGATTATGAAGACCAGATTTTTATCTTAGCATAAGAATTTAGTTATACCCATTATAACGAGAGTACTACTAAATTCATTTCGCATTTTCAAAGTTGTTAGTCCTAATAGAAAAATTGAGTGCACAGCAACTTGTCTTAATGGCTGATCTTAAATCTGGGAATTAAATTCTATGTTGGCCAAATAGAAATAAAAAGACACTTCCTTAAAGACCACACACTTATGGAAAGATACTGGTTTGCTCAGTAAGTGGTTATTTAACATCTACCAAGTGTCTACCACTTTCCTGTATGTCAGGGGTACAGCTGTTCAGATTTAAAACAAATACAAAGTCCTCCCCTATTTCTTGGTAGGAAGACAAATGATAAAATAGGTAAATAATATGTAGTAGTAAGTGGTGATAATGGCCTTGGAGAAAATGAAACAAAGGGCCAGCCAGATAGCTCAGAGGACTAAAGCTCCTGTTTAGGCAGAACGCAGTGTCAGGGGTTCAATCCCTGGCATGCTGTTCAGCCCTACCCCCCCCCCTCCCACACACTGAGACAGTAATTGAGACTGGGCATAGTGGGGCGCACCTGTAATCCCAGCTCTTGGGAGGCTGAAAACAGGAGAATCACTACGAGTAGGATCTACATAGTGAGACCCTGTAGATCCTGTACTAAATCAAAAAAAAAAGAAAGAAAATGAAACAAAAAAGCAAAGGAATGATGTTAATTCTACAGAGGTTAACAAAGGAAGGCCTCATTAAAAAAGCAGCATTAGTCTAGTACTGCCCTCTGCTATATTACTCTGAAGTTCTGTTTGACCCTTGAATGTTGTTTCTTCTCGTGTTTTCCCTTTTTCTTGCTCAGTACTCAGAACCAGCTACATAATTCACACAGCCATCTTCTTCACAGATTAGGATTTTTAAGGTGGTTGTTGTAGAGCATTAAACCAAATTTGGGTTCATTCCCAATTTGTTTCCTAAGGGGAAACAGCAGTACTTAAATAGAATGCTGACAAAACCATAGAGGCTACTTGTAGCAGGGGGAGGGGATCAGTGTCCTGCACTCTAGTGACCCCTTGTGATCCATGGGTGCCTCAACACCCATGGGCATTCTAAACCCTAATATTTAGTACTAAATCTAAATATTTTAGGTCCTATGATTGAATGGCTAGTTGGGAAGAAAAGAGGTGGGGTGAGGATTGGACCCAGGTGACCCCTAAGAACCAGTAAGTGGGTAAAGTTCTTTTTTATTTCTCTTCTGATCCATCAGCCCCACTTTGTTTTCAGGACAAACCTTTGGGCTTAGATATCTTTTTCTTCCAGTCAGGTTTTAGCACTGATAAATTTTCTTGCCTCTTGCTGTGTCCTATTCCCCAGATCCCACACCACTTTGAAAATGAATTTAAATCCTTTATAGCTGGATACCGATTTTGTTGGCATGGGAGTGGGCTGTATGGACAGCCTGGGCCTATTTGGGAGTCTCTCTGTGTCCATGTCCCTAAATCCTGCATCAAATGAGTCAGGAGGTGGGTGCTTACCACCTTAGTTTCAGAGTGATTATGCATCATAAGCTTAACATCAGAATGAAAACGAAACTTTTGATTTGATGTTTCTTTGACTTTTTTTTTGTTCAATCCACCTATCCTCCCCGCCCCAATAGCTGAAATCTCTTATGAAATGGACCCACAGACTTTTTTTTTTTTTTTTTTGTGGAACCGGGAATTGAACTCAGGCCCTTGCACTTGCCAGGGAAGTGCTTATTCTACTGAGCCATCTTCCTGGCCCATAAAATGGAAAAGAGGTGTTGATGTCTAACTCCTTCCATTAAATTAATAAGTACTGATCTCCTAATATTTAAGTGTTTGCTATCTATTTCTGTAAAGTTTTGTACATTTTGTAAACTTTTTCCCAAATACATGTCTAAAATTGTTGTACATCTGATTCTTTTATATTCCATTGTTCAGCACAAAGTGTGGTTATTATTTAGAATAATCAAAAAAGAAATTTGAAATGGGGAGAAAGAAAAAGAAGGCAGCATTAAAGGTCTAAACAAGACAAGGGCTAGAGTATATAGTTCAGTGGTACAGTGTTTGTCTGCCATGTGTAAAGCCATGAGTTCAAACCCATGCATCAGGTGATGGGGATGAGATACTTCTTCTTCTTCTTCTTTTTTTTTTTTTTTTTTTTTATGTATTTGGTACAGGGTCTGCAGGGTCTCACTATGTAAATCTGACTCGTAATGACTCTCCTGTTTTCAGCCTCCCAAATAGTGGAATTCCAGGCACACGCCCCATGTTCAGTCTCAGTCGCTGTCTCAGTGCATCCCGGGGGTTGGGCCGTCATGGCAGGGGATGAGATACTTCTAAGGAGACTAGTTAGGCTGGTAAAAGGAACTGCATGCTTTATATACAGAATCTTAAAAATCATGTGAAGGGGCTAAGGAGATAGCTCAGTGGCATAAATGCCTGCCTGGCAAGCACAAGGTCCTGAGTTCAATCCCCAGTGCCAAAATAAAAACAAACATGTAAAGTAGGGTTATCATCTTCATTTTAAAATGAAGCCATGGGCCGAGTTAGGGAACTTGTGACCTATCAAAAGAGGTAGCCACTTCATGTCTGTTCATTATTGTCTTAGACTCTAAGAGGTAAAGTTTTGTGGTTCATTCTACTTGTTGAACCTAGACCTGGCTGCTTTTTTTTAAGTTAATTTTGCTGGTCAGCAGTTCAAGCCAAGCCAAATATGCCTGGAACAACCCCTAGGCTGCAAACATGCAGTTTCTTCCATAACAGTGGCAGGTTCAGAGAACTTAAAAATGAGGCACAGGTGCTCACTTTGATGGCTCATACCCTAAAAACAAAGCACAGATAGTGGCTCTGAGTTAATAGTCTGTGCAATAATGGGAGAGGACCACTTCAAAAGATTCTGCAACCTGTGCCAGTGTGAGCAGTTACATGCCAGTAGCTTTGTAAACTTCAGGGAAAATCAGGTATACCCATCCTGTAGCCCACAGAATGCATGGGGACCTGATAGCTAGCAGTGCAGCACCACAAAAGCATAAACTTTTAACATTATTATATTATTTTTTGCAATATTTTCTATGAATCAATTGCATGGTCCTGGAGCCTGGACTGTGTAGGCAACAACAAAATGGATCATGGGGAAGGGCACAGTGCAGAACTCTGCCTCCTGTGCCCACTATACTTTTGGTGAAATTGAAGCCCACATATATCTTATGCTTGGAGCACTTTTGCAACTTGGGAAGTGATTTAGTCATTATTTTAATCGCTGGGATAAAATGCTCAACACCTAGAACTTAAAGAAGAAGGTTTATTTGGGCTTACAGTTTCAGAAATTTTAGTCCATAGTCAGTTGGCTGGTTCTAGAGCAGAAATGGCATGACAGAGGAGCACAGCAAAGGAACCCTATGTGCCTCAGATGTCAGGAAGCAGATGGAGGAGCCAGGAAGGGACACATACCTTTCCATGTCACAGCCCTGGTGTCCCACAGTCAGGCCTCCTGACAGCACAGTCAGCTGCAGTACTCAGAAATGGATGATTCCACTGATTCATCCCATCACACTGAAAATTTCCGCCCCTATGCACATGAGAATTTGGGAGGACATTCTGGATCTAAACCGTAACAGCAAGTAAAGCAGTGATTAACAATAATAGTATTCAATCTAGTATTTACTCGTGTACATTAACTCTATCATATGTTTTACATGTGGCCCAACATAGTGCAACCCAGGCAAGACAAAAGTTTGGGCACTTGTGGGTTCAGTCATTAAGGAGAATTCAGATATAACCTTTAAAGGTCCCGTTCACCCATAAGATTCTGGGGGGCTAAGATTAAATGGGGTGTTTCAGTAGCAAGCACTAAAAAGCTGAGATCTGGGGAAGGACACAATAAATACATAAACCAAATTATCTCCTGGTCATCATTATACTAACATACAGAGCTCAGTCAGTCAGTTAGTATTTATGACAGACCAACTATACTTTCTGCTTCTCAGACCTGGACTTTAGAATAAGTAGCATAAAGGGGGAAGAAAAATCAGAAACTTACATGTGCCTCTGGTACATAGGAAATAAGGGAAATATATGTCCTGAACTTAGTTGAGTGCCTTTTTGGGGTATGTAGAAAGTGATTAGAGTTGGTGGTTCTAGCGTAGGGTATGAGTTTCTCCTTGGAAATCCAAAAGAAGATGTTGTTCTTGTCAGCTTAGTCTGTACAGAAGCTTTTCTAAATGATAGCTCTTTTAACAGTGAAACCACTAAAAGGCCAACAAATGGACTAAGAGCTCTGAGAGCACAGGGGAGATATTCTGCTTTAAGGAACTGTTAATAATTGGATGTAGTTACATAATAAAATACCAAGGCCATTATTACCTCTTTAGGAATAGTTTGGGTATCAGAAGAAAAATCTTTCCTGCGTGACCCTAAAACCCAGTAAGTCTATTATTGATAAGTGCTTGTCATTAACTTCTTTATTCATAATGTTTAGTCAACCCACTTCATTAAAGAATCTTAAGCTCTATCAAATAAGTATCAACTAGAAGCCAAAAGGAAAAAGATTTCCTGTTGTATACTAAGCTTCTTTAGTTAGAAAACAGATTCTGGTCAAATTTCTAACTCTAGAAAACCATGTTTTCCCCACCCTTTCTCAATGAATAAATAAGCCAATCATTTTCCAGATAAATCCAAAGAAAGTATTTTTCCTTTTAATAAAAAAAGATACAATGAATTCTTAATATTATACTATGTAGCCATTATTTACTCAGAGAACATATTTAGTTAAAAAACTGTACAATTTGTCATTTTTACAAAAAAAAATGTATATGCAAGTATCTGTATGCCTAGATAAAAACTTTAAGATATCAAAATGTTAAGAATCTGGCTAGTAGGGCCAGCCTGATAGCTCAGTGGACTAAAGTGGCAGAGCGCAGCGGCCAGGTTCGATCCCGCGGGTTGCACTGAGACAGTGATTGAGACTGGGCATGGTGGTGGGCATCTGTAATCCCAGTGCTTAAGAGGCTAAAAACAGGAAAATCACTACAAGTCCAATCTACATAGTGAGACCCTGTAGACCCTGTCCTAAATACAAAAGAAAAAAACAAAAAAAAAGAATCTGGCTAGTGACATTAGTGGACACATTAGTTTTCTATGGCTATGTAACAAGTTATCACAAATTTAGCACTTAAAATAGTACTCATTTATTTTCTCTGAGTTCTGTAGGTTAGAAATACATGGCATGATTGGGTTTTATGATTAGAATATCACAAGATTAAAATCAAGGTGTCAGCCAAGTTGTTTTGATCGGAAATTTCTGGAAAAAAATTCACTTTCAAATTTTCGGTTCCTCAAAGTAATAGCACTCAAATTCCCTTCCATTGCTGACTGTTAGCCTCACTTTCAGCTCCTACAAGCCACGCACATTTATGTCCCCACCTTCTTCAAACCAGTAGTGATATCCTTCTCTGGCTTCAAATCTCTAACTTCATATCCTTCAGTAAGCCAGAGAAAACTGGTTTTAAAAGTTCTTGTAATTAAGTCTGACCTCGCA
The DNA here is from genome assembly GCF_000260255.1 of Octodon degus. Classification (NCBI taxonomy): domain Eukaryota; kingdom Metazoa; phylum Chordata; class Mammalia; order Rodentia; family Octodontidae; genus Octodon; species Octodon degus. Next base: position 883,763 of record NW_004524722.1, read on the forward strand.
AAATAAGTCTACCCCCATTCCAGGAGAGGGTGTTAAACTCAGGCTCTTGCACATGCTAAGCAAGTGCTGTACCATGAGTACTTTAGTCTCCCTATCTTAAAATTGACTAATTTGGATACTTAATTACATCTTCACAATCTCTTTGAATAATATTTAGATGAATGTTTAAATCACTAGAAAAAGTATGTATATACCAGGGGCTGGATATCTTAAGGACACCATCTGAATTTTTTTTTTTTTTTTTTTTTTTTTTTTTTTTTTTTTTTTTTTTTTTTTGCTCTTGTTTTTCAGTACTGGGGATTGAACCCAGGGCCTTCACATTGAGCTACATCCCCAGGCTTTTACATTTTTTGAGATAGGATCTTACTAAATCTCTTAAATTACTCCAGATAGGCTCAAACTTGTAATCCTCCTGCCTACACCTCCCAGAGTGATAGGATTACAAGTGCATACCACTGGCTTGACTAGGGGAACCATCTTAGAATTCCATCTACCACAATGGATGATGATCATTATTTTGTTTCATTTACCTGCCTTTTTTCACAACATACATTGAACTTGCGATATTTAAGATTCTGAATGGTTTTTAAGCTACATTTCTCTCTATATGGTACCAAAATATTAGATGTTTATGGATTCATTTGGCACCCTTTGGTGGGTTTTCAATTTGTTTCTTGACCTAACCACCATACTTCATTTCCAAAAGTTATAAAACTTTAGGAGGTAAATACTCTGTTGCTGGTCTCACCATTTAAGCAGCTGTGGAGTCTGAAGAAAATAATACTTTACATGTTCCTTGGGATGATACTATTGATGTACAGCTTTTAAAAGAAGCCCTACTAGGCACAAGTTTGAACCCAACCTAGGGAACTTAGGGACTTAGTGAGACCATGAATGAAAATACACAGTTAAAAAAGGGCTATGGTTAGGTGTGGTGTCACACTCCTGTGAGCCCTGCACTCTGGAGGCTGAAGTGGGAGGATCCCTGCAAGTTGAAGGCCAGCCTGGGATACATAGTGAGTTGAAAACCAACCTGAGCTACATAGCAAGACCCCGTCTCAAAAAAATAAATAAATAGATTGATTAATTGATAGATTGATAGACAGATAGATTTGTGGTATAGCTCAGAGTGGAAGCTCCAAGTACAGTCCTCAGTACTAGAGGAACAAAAGCATAAAAACTAAAATAGAGATTATAGAAAATGCAATGGCTAAAAACAGAATATAAACTCATTCCCTTTATATAGGACCCCCCTTTTATGACCAAGGAATACATCCCAAGGCCCCTGCTAGATGCTTGAAACTAGAGAATACTGAGTTCTATAATACTATATTTTTTCCTTTATGTATGTGTTCATGATCAAGTTTAATAATAATAACCAATAATAAAATAGAATAATTATATACTATCATAAAATTGCTAGCATCACTAATCTTGTGCTTTGGGCCATTACTCAATAAAAGTTGCCAGGTGTGGTGGCATACACTTGTAACCCTAGTGCTGGGGTGGCTGAAGCAGGAGGATTGCTCCACTTCAGGGCCTCCCTGGGCTACAAAGTGAACTCAAGGCCAGTTTTGAACTGCATAGTAAAACCCTGTTTTAAAAAAAAAAAAACAACAAAAAACAGAGTTACTTGAACACAGGCACTGTGATAAAGTAACATGAGAACTTATAACTGAAATAGCTACTGCGGTACGTGGTAGACAGGCAGGTGGAATATACAACATGGATAATGCCAGACAAAGAGATGATTTACATCCAGGATGGGACAGCATACTACTCTGAACAGCACACAATTTAAAGTTTGTGAATTGTTTATTCTGAAATTTTTCATTGAATATTTTTGACTGAAATTGTACAATATGAAATCAGATAATGGGGGAAATACTGTACATGTATCATATTTATAACCTGGGCTACTTATCTTCTTACTTATCTTCTCTGCCTCAATTTTTTTTTTTTTTTTTTTTTTTTTTTTTTTTTTTTGCGGAGCCGGGGATTGAACTCAGCCCCTTGTGCTTGCCAGGCAAGCGCTTATTCTACTGAGCCATCTCCCCAGCCCCTCTGCCTCAATTTTTAATCCAGAAAATGAAATACTATAGGTTGGGAAGATTAAGTAAATTAATACTTGCAAAGTACTTAGGATACTACCTGCCCCATGATAAGGGTTCAGTAAATGTTACCTGCTATTGTTGCTATAACTTGAAGAATAGGTTAAGTTTTACTTATCAGAAAGTCTGGAGCCTTGAGTTTTATCTCATCTTTTCCATTACCCTTCTGTATAATATTGGATGAGTATGGAAGGGTTTTTTTCCATTCTTCCCTTCATAAATGTGTAAACTTGGAATACTTATAGTTATCACTATGGCTTCTAAAGATTTAGCTGATATTGACATGTTTCTTGGTTAAGAATGACGTTGAAACTCTTATACAATAAGAATTCTAAGGGCTGGCCAAATAGCTCAGTGGATTAAAGTGCTTGCAAGCAGAAACAGGGGCTGGGGGTTCGAACCCCAGGCCTGCTGTGCTGGGCACACATCTGTAATCCCAGCTCTTGGGAGGCTGTAAGCAGGCTGATCACTACATGTCTGACCTAGTAGTGAGACCCTGAACACCCTATAGACCCTTCCCTAAAATACAAAAAAAAAAAAAAAAGTTAGCTGGATATGTAAATAAATTATAGGTGCTACAATATATTATGTACAAATACCAGTTGGAATAGTTGAATGCATGGGGATATAACAACTTCCAAGGAAGCTCAGTCTCTAGAATAGAGATTTCATCACTGATAGTGTTAGCATCGAAAATGGCACAAATAGAAACTCAGCAGATGTCTATGGCCAAGTGAATATTGCTAAGGAAACCCCAACCTGGTGAGGAAGGCAGACACAGAAGCCATTACCTTGTGGCAAGTCCTATGATAAAAGTAAACATTGCATGTTGCAAATATTTCTACTGGACTTGAGATTTTTTTTTCTGTATTGGTCTCTTCAGCTCTGTTAGAACAAGGCAATAAACTGCGTAATGCCATGGTGATTTCTGCAATGAAATCAAGCCCTGACATTAGCGTGTTGCTGGACAAAGTTCATTCTCCTGTGAAGGAAGATTCTCTTACATCAACACAGTAAGTTACAGATAGACTTGAACCCAAAGAGTTCTTTTCTTAATACTTGTTAAACCTGTGTTTTCTGTCAAGTTATGAACTGCATATTCTTAGAAATGCTCAGCAAGTAATTCTTAGCGTAGTGGGAAAGCCTAAACTAGGAGTTTGAGATGCTCAAAATCTAGTCCTAACACTGATACTTGCTAAATATGTATATGAGTTAATTCTTCAGTGTCTCTAAATTGGAATGCTTGTACATAAGATGGTGGGGATATTTTTCTCTACTTTACAGAAATGAAATGTGATTCTGGTATAGGAAAGAGACTTGCAAAGTGTCAAGTTTTATATATAGTTAAGGCAGTTAAATCTAAAGTATGTTAAATTTTCTGCGTCAGACCAGCCCCATCTATTTTTGCTTAGCTCAAAAGTTAATTATGACTGAGTTAATTATGACTCAGATTTTTCCCATCTGTTAGCTACTCAAGGAGAAGTATTTTTCCACACCTTAGAATCAGAGTCTTGTTTTCTAGGAAACAACTTAAAGATCACATTGAAGATCAGGTCTTCTCTCCAACTGAGCATCCATGTAGGAAGTATGATACAAAAACGGATACCAGAGCTATACAGCTGCTATTAGGCAGGTAAGTCTCTCTCTCTCTCTCTCTCTCTCTCTCTCTCTCTCTCTCTCTCTCTCCCCCCCTTGGGGGGGCTGAGCATCAAACTGAGCCTTGCACATGCTAGGCAAGCACTTTACCACTGAGCTACACCTCCAGCTCCAGGTAAGTGCTCTTAACCAGCTTACTACCTTTTTTTCCCCCCTTTTTAATCCTTTCTCCAGTAAAAAAGGTGGTACAGGGCTCCAGGATAAATCCTAAGAGTACTTGGCTGACCTTATCAGATACAAAAGTTACATTTCTGGATATATAGGTCTTGCTATATCTTGGTCTTAACCATCCAGTAGAAAAGTATAAAAATGAGGTATATAAAGTAAATCCATATTAATACGATGAGCTGTAAAAGGCTCAAGTCAATAACTTCTGAGGATAACCCACTAATATTATAGACTGTTAGTGTTAGATTGTTTAGTTGAATCCAAACACTTATAGTATTTAGATGCCAATAGAATATTCACCTCTGACAGGACAAAATAAATAAATAAATAAAAATTTTTTAAAAAAAGATAAAAGGGAAAGATCATTTTGTATTTATATATACAAAATAGGATAAATTTACAGCTACTTTCGCTTAACTCAATGAGAAGAAAGAGGTGTACTAACAGTGCTTGGTCAGAATATCCTGTCTGCTTCTTGTATCATGGATAACCACTAAGAAGATAACAATGTACAGTGTATTGACTATCAAAACTGTCCTGTTAATCAGCTGTGAAACTGTCTCATTCATATTTATTTTTCAATAAAAAATAAATTTTAAAAAAATCCTTTCTCCAATTCATTGAGTACATTGTTAGATTCATTTTCTTAGAGCAAAACTTCCTTACACTAACCAAGTCCCTTTTATTGTTCTTTCAACTATTACTCAGTCTTTATCCTTTTTTTTCTTGGCTTCACTTACAGAAGTGTCTGCAGGAGACTTTCCCTTCCTATCTCCTAACTCTTGCCCACCACCACTGATAGCATAGGGTAATGAAAATAGCATAAATTTCAGACATACTCAAGTTGAAGTTTGAGGTCTGTGGCTTATGCTGGTATAATTTTTAAGCAGGTATCTCACTGTCAGAGGCACCAATAAAATTAGAAATACTGGTAACTGCAAAATTGTGAGAAATAGAAATGATACATATAAAGCAGCCAACACCATGCTTGACACACACTGGTTTGGTTATTAGAAACTGTTACTATTATTACTAATATATCTCCTCAAACCACCTCATCTATTTGTTTTCTCTATGAAAGATGCTGTACCTATCTTGGGAAGGTAGTAAGGCATACTGGTTAAAGGCAATATTTGTTTTTATTGTTGCAGAGTTATTGAGGTGTGAGAAAAAGTATTTTTCAGAAACTAAACTTAGAGGTTGGGGATGTAGCTGAGTGGCACAGCACCTGCCTAGCAAGCGTGAGGCCCTGAATTCAATTCCTGGTACCAAAAAACAAACACAAACTAAGCTTAGTTTAATTTGGTTGAAGTTTAGAAAAGTGGCAAGACTACATAATCACTTGGAATGTGTCTTTCTTTTTTTGAAAATTTCAGAACAAGATAATAGAGTAATAATAATTAATATATTACATATTGTTATCTTCAGAATAGTTAACTCAGGGTATAAGATATAAGCATTGAGATATTGTCCAAACAATATTATCATAAGCCTTTCTTTAAAATGAACTAAGAGAAACTGAGAAACTGCAGTATTTCTATCTTAGATATATATATATATATATATATATATATAGCTAAGAGATATAAATTTATATCTCTTGGAAATATATATATATATTTCACATATAATTTAATATATCTCATTATGTAATATAGATATAATTTTTCTTTTCCCTTCCTTCCTTTTCCCTTTCCTCCATCACAATTTCTCTTTTCTTTTGAACAGTTTCTTCCCAACTCACAATATCTATTGTAGATTTTGGGTCCTGTTAATTGTTCAGCTTATCACATTAGTGGGATTATACAATGTTTACTCATGTGAGTCTGATTTATTTCACTTATGAGTATTATCTCAGGTTGCATCCATTTACTTATAAAAGTCTCAAGTTTATCCTTTATAGCTGACTAGTATTCTGTTATATTAAGAAGGCACATCTCTTTATACATTCCTCTGTTGATCGACATTTACATTGTTTTCAAAGTCTAGCTATTACAAATTGTGCTGCTATAAACATAGGAGCATATATATTACTGTGGTATGATGTTTTAAATTCTTCTGGGAAGATACCTAGAAGAGGAATAGCTGGGTGGAATGAGGCCACTAATCCTAGTTTATTGAGGAATCACCACACTGATTTGCACAGTGGTTGCACCAGTCTACACTCCCACTAACAGTGGAGAAGGATTTCTTTTTGCCCAATTTATTATTGGTTGATTTCTTGATGATAGCCATTCTTTCTGGAGTAAGATGGAATCTTAGTATTGTTTTAATTTATGTCTCTTGGATAACCAATGATGTTGCATTTTTTTCATATATTTATTTGCAATTTGTATTTCTTCATCTAAGAAGTGTATATTCATCTCAGATACCCATTTCTGAATTGAGTTTTTGAATTAAGGGGCTCTGATTTTTTCAATTCTTTGTGTGCTCTAGATAGAATTCCTTTGTATAAGGAATAACTGGCTATAATGGTTTCTCATTCTGTGAGTTGTCTTTTCACTCTGTTGGTGATTTCTTTTGCTGTGCAAAAGCTTTTTAGTAAGGTGAGAACACATTTGTTCATTCTTTGTATTATTTTCCGTGCAGTCTGGATTTTGCTCATGAAGTCTCTGCCAACACCAATGTCTTTAAGACTTCTACATATTTTCTCTTCCATTAGATTTAGTGTTTCTGTTTTAATATTTAAATCCTTTGTCTTAGTTACTCTTGTCTCATTACTAGGACAAAATACCCAACACCCAAAATGAAGGAGAGAAAGGTTTGTTTAGCTCACAGATAGTAGAGAATTCAGTCCATACTCAGCTGGCTCGAAGGCAGAGCAGCACATAGCAGAAAGCAACCTTCATGGCAGTGGCAAAGAGCAGAGAGCAAAGGGAGTGGCAGCAGCTCAGACAGCAGGTGCAGCATCCATACCCACAATAATGAATCACAAACTCCAGAAGCCGCCCCATGACTGCATAAGGCTTTGGGGGTCTTGGGGAATACCTATACACAAACCATAACATTCTTGATCCATTTTAACTAGTTTAGTGTGGAGTAATAGACATGGGTCTAGATTTAGTCTTCAGCATGTGGAAAGCCAGTTTTTCCAGCACCATTTATTAAAGAGGCTCTGTTTCTTCCAGTGAATATGTTTGGCCCTTTTATCAAAGATAAGGTGGCTGAGTGTGTTTGTGTTTGTGGTTGTGTCTGCATCTTCCAGCCTGTTCCATTGATCCTCAGATCTGTTTATTTTGCCAATACCATGCTGGTTTTATCACAGTAGCTTTGTTGTATAATATTAAATGAGGGATTGTGATACCTGCTTCCTTACTTTTGTTGCAAGGATTGCCTTTGCTATTCTAGGTCTCTTTTGGTTCCAAATGAATTTTAGGAATGTTTTCTCTAGCTCTTAGTTACTGTCTTGTTGCTGAGACACAATATCTGACAGCCACAAGTTAAAGGAAAAAAAGTTTATTTTAGTTTTTTGAGGTTTAAGTCCATTGTCTGCTGGCCTCCAGGGCAGAGGGCATGGCAGAGGAGAAATGTTCATGGTAAAACAAATGGAAAGCAACAGCAGCATAACATGCCTTCCTTTAAATTCCATCTGGGCTCCACTGCACCTAGGGTGGGCCTTCCCATTATCCACACCCAGAACTATGCTGAACCAATTAGTGAACTGATATAGTACCATATACCCTTGATCCCAGAGTTATACCTTAAACTTATCCACCTCTGAAAAGGCCCATCTATGAACAATGAAGCTTTAGGGGAACATCTGTATACAATTAATGATGATATTCTGATGGTAAGATGGGTAGAATGAGTAGAAGTATACAGTAGTCCCTCTCTACTTCACAGTTTGACTTTCGTAGACTCACTGTTTCACAGGTTTTCAAAAACTATTAATCTAAATTATTTATCATGGATTTTTGTGTTATTGCAGGATTTTGCAGTACCATACAATATATATATGTTATTAAAACTACATAGGTTTAGAAGTTTAAAAAATGGTTAAGAACATTAGAAGTGTTTTTAAAAGTGTGGGAAAGGTTTATAAGGGTGTGGGAAGGGTTTCTAAAACCTTAAAATATATATAAATACTAAATAAATGTAATGTGTCTACTTCACTGATTGTCACTTATTGTGGGGGTGTCTGGAATGTAACCTCCACAGTAAGTGAGGGAGCATTGTGATGGCAAAGTGTAGGCCAGACCTTGAAAGATTTTGAATATTATATTAAGGAGTTTGGACTTCCTACTAGAAATTAGGCAGATTCAACATATTGAAAAGAGTAGCAAAACCAGCCTGGCAGAATACAGAAGATCAACTGGATAGGAGCAATGAGATAACATGTGGGTATTTTTTCTCCCTAGTGGAAGTAGAGAGATAAGAGATTAAACTGAAATTATATGATTTTATGACTTATTAGATTTCAAAAAGGGCAAAGAATTTTTTTAAAACCTTAAAGTTTTGTTCCAGGGACTCTGTGGATCATAATGATTAAAGTAGAAATCTTCAAGCAGGTACGGGGCAAGACTTTGAAGATTAATTCAAATTTGAGCTTGTAAATCTGTTAAACTTGTGTTGCCTATGAATATTCAAATGTTGGTTGGTAGACAGTAAACATTGATACATGTAAAATATATAAAAATACTCAGCATCTTTACTAAGTACATAGAGCAGAAACTCAGATGAGACAACTGGCCTAAAGATAAAAACTGGATATTTATTAGCTGTACTACAGTTATTGAAACAAACCTTAAGAGTAGATAGATTCACCCACAAAAAAAAAAAAAAAAAACAGAGAGGGGCCAGGGAGATGGCTCAGTAGAATAAGCGCCTGCCTGGCAAGCGCAAGGGCCTGAGTTCAAGCCCCGGTTCCGCAAAAAAAAAAAAAAAAAGTAGATAGATTCACCCAGAAAGTACATAATAAAATAAAAATAAAGTTAAAGCACATATTATATGCCTACTTCTTTTTACACCTTAATAGGACAGTAGTAATGAAGGAAGAAAGGCATAAAATCACAAGAACCAAAAGAGAAAACGATGACAAATGAGAGATAATAAAATTCTGAAAGTTAAAAAATTGAACAAGTTTAACTAACAGCAAAACAGAAAAAAAACAAAAAAACAAAAAAAAAAACACTTTAAGCAAGAATGGAAGTGAACACCCCACTGAGAGAAAGAACACGTTTAAAATCTGCATATGAAATAATGAACCCCTCTCCAGCCCTGAATCCCTGTCCTTCTTGATTCCCAGCACCCTGACAGCCGTACTTCCTCCCATAGGAGATTCTCACTCTGGAAACTGTCCAGTTTAAGAGAAAAGAAAGAGATATCACAGTAGTTGTAGCTTTTCCACAAAATGCTCTAGCTCTACCCAGTTAACTTTACAATGAAGCCCACCAATCAACAAGTTCCTCCCAACTCCCAGCCTACACACAGGGCTTCTGGGCAGCATTTCAGAGACTGATTTTTAATATGACTAGATAGCCAAGATTTGGGGATACTTCCAACATGTAAGCATGGAACACTGGGTAAATGAAGAAGAGAGAAAAACTCAGTTTATGACAAAGGATGGATTTGAGAAATTAGTAAAGAGATTATTAGTAAAATTAATAGATTATTAGTAAAAGATTAGTAAAATTAGTAAAGAGATTATTAGTAAAAGATTATTAATTTGGGAAATTTATAATCAAGGAAAGAGATTCATTTAGTAATCAGAAAAACTACCCACAAAGAAAAGCTTGGCCCAGACAGCTTCACTGCTAAATTCTATAAGATCATTAGAGTTGATACCAATCATTCAAAACATAAAAATTAGAATATGTGGGACTCTATATAGACAGAGGCATCACAAAAGTGACAAGATCAGCAGATGTAAACAAAAATCCTCCACAAAATACTTATAAACCAATCCTAGCAACACAGAAAAGTATTTTCCTACCATGAGCAAGATGAATTTATTTGCAATACAAGATCAGTTTGTGCAATACACAAACTAATATTTTTTATTAATAAAATAAAAAACAAAAAACTCCTGATCATCTTAAAAAAGAAAAAGCTTTTGACAAAATCCAGTGCTTTTTTATGGTAAACAGTAATCAAACCTGTATTAAAAGGAAAAATTGTCAACATAATGAAGGACATCTCTTTGAAATGAAACAGCTAAAATTATAAATATTAAAGATTAGTTGCTTTCTTCCTAAGATTAAGACAAAACAAAGATATTTGTCACCAGTTGTGTCTAACACTGTCCCATAAGCTCTAGCCATTTTATTTAGTTAGAAAAACAAGAAGGATCCAATTGGAAAGAAGAAAAATGTCTCTGTTCTATAGGTGATAAGATTAGTATGTAAAAAATTATAAATGCTCAGCTAAATCATTAGAATAAACAGGTTACAGAATTGAATATGAATATGCAGAAGTCTGTTGAATATATTTACAATGAGTAAGCTAAAGAAAAGCAGTTTCATTTATAAAAGCATCAAAAAGAATAAAATACTTAGGTATAAATTTAATAAAATGTCTAAAATTTAATCTCTGAAAACAAATCCCTTTTGAAAAGTGTTTAAATCTAAATAGAACAACACCTTCATGTTTCAACACACTCTGTATCATAATCACATCTGACTTCTTGGTCAAAATTATCAGGTTGTTTTTTAAATGTATAGGAAGTTGCAAAGGACCCAGAGCAGCCAAAACAATTTTTAATTTGGATCCAGGAATCAAACATAGAATCATGCACTTAGCAGGTAAGAACCATGCTGCTGAGCTACATCCCCAGCCTGCCAAAACAGTTTTCAACAACAACAACCAAAAAAGTAGGTCTGAAAATCTACTATAAAACAATGGTAATAAAATCATAAGGGCAGACATATAAATCAGAAGAATTCTATTGATAATTTGTGAGTAAACCCACATGTCACTGATTAGTTGATATTCAGCAGTGCTTCTCAAGCCTGTTTGATGGGGAAAGAGGCCAAATGCTGATGGGATAACTGGATAAAATGAGCTGGATCCTTACCTCCCACCACATACAAATTAAATTGAAATGAATTAAAACCTAAATTGAAGAAGTAAAACTCCCAGTGTAAAACTCAATAGAAGAAAACACGTAAATGTTAATGACCTCGGGTTTGGGACAAAGCTCTTAACAAATAACAAAAGGAAAAATGGCTAAATAGGGTTTCATCAAGATTAGATATTACTAAAGTGGAAAAACAACTACAGAATAGGAAAAAAATATTTGCTAAAGGACTTAGCAGATATTGATCAGCTGGGCAGGCTGGGGCAGGAGGATCACTGCAAATTTGAGTCCATCCTGGGCTACATAGTGAGTTCAAGGCCAGCCTGAACTGCATAGTGAGACCCTGTCTTAAAAAAAAAAAAAAATTTGATTTAAAAGTCTGGGGATATAGCTCAGTGGCATAATACCTGCCTGAGATAGATAGATAGATAGATAGATAGATAGATAGATAGATAGATAGATACATACATACATAGATAGATAGATAGATACATACATACATAGATAGATAGATAGATACATAGATACATAGATACATAGATAGATACATAGATACATAGATACATAGATACATAGATACATAGATAAAAAGTGTTGATAAATGGCTTAAGTAATATAGAACTTTTATTAAAAAATATAGAACTTTTAAAAATTTATATAACAATTAAATTTATATAAATTAAAATATTGGCAGTAAATCTAAATGAACATTTTGCCAAGCATTATATCTAAATGGCCATTATGCACATAAAAAGATGCTGGACACCATTGATTATTAAGGAAATACAAATCAAAATGAGATATCACTTTTTTTTTTGCTATTTTCCTTTTTTTAAAATAATTTTATTGAAAAATAGCAATGAGATAGTTTCAGAACCAATTAGTAGGACAGTTTCAATAATTAATACATTGCATATTGTTTTCTTCTGTTTTTGTTTTTGGCAGAACCAGGGATTGAACTCACGCCCTTGCACTTGCCAGGAAGCACTTATTCCACTGAGCCATCTCCCTGGCCCCTGTTGTTTTCTTCTGAGATATCACTTTACACCCACTAAAATCAAGATCATGTGTATCCAACCTTTCCCCTTTCCTGGGCCTCATTGACTGGAAAGGAATTGCCTTGGGTGACATACATAAATATATAGTTGATATATATAAATACCAGGTTGATATACAGCTATCAACAATTGCTGTTTTGCTTGCCATATCACACAAGCACATGTAGCATCTGTAACATGGGTTTTCAATTCTACTGACTGATTTTTTTTGAAGTTATTTTTATTTTTTTATTTTTGATTTTTTTATTTTTTTCCATAATTTTATTGACAGACAAATAGCAATGAGACAGTTTCATATCTAATTCGTAGGACAGTTTCAATAATTAACACATTGCATACTCTCTTCCTAGTGGTTATTTGCTGTACAAGATGCAGACACGATATCCTATTTACAAACACTATTACAACAAATCCCTCTATTCATTAAGAGAATGTAACTATATATCTGTCCTAACCACTTTGAATACACAGATACAAAATGGATATTCATTTGTATCCCCTTTTTTGTTTAGTTCCGTCATTTGAATATTATAGGTGTGTTAACTCAGTAAAACATTCTAAAAGAGTCCAGTAGCCCATAATAGTATTGGGTCTTCCGCTTGACTGGCAGTGTCAGAAATTGTTGACCTGATTGCCCTACAGCTCAACATAACAACATGGCTTTCCTTCTTGTACTTCGTTTTTATACTTTTCTGCTGGATGTTTAAGACCAAGATAAAGCAAGACCTATGCAACAAAAGTTGTAGCTTTTGGATCTGATAAGGTCAGTGAAATCCCCTCAGGATTTATCCTGAGATCCTGTACCTCAGATTATAGATCCTTTGTCAGTGTCAGCCATGTGAATGAGTCACAGCCATTGCTTGGCCAGTGTGCTCTCTGTGAAAGCCTGAGAGAATGTTTTCTCTCCATGTGACTCTCCTTAGGCACACTCTACATCATCGATCACTTTCCTCTTTGGCCCCATAATCTCCTTGATCAGAAAATTTGGGACACTACTGAGTTACATGATGTTATGGTACAAGATCTCGTATGTCCTGAGTCTTAATTGATCTTGGAAGGCTAGGGTCAAAATGTTGGCTTTCCTTATAGCCCTCCTTTTTCTCTAATTTTGGTCTACTGACTGTGATTGACAGAGAAAGTGGAAATTTCACTGCTGTGCACTGTCCATAGTTGCCTACACAGTCACATTTGAGCACTACTTGAGTGATGAACAGTATCACTAAAAACCATATCCTAAGGTTAAAAGTTTGAAGATCCATGGACTGCATTGCTAGCTCTCCAGGACCTCATGTGGCCTGTGGGCTGTAGGTTGGACATGCCTGATATAAATAATGACAAATGTTGATGATTAAATGGAGAAATTAGAATCCTACTATACTGTTGATAGGAATATAAAATTATGTAGCCACTTTTTTTTTAATTTTTATTTTTTATTGGTACATGTTTGCCATACATAGTGATCACGTTTATCATGGGGAATTTGTACCTGTACGTCATATATTTTAATTGTTTTCTTTTCATCCCTTTCCCTTCCCTTCAACCCTTCTTCTCCTCCCCATTTACAAAAGCTTTGTCTCCATTTTCTTCTTCCATTGTCTTTTTTAAAATCCCTTTTCCTTTCCCTCTCTTTCCTATGCCCCCTCCCTTGTTTCTCTTCCCATTGAGCAGACTTCCTACTTCCAAGTGTCTGTCTTTCATTTTGCTCCCTATTTACCCTTTGGGTTTCCTACACAAGAGAAATAATGCAGTATTTAAATGTGTGTGTCTGATTTACTTTATTTAAAATTATGGTTTCAGGGTTCATCTGTTTACCTAAAAATATCCCAAGTTTGTCCTTTATATAGCCAATTTAGAAGAGCCTGTCAGTTCCTCAAACTGTTGCACATAATTTATCACATGACTCCAGTAATTCCCGTAGGTATATACCAAAGGAAATACACATACACATACATCACATAAAAATATGTGCCTGCATTGGCCAAGCATTGGCCGTGACTCATCCACATGGCTGCACTGATAAAGGTTCTACAATCTGAGGTACAGGATCTCAGGACAAATCCTGAGGGCAT
>NW_004524722.1:898404-908978 GCF_000260255.1 Octodon degus
AGAAACAAACCAGAGATGTATCAGCTGGTGAGTAGATTTTTTTAAATGTAGACTATCAATGGAGTGCTATTTGGCCTTAAAAATTAGATGCTGATACATACTAGAATAGGAATCAACCTTGAAAAAATGTTAATTGAAAGAAGCCCGTCCCAAATTGGATATATATTTTACAGTTCATTTTATATGAAATATCCAAATTAGACAAGTCTGTAAAAGACAGTCTACGCATTATTTGTTTCTTAGAGCTGAAAGAGTAATAATTAGCTAAATGCTATGGTATTTTCTTTTGAGGATATGAAAATTTTCTAAAATTGATTGCATCCATAGTTTTTCATGTTTGTGAATATACTAACAACTACTGAATTGGTCATATTCTATGCATAAATTATATGGTTGTGAATTTTATCTTTTCTGATTTTTATTTTTTGCTAGTATGTTTATAGTACACAATGATGTGGGGTGTTGTTGATACATGTGCATAACATGGCTCAAATCTTTTTCATCTGTTTCCCTCCACTCTTTCTCCTCTCTTTCCATCTCTTGGCCCTCCTCTCATTTGCAACAGATCTGTTTTCCTTTTGTCCTATTATTGATCTTTTATTTTGTGCTATTTGATTTATTCACATTGCTTTATTTATATTTTTAGTTCCTCATATAAGTGAAACCATGTAATATTTAAGCTTGTGTCTGATTTATTTCATTTAACATCATAGTGCCAAGGTGCATCCATTTTCACGCAAATGATTCACATTTATCCTTCTTTATGGCAGAGTAGTACTCCATTGTTTATAAATACGATGGGTTTTTTATCCATTCATTTGTTAATGGATATATAGGCCACTTCCAAGATTTAGCTGTTATGAATTGTGCTGCTATAAACAAGGGTATGTGTATATCACTGTAATGTGATATCTTTTGTTCAGGACACCTGAATAACTGAGCTAATTGAATAGGTAGGTTAATTGAATTTCTAGTTTTAGTTTTTTGAGTAATCTCCAAACTGATTTCCATAATGATTATACTACTTTACATCTCCACCAACAGTACAGGAGGGTCCCTTTTTTTCTCTCAGTCTCGCAAACATTTATTACTTGATTTTTTGATGTTAGTTGTTCTTTCTTTTTAGGGCAAGATGGACTCTCACTATTGCTTAATTTGCATTTCTTTAATGACCAGACATGTTGACCATTTGTACTTCTAAGAAATGTCTGTTGATTTCAGTAGCTCATTTCTTAATTGGGTCTTTTTGCCTAGCAAGCTGGAAGCCTTGGGTTCGGTCCTCGGCACCAAAAACAAAAAATAAACCTCCCCTAAAAAACAGTTCAACCAAAAAAATACAGTAAAATCAAAAAAGACCAAAGACAAATAAGGCAACAATCTTAATTGGGTCTTTATGATGGAGGGGACTAATTTTTGAGTTCTTTATATATTCTAGATATTAGTCTTCTATCCAAGGAGTAGCTTGAAAAAAAATTTTCTCATTCTGTAGGTTATTTCTTCATTCTGTTAGTTGTTACTTTTGCTGGGAGGAAACTTTGTAAGCTGATGATTGCATTTGTTGATTCTTGATGTTATTTCTTGTGCAATAAGGATTCGGTTCAGAAAATCCTTATGTAGACCTATGACTTCAAGAATTTTACCCACCTTATCTTTCAGACCTTTGTTTCTGTTTTAACACTTAGATCTTTGATCCATTTTGATGTTACTTTGGTACATGATATCTCATCATATATCTCATATGAGTCTGGATTCAGTGTACATGTGGATATCCAGTTTTCCCAGCAACCTTTATTAAAGAGGCAAGGGCCATTCAAATAGTTCAGTGGACTAAAGCACGCCTGCCATGCTTGCCCCGCCCTGGGGGCATGCTGAGATGGAGATTGAGACAGGGCCTTGTAGCAAACACCTATAATCCCAGCATTTGGGAGGCTGAAAACAGGTGAATCACTATAGTCCGATCTATGTAGTGAGACCCTGTAGACCCTGTATCCCGTAGATCCTGTACTAAATAAAAAATAAATAAAAAGTCTATCTTTTATTCAGGGTGTGTTTTGGGGCTTGTCAAAGATCAAATACAGTAGCTAAATTGCCTCGGGTTGTTTCTACATCCAGTGTTCTGTTTCATTGAACCACGTGTCTTTTCTTGTGCTAGTGCATGCTGTTCTTATCACTATAATGTAACTCCAAATCTGGAATTGTGATGCTTCCTGCTTTGCTCTTGTTACCAAGGATTGCTTTTGCTATTTGGGGTTTCTTCTGGTTCCATATGAATTCCAGTTCCTTAATGAATCCTGTTGATATTTTGATCAGGGTGGGATTAAATGTGATTATCAATTTGGGACCTTCAACCATTTTGACTGAATTGGTTCTGCCACTCCAGGAGCAAGAAATATCTTTCCATTTTCTGATGTCCTCTTCGGCCTCCTTTTCCAGAGTACTATACTTTTTGTTATAGAGATCTTTTACTTCATTGGTCAGGTTGATACTTAAGTATTTAATTTCTCTTTATGCTGTTGTGAATATTGTTTTCGTAATTTCTTTTTCAGCCAGTTCATTATTGGTGTAGAGGAACACTATTGATTTTGTGTGCATTGATTTGTATACTGCTACTGCTCTAGTAAATTTGGTTATTCTGAGAGTCTTTGGTAGAATTTTCTGGATCTTCTATGTAAATGATCATGTTACTTGCAAATGATAATTTCACCTCTTTGTTTCCTTGCCTGATTGTTCTGGCTAATATTTTGAGAACAGTGTTAAACTGGAGTTGTGATAGTGGACTTCTTGTCCTGTTCCTGTCTCAAAATATGAACTCCCTGAAGGCTAAGTATATGGCTATTTTGGTTTTATTTCTCTTATAGTAACTGCATTTAATGAATATGTTGATGACCTTAATAAATTATTAATGAAAATCTATTAATAATAAAAGCAATAATATTTATTAAATACTATATGTCTGGCCCTAAACTATGCATTACTATGTCTTTCTAGTTTGCTTCTCTTACAAACTAGCATCTATATTTAAATTCTCAGGGCTGGTGAGATGGCTCAGTGATCTAAAGCACCTACTTAGAGCAAGCTTAGCAAAGCACAGGGACCCCGGTTCAATCCCCCAGCACCACATGCCAGCCAGCCCCGCCCCCGGGTGGGCTGAGCTGGCCACACACACAAAAATAAATAAATAAATAAATAAAATAAATAATTTTTTTAAAAAGTATTAGTCAATTTAAAAAATAATAATAATAAATAAATTCTCAAAAAAAAAGTACAGAATCACTTAAAGAAACTTTTGCAGTTTATACAAGGGTCCCAAAGCAAAAGAACAAAATAAAAACTATACTCTAAAATACTATTATAAAGGGCCAGCCAAATAGCTCAGTGGATTAAAGCGCCTGTTTAGATAGATGCAGGGGCTGGGAGTTCCATCCCCAGGACTGCCGTGCGGGCCCCGCCCCCAGGGTGCACTGAGATGGTGACTGAGACTGGGCATGTGGCACCTGCCTGTAATCCCAGCATCTGGGAGGCAGTAAACAGGAGGATCACTACAAGTCCAATCTATGCAGTGAGATCCTGTACACCCTGTCCTAAATACAAATAAATAAATAGATAAATAACTACTATAATGGTATGAAATTTTAGAAAAGAGAAAGTGAAATTATTTCTTAAAATGCCAAGTTTATAGTTTTATGTGTGTGCCTATTTCCCTGTTAGCTTACAGGTATATTGTAAAGTTAAGGGCTGACCAGATAGCTCAGCAAACTAAAGTGCCTGCTTAAGCAGATGCAGAGACCAGGGTTAGACCCCTGTCCGTGCTGTGCCAGCCCGGCCCCCAGGGCGTGCTGAGATGGTGACTGAAATGGCGTGGTATCATGTACCTGTAATCCCAGCACTTAGGCTAAAAACAGGATGATCACTGCAAGTATATATAGTAAAATCTTTTATTCGTGTATATATTCTGCCTAAAACCAATTGTGCCATAACAAATCCTAAATACATAAGTTTGTTTAGTGAAAGAAGTCATATTTATGAACTGCCAGTCTTTTTCCACAAAAAAAATAGTATACTTAACTATTTGAATTATAGTTACCTTTTTTTCTTTCTACAAAACATAAACTTCTCAAGAGTACAGTTTGTGTCATCTTAGCCATCTCTGTGTCATCCAGGACTTAGCACATAATAGGTGACCAATAAATATTGTTGCATAGATTAAAGAGGTCACAATCAGTGTCAGTGGTGGGTTTTAAGTACTAGCTGTTATTATCCCACAGGAGGTAAATTATAATTGGTAAATGTTTATGTAGTAGTCTTCTGTTCAGTGCATCTTTTCTTTAACATTTCTTCTTCCAGGTGTAGAACTTTAGGAACTTTTACTAAAGAAAGAGTATTTCTGGTAAAACTTACATTAAAGTTCTTCTGTTTTACTTTTCATATCTCTGCAGTGCTGAATTATCCAAAGATCATTGCTGGAACGGGTTAGGCTCCCCTCCAGATTCCCCATCTCCTGGGAGTGAGGTGTATTGCAGCAGTGAGCCGAATGACCCTCAATATGACCAGAGTCTTCTAGAGAACTTATTTTATGTGGCACCTGTAAGTTACTAAATCTGAAGCTTCAGGAACATGCGTATAGGTAATATCAGTAGTTATGGACATGAAAAACTTGCAAATAGAAAGCTATTCATTTTATATTCCTTCCCTTAATCACAATGACAACTTGAAGAATTATCTTCATTTTGTAGATGAGGAGAGGGTAAGATTGAATATTTTGTCCAAGGATGCATAGCAAATGTTAGAGCCAAAATTCAAATTGAAATCCTAAAGGAAGTGCTATATCCTCAGATTCTCCCTTACCTGAAACATCGCTCCGTACAGGTGACACACCTCTTTTGGCCCTTACAACAGCATCAGCACACAGAACCAAGTTTTCAACATGAGTCTTCAACAGATACATTCAAACCAGAGCACTCCTGATTTCCCTTTTTTCCAAGATCAGAAAAAGATAACTGAAATACACCATAGTTTTTTATTCTAGCTCAATGGTAAGACTGTGAGGGCTACACGGATTCAACTGACAGGAAAAACTGTTACATGACATTGTAAGAAAAGAGCGTAGCATTTTAACTGAAATTTGAAAGTGATTAATGTTTTTAATGGCCAAAAACAGGAAGTAGAAAGAATGACCTATACAGTATATAAAAAGCATATTTGTACACTGAAGAGTGTACATTTTAACTAGAGAATTTATATGGAAAGACTAGGAAATGAGCTTAGTAGTGGAGCACTTGCCTACGATGTGTAAGGCCCTGGATTGAGAGAAAGAAAAAAAATAATGAACTTGGGTAGGAAAGGAACCGATAAGGCAGAGTCTACCGCAGTGCAGCCAGTCTGTGTAAAAGATTGTGAATGTCTAATGAGGAAAAAAAGGACATTATAGTGCTTCAGGAATCTTGTTCTAGCAGCTATGTATGAAGCAAACACAGCACAATTGCCAGCAGCTGCGCTATTGAGTTACTAGGTATGAGAAAGCCCGAGAATGATAGCAGTGGAGGAGGAGGAGGAGGTAGATTGGAAAAACATAATGAATTGCTAGTATTTTATGACTTCCTACCATAACAATCATTTTGGATACAACATTAACTATAGGATAAAGAAGAAAGGGTTTCTTTATTACCCATTTACTACCCAGTTTTTACATTCCAGAATGCTTACATGTTATCTCTCATTTATTGAGAACTGTACCAGTGTCCTTAATTCATTATTTCAATTAATTCGTTACTAACCTCATGAGAAAATACTATCTCTGGTTACACATCATGAAACATTAGCTTAGAGATGTTCAGTATGTTCATTAAGCAGCAGAACTGTAGTTCTCACCCTACTCTAACTGGCATAAACCCA
This sequence comes from Octodon degus, assembly GCF_000260255.1. Classification (NCBI taxonomy): domain Eukaryota; kingdom Metazoa; phylum Chordata; class Mammalia; order Rodentia; family Octodontidae; genus Octodon; species Octodon degus. Next base: position 904,297 of record NW_004524722.1, read on the forward strand.
GACTTTTTTCTACTACTCCACACTGTCTCATAAGCTTTAATTGAAGCATGGTGTTAGGACCTCACCCTGGCTTACTTTCCAATTTTTACTCTTTCCCAATCCTGGAAACTTCACCCGTGGTTGTATCATCCACTCCTCACACACTCTAGCTTTTTTGTTAACCTTTTTAAGCAAATGATGTGTGTACAAAGAAGAGCTTGCTTACTTTTAAAGTAAGGGAATATTTCCTTCCTGCTATCTCCAAAGCAGTTAACTTTTGGTGTCTTTTCTTTGCTCCCTCCATAGAAATCTGATAACAGCATCAGTGATTCTCTCAGTGAAGAGGATGATATTATTCCTGCTAAAACAATGAATCAGTCAAAAGCTCTTGACAGATCTTCCAAAGTTCCGGAGCCAAAAGATCATAAGCTGACGAAGAGGGCAGCAAGCAAGGAAAATAAGTGAGCCTCCCTGTGAATACTGATTACTGGCAAAAGCAAAGGAAGCTGATTTTCATAAAATTTCCTCAAGTGAAATTTCATACCTGTGTTTGCCCAACATTATCAAAGTAGTTAAATTATAGCAACTCCACTAGGCATGGTGGCCCACACCTGTAACCCCAGCACTTGTAACATAGTTCAAAGCCAACCTGAACCACATAACAAGATCCTGTCTCAAAGAAATGAAAAACAATTATAGTAACTCAGCATTACAAGCCTTAAAAATGGAATAACATAAAAAGATGCATACAGTTAAAATGGTTATTACTAGGTTGTACTATGATCATACCTATGAAGAAAATATACATAAAAGAAATGAAAAGGAAAACATAAAAGTGACAGTAATAATTGTATTAGGGTAGTGGTACTGTCCTTCCTAGAGAGATTTAACAACATAACATCAGTTTGTACAGTTGTATAAAAGTAATAAGCCTTTTTTTTAGATTTTCTTTATTGTACATTAAATCAAAATTCTGATAATTAAAGGCATTTCCACTTATGAATTAAGATCCTTGCTATCCTACTTCTTCCTTTCTCTAGCCTGTGAGAACTGGATTTTTTCATGTTAACCCTCTAATTGCGCACCTTTCTCTGAACTCCATGCAGAAATCTGGCTGACAAGCAGCTACTTTCAGAAACTCCAGAAGATGCCCAAGTAGTGACACTAAGTGTGGACAGACTGGCCCTTCTGGGTAGGACACACTCTGTCAGAATCATCATTGAGACCATGGGAGTTCCTCTAGACAGTCCTGAGATGACTCCAGGCAAGAAAAGCTTCACTGGGAAACCACCTAAACTGACAACAGTAAAAAAGCGGTATGTGTCTAAAATGAAAAAGGTTAGGGCTGGGAAGATAGCTCCCAATCTAAGCACCTGCCTGGGAAGTAGAAGGACCCGGGTTTGATCCCTGGTACCACAGGCCATGCCAGCCCCAGAATCCCAGGCGCACCATGCTGACCACCTAAACCAGGCATGGTGGCACACACCTGTAATCCCAACACTGGGGAGGCTGAGACAGGAGGATTACTACAAGTCTGAACTATGTAGCGAGACACTGTACCAAGTAAATAAAAGATAAAAAAGTGAAGGAAATAAAAAGGGCAAAGTTGACCTTTTTGGAAAGTGTATCTCATGATAATAGTAACTGTATAACACATTATAATTTGTAATTCATTTACATATAGATCATTCAGTCACTAAAAATATATTGAATTCCCCTAGATCCCAAAAGCATGGAAATATGCAGAAATTAAGATGGGAACTGTGCTTATAGACCATAAGTTTAGCAAGAGAGAAAAATATTTAAATAGCTATCTATTATGTAGGGCTTTCAGGGCCAAAGCAGATATTTTATATGAAAAGTGCTATGGGACACACAAAAACAAGACTTTCATTCCTTCTAAGAAGATTAATGAAAACTTTGAAAGAGGAAATAGCCTCTGAGGACTGGAGAGCCTGAGAATGGCTTCTTCAGAGAGCTGTAGGATTTATAGACCGGCAGGAAGTATGTTTATTAATCGGTTTCTTTTTTAATCACCTTTTTTTTTTTAGCACTTTCTTTGTGGAATATCGTTTTCCTGTGGGGTTTTCCAAGAGTGGACGGGGAAAGAGTGCTTTGATCACTGAAGTTGTTCGACTTGCCTCCAGTAAAATTACAGATGGAAGTAAGAGAGATTGGTTTCTACTCCTTAGATGTTTTAACTTTGTAAGAAATTTTGAGTCCTAATTATACACTTGACTTTTATAGTACCATAAACTCAGAACTAGAAAGAATTTCGAAGTAAATCTATTCTGATGCCCTAGAAGTGAGGAAACTGGCCCAGTAGTACTATGACTGTGCTGATGTAAGACAGCACGTCAGTAGATATTTAGATCACGTTCTTTCAACTGTTGCCATTTTTCTTTTCTTAAAAAGTTTTATCAAGGTATAACTAATATACTATACAAATTACTCTATGAACTTATCTTTTTAAAAATTTTATTACCTTAAGTACAGTGAAGTATATAAACATTTACTTACACATCTTGTGCTCATGTGCCTCTTTCATTTACCATAGCAAAGCTAAGAAACATAGCACTGTTTATCTTTGGCTACTGTGTCCAGGGTTTTCTCTTTATCTCTGTTCTTTCAATCCTACAGCCTACTACTTTCCATGAAGTCACACTGACTAGATTCCTTGAAAGAGATCTTAGTTAGATTTGAAAGGAAGAGGATGGTATGAAGGCATTGATTAATAAAGGCTTTGTTTAGATGGTGTGATATATTGTTTATTCCTGTGTATCTTGTTCTTACAGTGGTGAAATTCCAGCAACGATCTGTGTTTCCAGTACAATTTGATGGCTCAATGATACAGCACTGGTGGAACTCTGACCTCACTTTCAAAATTTATGCAAAAAAAACTCCTCAGAAGAAGGTACTGGGGGCTGGTGAGATGGCTCAGTGATCTAAAGCACCTACTTAGAACAAGCTTAACAAAGCACTGGAACCGCAATTCAATCCCCAGCACCACATGCCAGCCCCGCCCCCTGGTGGGCTGAGCTGGCCACACACATACACACACACAAATAAAAAAAAAAAAAAAAAAAGAAGGTACTGGAAGCAATTTTCGACCTTTGCCTTACTATTCACATCAGTGATTTGGCACATACTTATATTCTTGCCTGATGTAGGAATTTATCCAGGTTCCAGCACTCTAATGCTTTTTATTTTTTATTTATTTATTTATTTTTCTAATGCTTTTTATTACTATCACCATTATTGCTCCTCTCTGCTTTCTAGGCCAGATATTAACACCAAAGGCTGTATACAACATTATGGCATGTAATTATTATAAGAACTCTGTCAATTTGATACATTATTATCTTCATTTTACAGATCAAAGAACTAAGATTTAGAGAAAGTTAAATAATATATTTAAGATCACCCAAGCTAACAAAAGAGCCAGATGAGACCACAGAAACTCAGAAGTGCTTGGGCTTTGCGCCAAGGTGGCACCAGCAACAGTGGTGGACACAGTTTGGTGTGGAAGGCAAATGAACATAGAACAGTGTCTGCCAACCTAAAATACCTTCGCTTGGGGATTTTGGTCTTTCAGACTACTAGTTTGGTACTAACAATGCATTATTAGGACTTTAAAGGAGGGACCTCGTTACTTATCTTTTTCTTCCTTTTTTTTTTTTTTTTTTTCCTGTCTTTCTTTTTGAGATAGAACTTCACTATGCAGTTCAGGCTGGTTTTGAACTTACTTTGTAGCCGAGGCTGGCCTCAAACTCACAGTGATCTCTTCTTCCTGAGTCACCCAACTGCTGGAATTATAGGTGTGAGCCACCACACCCAGCTTCTTAGGTGTTATCTATCTTATACTACAGTGGTTGTTGCTGAACTTTTGAAGATAATGGCATGCCTTTTATTCATCTACAAGGGCAGTAAATGTAGTCTAAGAGCACTGAATTGAGTGCTACATGATGAAATTCTTAATAATCATATGGAAACACTTAAGCTTGTTAGTCCATCAGGGATATATACTTCAGAATAATTTACTCCATATGGCACTGTCAGATGTAGATGCAGCAACTTACCAGGTCATGTAGCAGTTGAAAATTCTTATACTGACTCTATTTTCTGTATCTTTGCCTAGTAGAGTGTGAGGTCTGTACCAGTGGTCACCTTGGTGATTTTGGCAGCAGAAGTTGCTTGTGTATGGTGGCCCTCAGACTCCCAAAAGCTTGGTTCTGAAAACTCTTAGCTGGTTCTCAATTTGTGGGCCTCACAGCAGTTCTCACAGCCTGTTTTTCAAGTGTTTTTACTAGAGTTTATTTTGAGAAAATCTTAAAAAAAAAAACAAAAGTTATTATGGATAAGAAACAGTCAGCTTGGCACTTAGAGGCCTTGTTATAGCTTACTGTGATTAAGTATATGGATAAAATTTTTACAGGATTTGTAACCTCTTTATAATACTGCCAACACTGTTATCCTGGGGTTTTTTAACTGCAGGATTTTGTGCAGCTTGTCAATGTCTTTTTCTTTGGAGCCATCCTTGTAATAATAGCTACTTTCTTACATGGTTATCCCAAGCCTACAGAAAATGCCAATAAAGCATAGTCATATACTGTCTTTTACTGGTTTTTTATGATGGTGCACTAGGAATCTCAACATTAATGTTTCATAGAGGACAACTACAGATTTTTTTTTTTTTTTTTTTT
>NW_004524722.1:909428-922739 GCF_000260255.1 Octodon degus
CACTTATTCCACTGAGCCATCTCCCCGGCCCTATATTGTTATTAAATGTTTTTATCTTACTCTTTCTGTAAAAATATATCAAATCACATGGAATATTCAAAATTTGACAAGTACAGTGTCCTGAGTTCAATTCCTGGCACTGCAAAAAAAAAAAAAAAAAAAGGCTCTCAAAAATACTGTTGATACAAACTGTTGTGTACTCTTAGCTAATATGTTTGTATTACCCTAATAATGTAAACATAACTTGAGGATTGTAGGTCTAATCAGCTTCATCCAAGGTTTAAGATTCATCCATTGCTTAAGATTACAGAATATTTAAAATCAATTTTCTGGTGATAACAAAATGGTACCAAGCAAATTTTTCTGGATGCCAGAATTCAGATTTTCACTGACCATCTTTTAGAATATTTGCTTAATAATTTTGCCTCATTTTGAACCTAGTGTTATTATTATTATTATTATTATTATTGAGAATACAAAATAGAAAAAAAGAAAGAAAAAAAATGAGAAATGATACAGAACTTCACCAAACAAATCAATAGGAATTCAACAGTGATTGCTGTATTGCATCATGTTGTCTTCAAATTAGTTGTTCAGATTACCAGATATAAGCATGCAAAATTAGGGGAAAAATGTTATAAGATATTTAAAAGCTAGGCGTAGTAACACACACTTGTAGTCCCAGCTCTGGGGAGGCTGACAGGATCACTACTAGTGGAAACTCTGTAGTGAGACCTTGTATCCAATAAATAAATAAATAAATAGAAATTTAAAAGGATAAGAAAAAACATTGTAAGCATGAACCACTCCCTCTGTAGACCAGCAGAAATCAGCAGCACAAGTATCAAAGCCATCCTGCATATATACATGAATATATCTTTCGCCTCATTTCCTCCCTCTCTTGTCCTTTTCCTAATCTCAGGTTTTCCTTTTTTTTTAATGGGTTCTTTCCTTTTTACGGTGTCTATTGTACTTTTCAGATTTTATTTATTCTTTCACTGAACCTGGTGTTTTACTTAAGACAACTTTCAGGCTTACATTTTATTTCCTACCACTAACTGAAATTACATTTTATAAATATGCAGAATTCAAGACTAAAAATAAACATGCTCAATTTATATTGACATATTGTTTGGACAATTATGTATTAAAAATGCAGTATACATTCACATTGTTAATTTAAGTTGAGCCTTGTTTGCTTGAGACAGGGTCTTTATGTAGTTTCTGCTGTCCTTGAACTGTGTATCCCAGGCTAGCTTTAAACTCTTGCCTCATCTGCCTGAGTGCTGGGATGACAAACATGCCTGACAGTCTAGGCATTTCTTAAACACTTAAAAAACAGGGGCCAGGGAGATGGCTCAGTCAAGCGCAAGGGTCTGAGTTCAATCCCTGGTTCTGCCAAAAAAAAAACAAACTATACTAGCAATTATTGAATATTAGATATGTTAAAGTAGTAACACATTTGCAAGTGTCCAATTTTCAAAATTCTAAATAAGGATTATAAATTAAAAGTTGTAAAAATGGGCAAAACAATCAAATTATACTTTCAAGGTAAATTTTCATTAGTTATAGTTTATATTTTGCTTTTCTAGTAGGCTTGAAACTTATTGGGCTACATGGTTTGTAATTTTTAATTCATAAAGAAATATTCATGTTTGAGAAGGCAGACATGTTCTTGGATCTATCCTATATACAGATATGCCATTTTAATCTTTTGCAATGCATTTGCTATAAGAGTACAGGTGTAGCGAAAACCACCGCTAAATCAAAGCCAACATGGAAAAGATTCACATTAATATAGTCATCATCAGACACATGGACTCCAGCAAGTCCACCACCACTGGCCAGCTAATCTACAAATACTGTGACTTTGACAAAAGAACCATTGAAATATTTGAGAAGGAGGCTGCTGAGATGAGGAAGGATTCCTTCAAGTATGCCTGGGTCTTGGAAAAGCTAAAAGCCAAGCATGAGTGTGGTTTCACCATTGACATCTCCCTGTGGAAATTTGGAATCAGATGGTCAGACAGTTGCTATGACCATCTTTGATGCCCCCTGGACACTGAGACTTCGTCAAAAACATGATTGCAGGCACATCTCAGGCTGACTGTGCTGTCCTAATAATTGCTGGTTGTGTTGCTGCTGGTGTTGGTGAATTCAAAGCTAGTATCTCCAAGAACAGGGAGATCCGTGAGCACACCCTTCTGGCTTACACGGTGGGTGTGAAACAACTAATTGTTGGTGTTAACAAAATGGATTCCACAGAACCACCCTACAGCCAGAAGAGATACAAGGAAATTGCTAAGGAAGTCAGCACCTACATTAAGAAAATCAGCTGCAACCCTAACACTATAGCTTTTGTGCTAGTTTCTGGTTGGAATGGTGACAACATGCTGGAGCCAAGTGCTAATATGCCTTGGTTCAAAGGGTGGAAGGTCACTTGTAAAGATGTCAATGCCAGCAGAATCACACTGCTTGAAGCTTTGGATTGCATCCTTCTACCCACTTGCCCAGCTGACAAGCCTTTGCAGCTGCTCCTCCAGGATGTCTGCAAAATTAGTGGTATTAGTAGTGTCCCTGTGGGCCAAGTGGAGACAGGTGTTCTCAAACTGGCATGGAGATCACCTTCACTCCAGTCATCGTCACAGCAGAAGTCAAATCTGTTGAAATACACCATGAAGCTTTGAGTGAAGCTCTTCCTGGGGACAACATGGGCTTCAATGTCAAAAACATGTCTGTCAGCGATGTCTAGTGTGGCAATGTTGCTGGTGACAGCAAAAACGACCCACCAATGGAAGCAGCTGGTTTCACTGCTCAGGTGATTATTCTGAACCACGCCAGCCAGATCAGTGCTGGTTATGCCCCTGTCCTGGATTATCACACAGCTCACATTGCTTGCAAGTTTGCTGAGCTGAAAGAAAAGATTGATCACCGATCTGGTAAGAAGCGGGAAGATGGCCCCAGGTTTTTGAAATCTGGTGATGCTGCCATTGTTGACGTGGTTCCAGGCAAGCCCATGTGTGGAGAGCTTCTCTGACTATCCACCTCTGGGTCATTTTGTTGTTCACAATATAAGATCAACGGTTGCTGTGAGTGTCATCAAAGCTGTGGACAAGAAGGCTGCTGGAGCTGGCAAGGTCACCAAGTCTGCCCAGAAAGCTCAGAAGGCTAAATGAATATTATCCCTGACACCTGACACCCCCATCTTAATCAGTGGTAGAAGACCTGTCTCAGAACTGTTTCTTCCAATTGGCCAATTAAGTTTAATAGTGAAAGGTTGTTTTATGGACCATTTTTATGTGTGTGTGTGTGTGTGTGTGTGTGGCAGTTTTTAAGTTATTAGTTTTTAAAATCAATACATTCTAATGGAAGCAACTTGACCAAAAATCTGTCACAGAATTTTGAGACTCATTAAAACAAAGTTTAATGAGGAGAAAAGAAAAAAAGATATGCTGTTTTATGTCATGGTTTATGTTTTGCTGACTTTCGAAGGACTTATATCAGGCTTTTAAAGTAAATTTGTTATCTCAATTTGTTCAGTGTGAAAGTACTCATTCATAGAAGAACGCCAATTGTTAATTCTATTAAAAATCAAGAATATGGTATTAGACCATGCCGACCCTGCCTCCATGGCATGCTGAGACTGAATGAGACTGGTGGAACAAGCCTGTAATCCCAGTGCTGGGGAGGCTGAAAACAGGAGGATCACTAAAAGTCTGATCTGTGTAGTGAGACCCTGTAGACCCTGTACTAAATACATTTTAAAAAGAATATGGTATTATGAGGCAAAGCTGAAATATAGCAAACAAATGTTTTAAGATAGTAATATTGTCATTTTTTAAATAAGTGATTGTCTCAGTTACTGTTCTCTCATTGCTGGTACAAATACCCAACATACAAAGTGAAGGAAGAAAAGGCTTATTTAGCTCACAGTTAGTAGAGGTTTTAGCCCACACTCAGCTGGCTCCAACACAGAGTGGCACATGACAGAGCAGCCTTTCATGGTGGCAGCAAAGAACAGAGAGCAAATGCGAGGAGTAGCAGCAACAATGGCTACCGAGAGTAAGTCTGTCTCTCTTTTAAGTTGCATTCAGGCTGTCTGCCCCAGGCTGGGTGCAGTACTCACACCCATAATCCCAGCAGCACTCACACCCATAATCCCAGCAGCACTCACACCCATAATCCTGGTAGATCATGAGTTAATCACAAACTCTAGAAGTCTGCCCCATGACTGGCATTAAGCTTTAGGGGGACAACTGGGCACAAACCTTAACAGTGATTTTAGAAAAATCATAGGCTTGTTTGCAGGTAGAATACCTAAAGTATTCAGCCCCTGTCCAAAATAATGTAATTGAGTAGCAGTTCGTTAGCTAATTCCATGTTTATAAAATGTACTTGCAACTGGCACAAAAATTTTTAATGAACTGACATAAGCAGTGTTTGCATCCTTCAAGGAAAGAATAGCCAGCCCATAGGTATAAAATCTTTGGCCACACCTATAGTATGGGTAACATGAGAAATATAGCTTCTCTTTTTCTTTCTTTTTCTTTTTTCCTTGTTCGTTTGTTTTTCCAGAAGATACAAATAATATAAGCCATTTCAGACAAATAGCAATACAGAAAGGGGGGGGGGGAATCACATAATTCTACAACCAACCTCTATTACCTTTTGATATATTTATATTGAATCATTTTTCTATAACTAATGACTTTTTAGCTAACAATAAAGTAAATATTCATGCTTTGTAGAAAATTTATAAAATATTTTTATTTAAAAGAGAAAATGCCTCTAGTTAGGGTAACTTGTTATTTTGAAGTATATCTCCTTTATGTTTTTCAAATGAATAGTGTTATGTAACTTTGAGTGTAGATTTTGTACTATATTTTTATCATCTTGAGGCTTTATTTCTTTTTTTGACAAAATATGTACTTAATGTTTTCCATATAATTTCATTTAATACATTTAATTTAATACTTTTACCAAACATTAAAACAAATATTACTTACTGTACTATAAGCTTTTAGCAAGTATCATTTTAATGAGTATGTTATATCATCCTCTGGGTGGCATAATTAGCTCACTAATTCTTAATTATCATCTAGTTATGTTTAACTGCTACTTTTAACATCTTTTTTTTTTTTTTTTTTTTTCCTTGGCGGAACCAGGGATTGAACTCAGGCCCTTGCACTTGCCAGGAAAGCACTTATTCCACTGAGCCATCTCCCTGGCCCCTACTTTTAACATCTTCATATTTGTGCATAAGCCTTTTATTGTTTAATACTTCTTCAATATAAATTCCCAAAAATGGCTTTACTGGGCTAAGAAATACGAATATTTAAAGCTTTTTATATTAACTACCAAATTTCCTGTCCAAAAGTACATTGCTAAGATATATTCCCAGCTTTATTCATATGACAGACTTTTGTTTCTTCATAGCTTTGACAGCAGCAGGTATTGTAAGTTATATATCTTTTAAAATTTCATTTTTATATTTAATAGTAAATTTGAACATTTTGAATAAAGTGCTATTCATAATTTTAAAAATTGAGTATGTCATATCCAACTTCTTTGTGACTTAAGAAACCTATAATCTTCCAGGAAGATGTAGTGAAACCCAGAAGGGGTCAAAATATGACAGGAATGTGGATTTCCACTTAGAGTTGCCTCAGGAAAATTATTAAACTTTGTACTTCATAAAACATGACTTCTTTTATAGCCATCATTGGTTGTCACTTCAGTTAAAATCCTATGTGGCTCTTTTTTAATTTAACCTAAGCTTTTTCTTTTTCCCTCAGCCAGAAGTTATCGGTGCAGCATTACTTCCTTTGCAAGTTGTCATTCAGTCTGAACTGCTTTCTTTCACTGGTCAACTCCCAGTGCAACAAGAAAATGGTCAGGCTCCACTTGGCCCCTTGAAGGTTCGTAGATGTTCACTCAGAAAAGTGCAAGTATTTCCTGACCATGAATTATTAGCTGACATTGAGACTACAGCAATGAAAGAAAAGTAGGGTCCCTGCTATTGGTGAGCCACTACCGAAATATGGCAGTGAAAGTGATATGGAAGAAATAAAATGAGGGATGAGATGAGATGAGATGAGATGAGATGAGATGAGATGAGATGAGATGAGATGAGATGAGATGATGAGATGTGATATTGAGTGCCTGGAAAGAACTGGAAGAGTCTAGTCAGGTAAGCTCTTACCTTAAGGTGACATTTAAGGTGAGAGCTGAAGAATAAGAGAAAGTAAAAAGGATGGGAAGACATCATTATGGAGAGAAGGAATAACAATAAAAACAAGGTCTGACACAGAGATAGCTTTGTGTTGCCAACAGACCAAATGTTATCACAGCACAGTAAGCAAGAAGAAAGTGGGAGAAAGTGGGGCTAGACAGGCAGGTAGTCGCCTTATCATTCAGAGATTTGTAGTTAAAGTAGTTAAAGGACTTAGATTTTAGGCTAAGAGCCAGGAAAGGACATTGAAGCATGGAAAGGATGTGATCTGATTTATGTTTTTAAAACATTTCTGTGTAATAGACTACAGAAGGGCAAAAGGGAATATGTAGAGGCTATTGTATTAGTCCCAAAAGAGAAGAATGTGGTTTGACTAGAACTGTGGTAGGGCACAAGGAGAAAAGTAACTATGCGGCTTATGAAGTGAGTTGTGATGTGTAATTCATTGGAGAAAGGGTTCTTTACAGGATTTCGTGGGTGGCAGAATTTGGGTGGCTTTAGTACAACTTTGTTAGACATCCTGATGAGTTATTTAAAATCTTTCCAGTCATGACTAAAATATCCCCAGGGCTCCCAATCACCTAGAAGATACAGGCCCAGGGCTCACCGGGTGACCTCTGCCTGCTACTTCAGCCCTCTCCACAGACAGCTGTGTCAGCCTATATAAAAATCATTAAGATACCATGCCAGCTCATGTCTCCCATGATTTTCTCTTTTGTGTTTGTGCTGCTTCCTCTTCTTGAAAGACTTCTCTTATCTTCCTGGTCTTCCGGGTAACTACTACTTACCTTTAAAAGCTCAATTGCAAAATATAATACCACCTTACTCTTCTGCTGTCCAAGGTGTATGTTTTGCCTCCTAGGTTAATTCTGGGCAGCAGACTTTATAATCTGAAATGGGTAATAAAGAGATCAGTGAACCTAGATATTCTGTCCTAGCTCTGTTGAGGGAAGTACTATACTACATTGATTTCTGCCAGTATTTGATAGAGTGAAAGAACTTTGCTGTGTAACACCTGTGGGTTTCAAATAAAAAGAACAGAAAAAGCCATTTTAATCCCTTATAAATCACTCTTCTGACAGTTAATAGCCACTTCTGTTCTGCAAATTTATCCCACATCCTTTTTTTTTTTTTTAACATTTTTAACTTTTATTTTGAAGTAACTTCAAACTTATGGAAATACTGCAAATACAGTAGTGCAAAGTGCTCCCATAGCCATTAGTTATGCTCACCAAATATATATATATATATATATATATATATATATATATATATATCTGTCACATTTGCTTTATAATCTCTCTCTATACTATTTTGTCGCTTTTTTCCACATCATTGTAACTATTTTCCCCTTAATTATTTAGCATGTATTTTATGTATTTTATAAGAACAAGGACAATTTTGTGCATAACTCTAGAATTATGTAAGTCAGTTTAACACTGATATGTTATACCCATACATTTTACCAATTATGCCAGTACTTTCCTTTATGGTAATTTTTCATTCCATTTACATTTAATCATTTCTTTTAATCTTCTTAGTCTAGAATAATCCTTTTTTTTAATCATTTTAGTACATTAGTAGTTTTTAGAAGTAAGCAAGTAATTTTTATGGAATATCCTACTACTAGAGTTACCTGAATCACATATTATTAAGATGATTTTAGGGGCCAGGAAGATAGTTCAGCGGAATAAGTGCTTGCCTGGCAAGCACAAGGTCCTGAGCTCAATCCCTGGTAACACCCAAAAAAAAAAAAAAAAAAAAAAAATTAAAGTAAAAAAAAAAGATGATTGTAAAAGATTCATTTCTAACTCTGTGCTTTTTTTTCTCTTTTTTTCTCAGTTTTGTTTTTTTTTTTTTTTAATACTGCAGATTGAAGTTGAACCCAGGGCTTTGTTTGTGCTAGACAAGCACTGTATCACTGAGTTACATCCGTCTGGCTTCCCTGAGAATTTATTAATTGCATTCTATTATATAAAATAGTTGTCCCTTCTCGTACTAATTTTACATTAGTATGGATTTATGTAGTTTTATAGTATTTGATGGGCTATAACCCATTGCTGTTACTCACTTTGATGCTCAAGTTATCCTAGATTAGTAGGGGCCACTTTAGTGGGATTCTGTGTCTTTTAAACATATATCCCATCTTTTTCTAAGTGTCTCATTTTCTAGCAAAGATATTCTAGGCTCATCTCATATTAATGATAATCCACCTAATTTGTCTCAGTCTGACAAGTTACTATGTAGTCGTTTGGGTGTTCTTCCTATTTTGGTGTTCGAGAATAAGTTAATTCAATTCCTAATCGTCTGACATTACCTCTAGCTCCAAAATTCTAATCCTAGTTTTACATGACTTTTTTTGGGGGGTGGAGGATACTGGGATTGAACTCTACAGGACTTTCTTATTGACTTGTGTGTATGTGTTTTATAGGTAACCATGGAACTTGTTAGAGATAACAAGGATTTTACAGGTATTAATACTAAAGTAACTAGCAATATCCAGCATACCCCACTTTGTGATGCTACAAGTCCAGAGGAGATTCTACAAGAGTCTAAGCAAGATACTACCTGTACCAAAGATCCACAGACCCTAAATCAAATTCATGAGGAAACTACAGAAGTGCCAAATTTGGTGCTTCCCAACCCAAAGTCATTAAGCCCTGTAGCAACAAATTCTTCAGCCTTAATGGCTTTGCCAGCCTCTCACAATTTAGTGAATCAAACAAATGAGTCAACAAAAGAAGATGCCTTGCTGTTGTATGTGCTATTGATGGTGCCAGATGGGAAAGACTTCATTCCTGGAGAATCTGGGAAACAGCCACCATGCAATGTTTATTTAATTTGCAAATTCTTCAGCACAGAGGAAGTTACCAGATCTGTCATTGCATGGAGTACAACACAACCAGTCTTCAACTTTTCTCAGGTAACTTTGTACATGCCCTATCATTTAAAGGTAGATGGGGATAGGAGGCAAAATGTTTCCCAAATCATAATTCCATCATAAATCTAGAAAGTTCAAACTGGAAGGTGACTTTGTAATTACCTGGTGTGCTCCACTGAATGAAAGAGGAAGACTGCCAACATTTCAAGACATTTTTTTTCTCAATTTCTTCTCTTCTTTCTCAGTTTACATGATTTCCCACTATTTCTTTCACTTGAATTCAGGATTCTATTCCTTTCTGCTTCCTTTAGGACTTCGATCAGTTAAACTTCCCCATCTTTCCACCATTCTATTTTTTTAATCTATATATTTTTCCTATCACTCAGTTGCTTATTTCAAAGCCTGATTGTTTTAAGTCATAAGACCAACAGAAAACTAGGGCAAGTGTGGTGACCCAGCATTTTTCCTTTTTCTTAACCAGTTAGTGTTCCCATTTAGTACCCTTGTGCTGGTACTCTTCAAATCAACCCCATTTCCCCTATGATAATTATATCAGTTCCTACAGCTTCAGCTTTCATTTTTATGAAGATAACTTTCAAACTGACATTTCTGTATAAGCCATACATTTTGTCATGCTGCACATCTTGAATCTGACTGCCTGTTGGTCACCACCACCTGAATACCTTAAAAAACTTTACACTTGGCGTTAACATGTTACCTCATGTGTATCAGGTATTGAGGGTGTGCAAATGAGAGAAGGAATTCCAGTATATCCAATCTGAAATTATTCTTCCTTCCAAATCTGTTCATCTGCATCAGTTTGTTTTATAATTTACTCAGAAATTTAAGTAGAACCTGACATCTATCCTTGACTCATGTAATTACTGACCCAGTGCAATAGATGCCACAGATGTAACTATCTCTGCAGTGCATCCCCTGCCATTACATTGGCCTTGCTTCCGTTCAAGCCCCACCTCATCCCAAATGAACTGCAAATCATTCCATTTGACATCTCTATTCATTCCTTCCTGGCAAGTGGAAGAGCCTGAGTTCAATCCCCAGTTCCACCAAAATAAATAAATAAAAACATATCTATCCATTCCTTCCTGTATGTACCACTAAGAATGAGCTTTCTAAAACACTAACTGAATATTTTACACACCTGCTAAAGTTTCAGGGTTCCCTAAAGCCTTCAGGATAGACTATAAATCTTCAGTGTAGACTCTAAGATCACTTTAGAACTGTACCTACTTCTCCCATCCCAGTTCCACCATTCTTCTGCTCACTTGGACAGTCTAATTGTGCTTAACTACTTGGCCTTTCCTGAATATTCTCTTCTCCAATCTCTATAGCTTTATGTGTACTGTTCTTTCTACCTGAGATTTATTTTCTCAGGCTATATGGCACCTATTAGGCATAACATTTTGTTCTTGGTAACTCCTGCTGAGCCTTAACATGTAGGGGTACTTTTTCCCCTTAGTGTTCTCTTAAACCTCCTATTTAGACTAGATTGCTGTGTTTTACTTCTGGTTTTAAGAGAATTACATAATCCTTCAGTAATTAGAATTTTGTAGGTGAACATAAAAGTAGCCCTGCTTCGGTTCCCTGCACTTCTAATGTCTTTTTTTTTTTCTTTCTTTCTTTCTTTTTTCTTTTTTGAGACAGGGTCTTACACAGTTAAGGTTCAAGCTGGCACTGAACTCAGTATGCAGCCCAAACTGGCCTCAAACTTGCAGTGAGGGGGCCTGCCCCTTCCCTCAGTTCTTTAAGTGACTGCTTCAACAAAGCAGTCAGGCTCAGGTTGCTGTGGTTAGATCCCTAAAACTCCAGCCAGCCAAACCAGCCCTGAAGGCATTCGGAGAAAAAAAAAAAAAAAAACTTGCAGTGATCCGGCTGCCTCAGCTTTCTTCATGCTTTATATATACTTTGTGCTAGGGATTGAACCCAGGGCCTAACACATGATCAGACCTACTTTTCATGAGTTCACTCTTCTTTCATCTTATGGTTTTCATTGGTTTCATCATTTGAGCTTATCTTGCTTCTATTATTAATAGTTGTTTCTGGGCTGGAGAGATGGCTCAGTGGTCTAAAGCACCTACTTGAAACAAGCTTGGCAAAGCACAGGGACCACGGTTCGATCCCCAGCACCACATGCCAGCCAGACCCGCCCCCTGGTGGGCTGAGCTGGCCACACACACACACACACAATAAATAAATGTAATAAATAAAAATAAATAAATATTTAAAAAAAAAAAATAGTTGTTTCCACAGCTTGGGTTCCTTCCAATTGCTAGCCTCTTGAGTGTGCTAGTTTAGTTGGTTGGTTGGTTGGTTGGTTGGCTGGCTGGCTGGCTGACTGGCTGGCTGGCTGGCTGGCTTGCTTGCTTGTTTTTTGAGACAGAATCTCACTGTATAATCCTCACTGTGTAACCCAGGCTGACCTTAAATTTACAGTGATGTTCGTGCCTCAGCTTCCCAAGCACTGGGAATACAGGCATGCACCACCACACCTAGCTTGTATTTGACAGAGCTACTCTTTCCTCTGATTCTCTTTATGACTTGTAATTTCTCTTTTGAGAACAGCTGGGTGTTGAATTATTTTAAACATTAAAAATATAGGGCTGGTGAGATGGCTCAGTGGTCTAAAGCACCTACTTAGAACAAGCTTAGCAAAGCACAAGGACTGTGGTTCAATCCCCCAGCACCACATGCCAGCCTGCCCCGCCCCCTGGTGGGCTGAGCTGGCCACACACACACACACAAATAAATTTTTAAAAATTAAAAAAAAAAAACATTAAAAATATAGAGGAAAGTTGCCCTTACTACTTTCCATGAGACTTTTGGGCAGAGATTTTTGCACTGGGCCATTTCATTTAAATACTGCCTTGTACCTGGCCTATATGTGTTGCTCTCTAACAATAAATTGCTGCTTCTGTCAAGGGTACAGAGTTGGTTTTACTTTAATACCTTCAGCTCCCAGCACTGTATGTGCACACTAACTGTTTGCTGAGTAAAACCACAAATTGATCCTTTGTCTCAGGTATGGACTCTCTTTGTTGGTGTTTTTCTCCACAGGTGATTCCTATCTCTCTGACTTCCAAATACCTGGAAAGGCTTAAAAACAATGTGATGATAATTGAAACTTGGAACAAGGTGCGGAGCCCAGGACAGGACAAGCTGCTCGGGCTGGTGAAACTCCCTCTCCATCAGTTTTACATGTCATTCAAGTAAATAGGATCTTTTGGAGTATTCTCTATGTTGCATCTTTAACTTTCTGTGGACTGAAGAGGAATTCTTTTCATTTGCAAACATCACTAGCTCAACAATCCTTTGGAGGACCTCCCTCAGGTTCACCACTATTGCTGCTCTTTCTCCTACTGTAAAATAGTGGTACAGGTAGTGCTTACTGTGTTTCAGGCACTGTGCTCAGAGCCTGTCATACAGCAAGTCATTTAATCTTCATTAAAGCCTCTGTGGAAGGTACCTTTTATTTCCCCTCTTGTACAGATAAGTTCACAGAGACTCAAACAAATTAAACTGCTTTTCACAAATGTTCTAAGAGTAGAGCCAGGCTTAGTATCTGGATAGCCTCACTCAGGAATCCGTTCTCTAAAAAGAAGCTGTACTGCCAAAAGGTCCCATCTCACTAAACTAACACCTTACCTCTCTGTCATGAAATGTCAGGGTGGTTCATATCCATCATTTTAAAATTTTTCTAATGCATGTTGTATATTAGACCTTCAGATTTGATTATTGTACTTCACTTTTAACACCTATCTGGAGTATGGAATCACCTAAAGTTTATCTTTAGAACAGACTGTTCATTTTTTTTTTATTCAGAGTACAAATTTTTCATTACTTTAGCATTTCCCTCTTTTCTAGAAGCTTCTTACGGTTCTATCTTTTAAATGTTGTACTTTTATGGCCATTATCTCATTTGAGCTTTCCTATAAATTGTAAGATATTATTGTGCCTGTTGTACAAATGAGAAAATTCGTCCTTTGACTTAGAAAAGTCATTTAACCTCTCTGGTTTTCTTGTCCTTATATATAAAATCAGAGTGATAGTAGATGTCCTCTGTCTCTTTTGGCGCAATTATCATGATCCAGTGATAAAATACATGCGTTCACCTTCTATGAGTAGTTATGTACTTATGGTGATAACATTAGAAAACAATCCACCTGAGGAGTTACACTGA
>NW_004524722.1:922839-952930 GCF_000260255.1 Octodon degus
TATTAGCCTGATCTGATGTTCCCTTTCTTCTACTTCCCTTCTCGTTCTTTCAAAGAGAGTGTAAAGTAATAGTGGCTATCAATTACTGAACATTTATCCTTGTACAAGGTATCATAGTTGGTATTTCATATTTGTTATTACACTGTAATCCCAGCAACAGCGCATGATGAAAGGTTAATTATCAATATTTTACAAAGCAGGAATTAGACTCAAAAAAGTCAAATTGATTGTTTAAGTCATCTAGCGAGTAAGTGGGAGAGCTAATGCTAGGATTCAGTACAATACAATGACAAGTATTTGAGCTTTAGAATCAAATACAGTAGTTCAAAGCTTAAGTTGTAGCTCAGTCTCCTACTACCTGTGTGTCCTTAGCTAACTTACTGAACCTTTCTCAATTGAGTTTATCTTCTCTGTTAGCAGTGAATAATATCAACTTTTGTGTGTTAAATGGATTAGAAACACTATTACCTACCACATAGTATATGCTCAGTAGATGGTATATGTTAGGTTTTTCCACAGTGACACAGCAGAGAAACAAGTAGAAGGAAAAAGGGGGAAAGGGGCTTTATTATCTTTGAGGACAGTGAGAGAATGTAGGAGAAGACAGGAGAGTCTCTAACTTAAGACAGTGGGACGCTGAGGCTTTTACAAGCTTTTGCCAGGGGTAGAATTTGAGGGGGATGTTTAGAAATACCTGAGGAGCTCATTAGGGTCTTCCCTGTGGAGGTGGGAAAAGCAGAAGAAAGTTACACCTTGGACTGGGTTGGGGAAGAATCAGGGAGGTGGAGTCTGGGAAGACAAAAGCTGTTGTTTTAAGGTTTCAGCCATATTAGATGACCACCATAGTAGTTCAGCAGTTCATCCTAGGGCCAGAAAGTAATATTATCCAGATCTTACCTGCCAAAATAAAGTCCACACACCTCCTCTAAAATAATATAACTAACACTTGAGAGGCTAAGGCAGGAAGTTTAAGCCTAGGCTGGACTGCATGGCAAGACCCTATCTCACAAAAAAAAAAAGGCCAGCAAGGCCCATCTGAGATACTTGCACCATCACAGACACTACTAGTCTTGGGGCTTTGGCGGAACAGATATATCACACGTGTTCCTAGCCCTGAAACTGTTGTATTATGAACTTAAATTATAAACATAATTTTAGTTGATTAGTTACTGACAAAAATCACATTTTTAAAAACCACAGTTGCTTTTGTATTTATAGCTCCATTTTGACAGAGATAAAAAGCCATGTGAGAAATGTAACAAATATAGCAACTGTGGGCTGGAGATATAGTGCAGTGGCACAGCGATGGCCTGGCAAGCCAAGGTTGTTTAATTCTCGGTACCAAAAAAGAAAAGAAATATAGCAACTTTGATATGATTGATTATTGTTATTTTCTCATTCAAATTTCTTCTCTTCTAGAGATCCGAAAATTTTGCGCCTGCTGCTTGATGCTCAGTATCCAGTTGTTGCCGTTGACAGCTACATGCCTGTGATTGATGTATTCTCAGGCCACCAAAATGGGAGTCTCCGAGTGTTTTTAGCCATGGGCTCTTCAGATCAGATAACAGCCCTGCAAAGATTAAAGAATGAAGAAGGAGCTCTCCCTCCCTCTGGCCCTAGGCCAGCTCATTTCCTGGACCAGCCATCTGTAGCATCTGTAGCTATGGTAATGCCTCCATATTTTCTTCCACAAAAAACTAAAATCCCATTTTCTCTTGCACGTTTAAGTGATACTGTTATCCCAAAGCCATATTTCAGTAATGGAAGTCTCAACAGAATTTAACTTTCACTACGTGCCTGCTTTAACTCAAAAGAATCATTGCTATTTTTTTCTTATGGCTTAAATGGTTTTTTGTGTCCCTCTCAGCTCCCTGAATTTACAGGGCTAGTTCATTGAACAACAAGATCTTAATTTTCTAATTTACTAATTTAAATACCTTGAAAAAAATGTTGGAAGAAGGAAGTAATCCCAAACATTAGCCAGCAAAATTTCAGTCAGTTAAATCCATGTTGAAAAGTTACAATTAAATTCCTTGTTTTTCTATAAATAATATAAAAGTAATTTTCTTGTATAATTGAGAAAATAAATTTTTATTTATGACATATTTTATTTTCCTAACATTTATATGAAGTCATTCTCATTTATAGATGATTAAACAAAGAATCAGAAAAGTTTTGTTATTTGTGAAGATTCACATAGCTAGGAATGAGATAATTAGAGTTGAGACAGATCTTTTTTCTTTTTTTCAGATAAAACAGATCTTCTGACTCCAAGTTCAGTTTTCTTTTCACTGTATCCTGACATTATACATCCAGCTTTTGTTGTCTTTACTAGTATAGCCAAATCACTATCTCCACACCACCTAAGTAAAGGACAAATATAAATGTCTATATCAGAAAAATATCTACTACAGATTATGGTTATTTGAATGTTATGAACTCCAAACCTTTGTCTTTTTTTTTTTTTTTTTTTTTTTCTTTGCATTACCAGGGATTGAACTCAGGTGCTTGCCAGGCAGGCACTTAAGCTGCTAGGCTATATCCCTGGCTAGATACTTTGACTATCAGTAAATTAAATAGTATTTTTCTAATTGAAATTACATAAGTAAAAAAATTTGCCTAACTTCCCCTGTTTCCCACCTTTGATCCACCTCATCTTGTGATTTTGCTCTATAAAAATCTCTGAAAAACACAGGATCCTTGGCAACCCACTAGGGTCCCCTTTTATCCCTCTTAGACAGAAGCTTTCTTCCCCTAATAAATGTATTCTGCTCTTTAAAAAAAAAGACCCATTCAAGCCAGTTATCCTACTGGGAATCTTCTCAGAGGAACTAAAAACATCATATCATAGTGATATATGTGTTCTTATGTTTATAGCAGCACAATTTGTGATAGCCAAATCTTGGAAACAACCAAGATGCCCGTCACCTGAAGAATGGATGAAAAAGATGTGGTATTTTTATACAGTGGGGTATTACTCAGCTATAAAGAATAATAAACTTGAAGCATTTATATTTAAGTGGATGCCACTTGAAGATATACTCATAAGTGAAATAAACCAGACCCACAAGTGTAAATATTGTATAGTCTCCCTAGTATAAGAACTCAAAAGAGGAAATACAAATAGAAAGATATAACACAATTAAAAGGAAAGTGAGAACTTGAGGATTGGACGAGGAGAGAGCAAGGAGAAAAGCTCAGAAACATGACAGGAACAAAGCCATACATTTATACGCACAAAATGGGCACGGCAATGATCCTGAGAAATATCAGCAGGTTTTTGAAACTCGCAGTTAATTGGTAGGATTCTCACCCTGACTAACTATACATACTGATACCTATGAACCAAGCAACTGCACTGAAGATAGCAATGTGTATTCTGGTCTTCTAAATACATACTTCTTGTCATGACATACCAATTATTATCATACTGTCTCACAAGTAAAAGTTTTGTTGTTGTTGTTTTTTAAATGGGTAATAAATGAAAAACAGACACAAGAAAAAGAAAAAAAAAATGTCACAGGACTGTCCTGCTACAATGCTGTATATGGTTAGATTTCTAAATTTCTGTGTAAAAATATGTAATTGTTAATTCATATTCTTTAAATATTTTTCATTTTTTAAATTTTTATCTCCATATTCTGTAGGGACTTAATGTTTAACATATCAATACTTGATGGAAAATAACTGTTCCATGTTATGCCGAAGATGTTTGATATTCAGACAGATAGTGAAGTTAAACCCAACTGCATAAGATGTAGGGTAATAATAAGCTTCTATTCTGGAGGGTTAACAACCTAAGTTTGCAGACCAAAAATTAGAGAAATAGAAGGGCTGTAAAGACAGCCAACATTTTGACCATAGCCTTTCAAGGTCAGTGAAGACTCAGAAAATAGCAGAACCTATACTGTACCATCATGTAACTCTGTTGTGTCCCAAGTTTTCTGATCAAAGAGATTATGGGGCCACAGAGCAACATAATCGATGATGTAGAGTGTGCCTGGAGAGAAAACATTCTCTCAGGTTTTCACAGAGAGTAAATTGGTCAGGCAGTGGCCATGACTCATCCACATTGCTGACACTGACAAAGGATCTGCAAACTGTGGTACAGGGTTACAGGATAAATCCTGAGGGTACTTGACTGACCTTGTCAGATATAAAAGTTACATTTCTTGGGCTGGAGAGATGGCTCAGTGGTCTAAAGCACCTACCTGAATCAAGCTTGGCGAAGCACAGGGACCACGGTTCGATCCCCAGCACCACATGCCAGCCAGCCCCGCCCCCTGGTGGGCTGAGCTGGCCACACACACACACACAATAAATAAATGTAATAAATAAAAATAAATAAATATTAAAAAAAAAAAAAAGTTACATTTCTTGTTATACAGGTCTTGCTTTATCTTGGTCTTAACCATCCAGCAGAAAAGTATAAAAATGAAGTATATAAAGTAAAGCCATATTAATATGCTAAGCTATGAAAGGCTCAAGTCAACAACTTCTGTGGATAACCCACTACTATTGTGGACTGCTGGACTGTGTTAGATTGTTTTGCTGAATTCACGCACCTATAGTATTTAGATGCCAATGGAATACCCGTTTCTGACAGGACTAAACAAAAAAGCGATACAAAGGAAGGACCATTTTGTATCTGTATATGCAGAATAGTTAGGATAGATATACAGCTACTTTCGCTTAATTCAATGAGAAGAAAGATTTGTACTAATAGTGTTTGCACAGGATATTCTGTCTGCATCTTGTACTACAGATAACCACTAAGAAGATAACAATGTACATTGTATTAATTATTGAAACTGTCCTGTTAATCAGTTTTGAAATTGTCTCATTGATACTTGTTTCTCAATAAAATAAATAAATAATTGAATAAATAAATAAAGAAAAAGAAAGAAAAAAGTTATCAGGGCCAGGGAGATAGCTCAGTGGAATAAGCACTTGCCTGGCAAGCATAAGGGCCTGAGTTCAATCCCCAGTTCCGCCAAAACAACAACAAAAAGTTGCTTATAATATGCCCAAGTCTGGTTCAGTATTATATACTCTCCCATTTTGTAGTGTTAGCTCAAATTTTATTAAATTCCATACTAAAATTACAAAAAATTTTCTTACTATGAACAGAGGAAATCCTTAAAAGGCTTGCTTGTGAGGTTATATACCTATAAATATGATTGATTTCTCCATCCGTACTCAGAATGTTTGATCAAGTTTATCATCTGTAGAACTGAAATGTTGAATTACTATAACACTGTAGGATCAAATCAAGAAGCTGTTATAACCCGGATTCTCCCACCCCACACCAATTTTTTTCACTCAGAAAATCAAAATGTAGGAAAACTTTTGGAAAGGTTTTGAGCAGGTATTGCTAATGTGTTTTTATATTTCAAAGCAAAGACCTAATAGAGCCTCTATTCCAGATTTATTGGCTCATAAAGTAGTAAATACATAATTTATTCTGTCTTCTCTTATGTGCATCCTAAATATTCTCCTTTGAATAACCAGTTGTCCAATATCTGCAGAAACTGTAAAGGATAGAAATAATACTGGCTTTAGAATCAGAGTGCATGAGTCCAAACCCTGGTTCCACCATTATTAGCTGTACCTGCTAAGTTAGGGATATAAGTGAAGTACTTGGTGCAATAAATACTCAATAAATGCATGGTTGATCTTTGATAGTAATTAAACCTGCAGTAATGGTACACTTGCTACCTCCCTAAGTAGTCCTTACTGTTATTGAACTTTCCCAGGGTCCGTAGAGGTAGTAATTAAGTAAATTAATACCTGTTTGTTTCAAATATATATGTTCTTTTCCCTATTAAAGAAATGGCATCTATTTTTCGTATACTAAATGCTTTCATGAAGCAAATGGTGAGTTCTGCCACATTCTTATTAAGTATTTATTGATGTTGAACTGCTTTTGTTCCATTAATGCATAGAGTTACATTTATGGATTTCCTAATATGAAATCAGTGTCATAATCTAGAGAAAATCCTTCTTGATCTTCTTACACTGAACAATTGTGAGAGTTAAATACAAGTAAAAACAAATACCTGTTTTAGCATCAGCCAGTTCACTTATTTCCTCATCTATACTCAGACTTTGTCAAGAAGCAGGAATATTTTGAGCAAGTTACTCGTTAAGGCTCACCAGTGTTTCTGTCTTATTTCATAGGCAGAGGACCAAGGAAATGGACTGATGGAGCACCACTTCGAGGTGCATGTGGAGATGGTTAAAGGGCTTGTCCCACTTCAGGCAACAGTCTGGGGAGAAGCGGATTGTTATGTCCAGTACTATTTCCCATTTCAAGAGTCACAGTCCAGCATACTCAGAGGACCTGACTTCCTTGACAATGGTAGGTTTGGTTTCTTAGAGGTTCTCTTTCTTTTTTGTTTACGTTTGTTTTTGAGACAGGATCTCACTATGTAGTCCAGGACACCGATGTACTAAAATCTACATAGTTCACACGGTCCTCAAACTCATGAGCTTCCTGCTTTGGCCTGCTCTGCACTGTGATTACAAGCATGTGATGCAAGACCAGCTAGGCCCTTTCATTCTTGTGTAGTCCTTTTAGTAGACATATTATGAAATACTTTTTCTGCAGTAGATTTTGTGTGGCTGAGAGTTTCTAGTGTTCCCTAGGCAATAAAACAGGAGATGAACTAAGTAAATCTTATTTATTTTGTAGTACTGGAGATTAAACCCATGGATTTCTCACTGAGCTACCACCTTCACCCTTTCTATATTTTGAGACTTGTTCTCACAAAGTTGCTAAGTTGCCCAGGCCGGGCTCATACTTAAGATCAAACTACGCTAGCCTCTCAGAGTGCTAGGGTGACAAGCATGTGCCACCATGCCAATCCTGTAACTTTATTTTGATATGATTTCAGATTTACGGAACACTTACACAAATGCAGTAAATTCCCACCTTAATGAACAAGTTCTATTCTGGGAGAATGTTCATAAATCAAATTCATTCACAAGTCTAATAAAGTTGAGTCTTATACACCTTTGGCACCTTTACATTATACAATGTAAAGTATAAACTAAACCACACAGCCAAAAAAATAAACTATTTTTACTTTACAGTTACCTTAAAATGGCAAGGTAGACATGAGCTTCCTCCGTGATTTTTTTCACATCTGTGAATTTTCATAATGTGAGTTCTATTTATATCTGTATCTCAGCTCAAGGCTCATAAATCAGGGGCTTTCTGTATAGTACAAAGACCCAGCCATGGAAATTTATGCTTGTAATCCCAGCACTCTGCGAAGTTGAGGCAGGTGAACTTTGAAGTTCAAGGCCAGCCTAGTCACCTGAATGACTCATCAAGACCTTGTCTCAAAATTAAAAAACAAAGAAGAAAGAAAAAGAAAAGAAAAAAAAAACAGTACAAAAAATTTCTTAGCCAGGCATGGTAGCACATGTCTGCAATACCCTGCACTCAGGAGGCTGAGGCAGGAGGATCGCTGCAAGTTCAAGGCCAGCCTGAACTGCATAGTGAGATCCCATCTCAAAAAAAAGACAAAAAAGAATTTCTTTGTAACCTTTGTGTAGAGCTACCAATTATTTGCATTTTCATAATTTACATGTATATCATTTTAATCACATACAGTTTACTCTTGTTCATGATGGCTATGATCTATACATTCACTGTGACCAATTTAAGAAATTAGGGAATTCAAAAATCATTGCTGCTAGAAGAAAAAAAATTATTATATAGATCAAAATGTTAAATCCTACAAACAAAGATCCTTGTTAGTTTCTGTTTTCTTTTGGGTTTTGTTTTTCGTAAAAGAGAAAATGAGATTCAGTCATGTTGGATAACTCGCTCATGACATGTCGTGAGCAAGCAACAGCTGACAATCAAACCCTGTCCCCTTGGAAGCAGAGCTGGAGTTTCTTGTACTACACTGCCCCGCCCTCACCATCTCCATTTTCTGATCACCTCTTAAGAGCTGAACCAAGAAGGCAGAACCCTTTCTTGTGTGACCTCTGCTGAAAGGGAGCAAATCTGGCAACTCAAACCTTTTCACCATTCTGTAGCTGTCCACAAATGACTGCCATGACGTGCCACTATTGATTTGGGGATTCAAAGAAGAACTATGTATACAGAGTCTGGTAAAAATTCTTACAAATCAGTGCTTAAAAAAAAAGCAGCCCAGTGGAAAACTAAGCAAAGGAATGAATTAGCATTCCTCCAGAGATACGCAGGTAGCTAGTAAGTGCTTGTAAAAATACTGTACATTTTCTGTTGTTGAAATAAAATACCTGAAGGTGAGTACTTTATAAAGAGGTTTATGTAACTCCGTTTGGGAGGCCAGAAGTCCTCCATCAGCTCAGCCTCTGACTGAGGCCCCTTTGGCTGAGTGACAACGTGATGAGAAGCAGGACAGAGTGCTGCCTGTGTGCCACAGGAGTCGAGCACATGGATGGTCTCATTTTATAATGACTTGTTCTCACCAAACTAGCTTACTCTATGAAGCCAGCATTAATTTCTTCTGAGGGTAGCATTACCAGTGATCTAACCACCTCCCCCTCGCCCCACCTCTTACTGGTTCTGCTTCCCCTCACTTCTGCCGGGGCTACATGGTGAGTTCAAGGCCAGCCTGAACTGCATATCAAGAACCTGTCTCAATCAATAAAAATAGTATAACAGTATAAAATATATCCTGGTTCTAAGTTGGGGACCTAGTTGCTCTAAAACCTTAATTATGTATTCACAAGGTATCATTATACTCATCTGTGAAATAACAGTAGGAATACCTGTGAACTAACAGTAATAATTGTGATTATTAAATTACTGTCTATGTTAGTACATCCTACTAGACATAAAACACCAAATGACGCATAGAATATTCTGAACTGCTTTTTCCAAAGGAATTACAGTGAAGCCGTTTAGAACTGCAACCACGCTGTGCATTCCAGATCCTGTCTTTAACAGTGAGCACCATCATACTCTCCTGCTGCCAGCTGAGGTGCCGGTGCAAAGGCTCCTTCTCAGTGCCTTCTCTGCACAGGGGCTCGTGCCTGGAGGTGGCGTCCAGTTTGAAATCTGGTGCAGGTATAGTGTGGGGAACCCAGTCCTGGGCTGTGAAGGAAGTGCAATCATAGAGCATCCAGTCCTTTCCCAGCCAAGGTAGAATTACTGCAAAGAGGCTGAACAGCCCCTTCTGCCATTTTATATTCTTTTTACTTGACAGTCACTCTTGTCTGTTTTGAAATTTGTTAGAATTTGGGGAGCACTTATATCTCATACTTCTAACTTTGCTCACACTGGAAGTGAGGTCTTGTTGGTTTTACCTCCTACTGTGCTTTAAGTACCACCACTTTTAGGCTTTTCTCAGTACCTTATTCAAACTCAGGCCCAAGCCATATGATGCCAGACTACTGTGGTAGCCTCCCAAGTGGATCTCTCCACTTCTAAGCTCATTTCTTAGAATCTATTCTTTACATCACCGGAAGAGTAGCCTTCACAGTTCCGGGGCTGGGGAGATGGCCTAGTAGAATAAGTGCTTGCCTGGCAAGCACAAGGGCCTGAGTTTAATCCCTGGTTCTGCCCCCCCAAATAATAATAATAATAATAATAATAATACAGTTCCACTGAATGTTACAGACATCAGTACATGATTTCCAGAAAATATACTGGTATAAATGTAGATATGCAATCTTCACCTTTATGCCTACACTTCCAAGAGACCAACTAAAAATGATTATGTAAATATAAAAGAAAGGAAGCTGGGCATGGTAGTATACACTGGTAAACCCAACAATTCAGGATGATCACAACTTCAGGGCCATACTGCGCAGTGTAGACCTTGTCTCATGAAAATGGTGGGGGTATGTAGCTTAGTGGCAGAATACTTACCTAGTATGCCCAAGGCCCCAAGTTCAATTTCCAGTATTGAAAGGGGAAAAAAAGAAAAAAATGCCAGGAACAGAACTAGGAAAGAGTTACCACATGTCAGAACTTTTCCTAAGATAAGTCATACATCCAGTAAAAAACTTTTTTTTTTTTTGTGGCGGAACTGGGGATTGAACTCAGGCCCTTGCACTTGCCAGGAAAGCACTTATTCCACTGAGCCATCTCCCCGGCCCCTAAAAAACATTTTTAGAGCCATCTAGTTTTGATTTCCTTTTTATTTTCAGTACTGGGAATTGAACTCGGGCCCTTTGCACTTTATCCAGAGCCTTTTTTGAGACATGATCTTGCTAAATTTCCCAGGCTGGGCTCAAGCTTGTAATCCTCCTGCTTCAGCCTCACGGCTGAAGGTGAGTGAGCGCCATAGTGCACAGCTTGATTTACAGCCTTATACTCCAAAAACAAATTGTTTTGCCATGAGAAGGAAATAGGGTAAGCACTGACAAATATTTATTACTCCTCTAAATGACAAGGGCCTAAGCCTTAAAGGACAAGCCTGAGCCATGAAAAAGTTTTAGACTGCTCCATCTAGTTCCTTTTTCTGCTGCAGGATGGAAGGTTTAGGAAGTATGTACCCCCAGAAATCTAAAACATAGATAACTCAAACAGAGAGCTTGTTGAACGCTTTGCTGTGTCCTGAACTTAGGGCATAATTTATGGGGTTGTTTCTTCATATAATGTAATGGGAAGTAAATTCAGCCAGATACAATCACAGCTAGATACTACCCACAGAGAAAATCATGCTCCAGAAATAAGTACATACTGAGCTAATCACTGGGAGGGACTGAATCATTCACCCACCTAATTCTTCCGACTGAGTGCTTATGCTTTTGCGGTTTATAGGTACTATTATCCTAATGTGAGAGACCAGATGGTTGCCAAAGGAACCCTGCCGTTATCGAGGATCTGTGCCATGGTAACCAGGCAGCACCGCGAGGATGTGGGAATACAGACTTTTAATCTCCCTTTAACCCCCAGGCTTGAGGACAGGAAAGAACTGAGGAGCCAGTCATCAGGTAATTGAAGACTAATGTGTCTTCAGAATACATAAATATCCCTTTTCTCCCTAAATTAAGATTGTTCACTCATTTCCCTTAAACTTAAGCATCTAATAATCTTCATAGCATTGATTCTAAGTGTTATATAGGTACAGTCAATATTTTTATTCTAAGATGACATGTGGGAATAGTGGAATATATTTGAGTCTAAACTGGCAATTAACTATAAGGGAGAAACAAGTTAGGATTCATATTACAGGAGATTAACTAAAACTTGGAATTTTGAATGGTATCACAACCTATTCTGTCAGTGTGTCTGAGTTTATCTAAGACTAATTTCCTAAACCTAGAAGCTATACATCTTTGCTGAACAGCATCTGCAAAAACAAAAGGTCTTATCCTACAGTATCCTCTTACCTTCACTGATCAGCCTATTATGTTATGCCTTCCCCTTCCATGAAACAAGACAATAGGATGGTAGAATTTGTTTTATTAAAAGATGGCATGTGGTACCTACAATCTTTAGGCTGGCATCAAGTATGAAAAGGTCCTTTAAAGACTTCTCCAAATACAGCTTCTCTAACTGCAGTTGAACACCCATCTCTGACAAAACAAAACAAAAAAGGGAGATATAAATAAAGGACCATTTTGTTGTAGGGGGGAAATATATATATATATATATGTATGTATGTATGTATGTATACAGCTACTTTCTCTTAGTTTATTGAGAAGAAAGGCTTGTACTGTTGTTTAGACAAGATAGCATGTCTGATCTTGTCCTCTGAATAACTACTACGAAGACAGCAGTATGCAATGTATTAATTATTGTAACTGTCCTACTAACCTGTTTTGAAACTGTTTCATTGCTATTTTATCTTTTTCTCATTAAAATGAATTTTTTAAAAAGTTGGCACATGGTTATTAATAATAAGGTACAATATTGAATGTGGTTCTGACCATGAACGGCTTCTCTGTTAAGGCCCCTTCTCAGTCACTAGGATTGTAGTATTTCTTCTCCTTCTGCATTCTGATCAAGACTTTGTGGTTTTGTAGACAAAAACTCTTCTAACCAATCCTTTCATCTTTGCCTGTTTGTCTTCATCAGGTTTACTGGATGTGGGCATAAGGTACCGGCGGAGTGTGAGAACAGCAGAGGGAGCTCTTGCTTCCCGAACAGTCTCTATCTCCGTCCACATTATCAGAGCCTGTGGACTGCAAGCAGCGGCCAAGTAAGTCCACGTTAGAAAAGCAATTTTCAAACCTTATTCCACTGTAGTCCCCACAGGATGATGTTCAGTTTTTTGTGTACAACTCACAGTTCACCAACCACAACTCTTTGTTAAGAAAACTTCACAATTTTGAGTAAATTCCTTAGACTTTGCCATGATGTTACCGCAAATTAAGTTTCTTAATCTTTTCCAAGGTTTTAATGCTTACCTTTCATAACCACCTACCCCTGCGGTCATATACTTTATCCCTTAACCACACCCTGCCCAATCACTGCAATGTCTCTGTAAGTTCAGGTTCACACCTTACTGTGCAGTCCCTAAATGCTACCTCTTGTTTTCCCAGAATCTTGTTCCCATTCAGTGTATTCTTAACATAATGCCCAGTGATTCTATGAAAACTTAAGTCAGACTTTGACATGTGTCTGTTTAAAACCCACCAGTGACTTTCTATCTCATTCAAAGCAAAAACCAGAGCCCTTAAAAGGGCTATCAGATCCCACATAGTTCAACTGTCTTATCTTTGTGACCTCATCTCTTCCAGCCAGTCTCTCTCCTCTGTTGACTCAATGCCAGCCACTGACCTTCTTGTTGCTCCTGAGCACTCCAGGCACTCTGTGCCCTCAGGGACTTCATCATGATTTTCTCTGCCTGAACACTGTCTCTGCAGAAGAGCAACATGGCCTATTCCCTCACCTCATTCACCTCTCTGTTCCTACTTCCCATGGTCTCTAATATTCTCCCTTACTATATCTACTTAAACTCTTATTCTCCTTAAGATTTTGTCACATTTGCAGCCTACCATTATCTCTTCCTACATATAGGTAGACATATTAGTCACTTTCCCGTTACTGGGACAAAATACCCAACACCTGCAATTTAAAGGAGAAAAGGCTTAATTTAGTTCCTGGTTTTGGTCCATGATCAACCGATTCCAAAGCAGAGGCATCATGGCAGAGGGGCATGGGCGAGGAAAGCTGTACCCACTCATGGCAGCCAGGAAGCAGCACAGGGATCGTACGCAGTACCGAAGCCATAGCTCCACAGTACCCTACACAGACCCAGAAGTGTGCTCTACTAACCAGCTAGATGTTTCTCAGTCCAGTGAAATTGACATAGTATTAACAATCTCATTGGAGTTACAGCTTTAACTTTAGACTTTCCTCCTTCTAGGTAAGACCCAAAAGAAAACAGCACAGGCCTTTCTGAAACTTTCTTCCTGAGTTACTCTGTAGTTCCCATAGTATGTTTCTCCTCATTGCAGTGAGCAATAAATGCAACTTATTCAACTGTCCTTGGTTCCTATGGTCTTTCACCGAAGGGCACTGACGGTACAGTGCCCCAGTGTGTCACTCTGAAAGACAGATGAGTATTAACTAACCACTCCCACACAAGTACTCTAGAATGACATTGCCAAAAGCTTAGAGAGAAACATACTGTTGATCAGTATTGGTGGTCTTAGCAGAGACAGTTTTTAAGCAAGAGGTAGTTTCTAGGTAATCAGCACGAAGCAAAGATTGCTTCTAGGCAATCAGGCTGATTTCTGATAATACCATGTTGTGTGCCTTCTCGTTTCTACCCTTCTCCCCACAGGGCATTGGCTGAGCAGGAGCCCGCTCTACAGTTTAGTGCCACCGTGGGGGTCAATGCCTCTGTCACTGCTCATCTCTCCTTCCTGCCCAAGGGAGAACAGCGCCAAACCCATCCTGTGGCCTGTTCCTTTTGCCCTGAGTTCTCCCATCACATCGAATTCCCATGTAACTTGGTAACTCAGCACTGTAGTGGAGAGGCCTGTTTTCTGGCAGAGCTACTGGAGTTTGCAGAAATTACTTTTGCAATCTATCATGAAAATACCAAATCAGGTGAGCGCCAAATGTCTCAAAACAATCAGAATTTTTTCAGAGTGTCTGTTGTAAATGGTATAGCCATTCTCAGGAGATATATGCTGAAGTGTTTAAAGTTGAGAAATTATTATCTTTTCAAGTTATTTTTGAAGAATATAGCAAAAATAATATATATTACTTGTATATAGAAGGGAATTTAGAGATAGCATGGAGAGAAACAAAGTAAGTGTGTACCGATATTAATGGGTGACTCTCATAAAGGTTGTATACCAGTTCACTGTAAAAGGCTTGCAACTTTTCTGAACACCTGCAGTTTTTCAAAATAAAATGTTCAAAACTTTTCAAGGGCATCAGATGTGGTGGTATGTGCCTGTAATCCACTCAGCCTGAGCCAGGAGGATCACTGCAAGTTCAAGGCCAGCCTGGGCAACACCATGAATTCAAGGCCAATTTGAACTGCTGAGTGAGACCCTGTCTCAAAAAAAAAATTCCTCCCTTTCCCCCGTGGACATTCAGACTTTTTTAAGATGAAAGCAAAATAACCATCAATGCATCTTTTAATGCTAAGATTCAGTGAATGTAAGTGAAGGGTTACGTGAATGTACTGTAAACAAGATTTGGTCAGTAGGTCACCAAATAATTTTTCTTCTTTTTTTTTTTTTCTTTCTTATTTAACAGTCAGTGATATAGCCAGTATCCAGTCATGCAGAGAGTATCTGCTCGGAGTAGTAAAGATTCCAACAAAAGAGCTGCTAATCAAGAGATCTGGTAAGGATCCTGAATTGTCACTTGCCTATTAATATCCCTTCAGGAGGTGACCTTTTCTGACTCCCTTGCAAACTATGCAGAAGGAAACACCACTTAACACATGCTTCTGAACTCTTCGGGATGCCTCAGTTTTTCAACATCATTTAAGGTTTTTCCCAAGTGCCCTGAAGGTCTTCTAATAAAACAAGAAAGGCTGAAAATAGTGTACTCACTCATTCTCCCTTAAGAAAGATGATAATGGTGATGGTGGTGAATGTGGCAATATAACTGTTATGATAATGCCTTGTGAAATATTGTTTCAGGTCTTGTTTGAACTTATCTGGCAAGGATATAGAATGTTGTTAATTCTACTTGACAGATGAGAAAACAGGCTCAGAGAGGTTAAGTGATTTATCAGAACCACAAAGCTAGTGAGTAGCAGACCTTGAAATCAAATCCAGTTTGACTCATTTTTCACTACTGTCCTCCATCACTAAGGAAAGTTATGAGATAAAAGCCCAAAACAATAGACATAAATCCCAAGGCCATATGGAAATACTGGTCCATCCTACTTACTACTAATTGATGAGCTTGACCAAGTTCTTTGACCTGTTTGAGCCCAACTCTTCTTCGCTGTTACTAGTCCTGAGAAATCTACAAAGCAAGAATTGATAAAATAAGAGAAAGCACGTGATACATAGAGGGTACTCAGTAAATGTTTTCCTCTGGTTGCCTGTCTTCTAGGATTGCATAATCTAGTTTCTAGAATCCTATCACATCTCCAAATTTCACTATGAACTATGCTAATAACCAAGGCCTGACAAAAAGAAGTCTGTACAACTTGATACAGGACTCAAGTTTCCCTTCTGCCACTTACTATTTGTGATCTAGAACAAGTTACGTCATCTCTCAGATCCAGTTTACTCATGTGTAAAAATGGAAGATCTACTTCACAGAACTGGGAACATTTACTGAAATTATATATGTGAAAGACTTTCTCATAGGAAATCTAGGCCACTTCAGCTCTTTCTTCTCTACGGTGTTTTTCAAGAAATAAGCATCATCTTTAAATCTACAAACTAAAATTTACCCCTTAACTATAAACCTTTTAGACAACTTAGGATCTATAGTATCATTTGCCTTTTTATTCACTGTTCTTCTAAGCTGAACATTCTGTCTCTCCTGCCAATAATCTCAATTACTGAATCACAGAGCCAAAGGGACAGTCTTAAGCAGTTCTTGAAATGCAGATGTGGGGGGCCGGGAAGATGGCTCAGTAGAATAAGTGCTTGCCTGGCAAGTGCAAAGGCCTGAGTTCAATCCCTGGTTCCACCAAAAAAAGAAAGAAAGAAAGAAAGAAAGAAAGAAAGAAAGAAAGAAAGGCAGATGTAATTATATGTATACAATATACAAGCACCTGTACAGTTTTCTGGTCAAAGCAAAAGGAATCTATGACCAAATAATGTTAAAAAGAAATAGGTTGGCCTGGGATGGTGGTACAGTCCTGTCCTCTCAGCTCTGTGGGAGTCTGAGGTAGAAAGATTACAAGTCCAAGCCAGGCATGGGCAGTTTAGTATCTTAGCAAGACCATGTCTGTCCTAAACAAAAACTTTTTTAAAAAAAAAATTTTTTTTAAAAAGGAGGTTGCTGGAGGTGTAGGTCAGTGTGAAGGACTAAGATTCAATCCTTAAGGATTAGCCAGATAGCTCAGCGGACTAAAGTGCCTACTTAGGCAAGTGCTAGGGGACCAGGGCCATGCTGGCCCCACCCCCAGGGCACCCTGAGACTGCGACTGATACTAGGCATGGTGGCACGCACCTGTAATCCCAGTACTTGGAAGGCTGAAAACAGGAGGATCACTATGAGTCTGATCTGTGCAGTGAGACCCTGTAGACCCTGCACTAAATACATTTAAAAAAAAAAAAAGATTCAATCCTTGTACCACAACAGACGCAAAAGAAAACTCATTGGTGTGGTGGCACATACCTATAATCCCTGCACTTGGGAGGCTGAGGTAGGAGAATTCGCCTCAAGTTTCAGGCCAGCCTGGGCTATCTAGTGAGATCAAGGCCAATGTGAACTCCATAGTGAGACCCTATCTTAAAAAGATAGATGGGTAGGTAGATGTAGCTAGCTAGATAGATAGATAGCAGATGAGAAGTTACTAAAGCCAGTCAGCATTTATTACACTAAAAGGAGCTTTAAGATCAGCATTTTCGGCTGGGGAGATGGCCCAGTGGAATAAGCGCTTCCCTGGCAAGCGCAAGGGCCTGAGTTCAATCCCTGGTTCCACCAAAAAAAAAAAAAGATCAGCATTTTCAGCTCCTCTTTTTACAGACAAAAGCAAGGAAGCCAGAAAAAATTAAATGTTATTAAACTTTATGTAATGTTTGGTAAATTAATTGACTGAATCTTCTCCTGTGAGAAGTATAATTAATAAAACCTTTTTCAGAAAATTACTATGAATATTATTTTAGACCACAGTATGTTTTGTATAATTCTGAAACCGAAAAAGCTCTAAAAGTCAAGTTTTTTAATGACTCATTATACAGCCAAACCAAACTTCACCGAAAAGATTCAAGCAGCCATTTCTATAAAGTTTTATTGGGACACACCATAACCGTTGGTATATATATATTGTCTGTGACTGGTATATATATTGTCTGTGACTCTTAGTCACTGCAACTGCACAGCTGAATGGTTTCAACAGACACAAGATTATTTATAAAGCCTATAATATTTATATGTGGCCTTTTATGGACCAAGTTTGCATCCCTAATATATGTGCTTCCTCACTGTTACATAATGTTCACTTTGTTATAAAATTCTGAGTTTAAAAATGAATCTGTCCCTTACAGGTCCAAATAAAATAGTGTAAATCTAAAGTAAATGGATTATAGACTTTAGAGCCAGATAGACCTAGGTTCAAATCGCAATTCTATCACTTGGTAACTATAATAACTTGGTCAGGTCTCTGAGCTTCCATTTTCTCATCTGTGAAAGGGGTTATTATCCAGTTTAATCCTTAGAACTTTATAGAATTATCAGAGGAATTAAATGAAATAATGTGGGACCAGCAAAATAGCTCAGCGGACTAAGTGCCCCTGCTTTGGCAAGCTCAGGGACCAGGGTTTGATCCCCCATCCTGCATGCTGCGCTGGCCCCACCCCGGGAGTGCGCTGAGCTGGCAGCCAAGTCTCGGTGTGGTGGCGCATGCCTGTAATCTAAGCTCTGGGGAGGCTGAAAACAGGAGGATCACTAAGAGTCTGAGCTGCTTAGTGAGACCCTGTACCAAATACATAAAATGAAATGAAATAATGTGTATAAATTACTAGAAGAATTTCTGAAATAGAAAACGAAGAGCAGCTGTCACTATAATGAAATCTAGTGCCTGGTCCTTATGTTTACAAAGTGACAATTACCTTGGTGGAATACCCAAAAACAGCCTGCAGATATCTTGACTTTTTAGCCCTTGCCTTTTCCACTGTACTCGCAGTCCCATAACAACATATCACTTTCTTTCAAAGCTCTTCCTCAACCCATTGTCTCATTTAGCAGTTATAGAAACTTGTCTGCTAAAAACGATTAGCATGAATTTTCCCATTTGGGAAAGAAATCAAAGCTTAGAAAAAATAATGACTTGTGTAGAAAGCCGACTTGGGTCACTGACTTTGGGCTGAGCCAAGGAGAGAATTCAGATCTTCCACCTTGTAGCCTTTGTTTTTCCCCTCTAATCTCATTGCCCCTCAGTGGTCAGATGAGAGACAAACTCAACTCATTTTAGCCTTATGTTTTCTGTTCTTCCTTGGGCCAGGATGATAATCAGGGGTAGATGGTTGGTTTTTATTTACCTTTTAAACTCAGGACCTTATGATTGCTAGGCAGGTGGTGTGCCATTGAGCTAGAACACCAACCCTTTTGTTTATTTTTAAGACAATAATTGAAAATCTTTCCTTTCTTCCACAAGGGATCACAGGATGGTATCCTGTCTTTTTACCAGAAAACACAGGCCTGCCTCATGGCTTGGAGCTTATGCAGAAGGTTGTGGGTGGTCTGGAGCTTTCAGTGTCCTTCACCCGTCCTGGAGATAGAGAACGGGTACTGGAAGCTGCTGAGCTATTGGGCTGGAGCTTTGAAAACAACTTGAAGGATCTTGTCAAGACGGATGAAAAGGAGCTAGCCACTGTCACCATATCCACTCCGAGACTGTGGCTGCCCGTCCATTGCGTGCTGCTTGCT
This sequence comes from Octodon degus, assembly GCF_000260255.1. NCBI lineage: Eukaryota > Metazoa > Chordata > Mammalia > Rodentia > Octodontidae > Octodon > Octodon degus. The sequence goes on from NW_004524722.1 coordinate 941,822, forward strand.
GGCCACAAACATATTCATAAGAATACTTACTGCTATCTTCGCTATAAGCTATATGATCATGAAGCCTTCTGGACCCCTCTCAAGAAGCCGAAGGAATCTACAGACAAAAACCAGGTCATGGTTACTTTCAAGGCATCCAGAAGAGCAGAAGTCACTCGGGGTCCATCACTGCTTTGGTACTTCAGGGAGGAGAGGTTAGAGATCCAAGTGTGGCGAGCCTATGGCAGTGATAGTGTGGAGAGGCCCCACCAGACAGACAGCTGGATTGGATCAGCCTATGTGGACTTGGCCCGACTTGGGGAAAAGTCAGCAAGGACGCTAACTGTTAGTGGTAAGTAGGGAACTGGGCTCAGTTCTTATAGTTTGAGCTCCTGCTCTCTGTCCAGCACTAGTGAGACATTATTTTATTCGATCCTCCCAATAATCCTGTGGGGTAGGTATTAGATGTACTTTACAGTCTTGGAAATGGAGGCTTAGGGGGAGCTGGGTGTGACGCTCACACCGTAATCCTGGCACTCGGGAAGCTAAGGCAGGAGGATTTCTGTGAGTTTGAGACCAGGCTAGACTGTATGTGAGACCCTTTCTTAAAAAAGAAAATGGAGGCTCAGAAAGATTGTATCCAGGGTCACAAACTAGTAAGTGTTCTTTCCATTATTGCATGCTGAAAGGTTAGTAATGATTTAGTAATGCTTTTTATAAATAAAGAGATTTCAAAGAAGGGTCTTGTGGCTGGCATTCCCTGGTTACAGTCTTATTGGGGTCACCGTAGATCAGAGAACTGGCTCTGAACTTTGTAGCAGTAGAGAACATGCAAGTTCATCAGTCTTTCACCTTACACAGTACCCACAATATTGTGAGCACTATGTGTAAGAGTAAACTCAAGGAAACACCTTTTACCACATATATAAAACCCTACAGTTTCTAGGCTTTTGAAGTCTTTCATTGAAAGGATACTTGCCAGTGTCTAATAAAAAGTCCACGCACATTGTAGGCACTCAGTAAAATAAAAAAGATGCTTGCCAAAGGCAACAGGATACTCATTATCTCTGGTCAGTGCATCTTGGAATCATAAAGAAAATGTACACAGTAAGAAACTAGCTCACAAAGCAGAAAGGCAAAAAGATAACATTTTGTATATGATATGTGGTGGTTACTATTCTTTCAGGTTGCTTGGTATTTGATTCACATGCTGGAAATTCAAAGATGAATGGAAATATTATTTGGCCTCATTCACTTTATAGTCTAATGGGAGAATAAAATACTAATTATAGTGAAACATAAAAACTTTGGAGAAGAGTTTTCTTTTCTTTTTTTTTTTTTTCGGTCTTTCTGAGACAGGGTCTTTCTGTACAGTTCAGGCTGGCCTTAAACTCAATTGGTAACACAGGCTGGTCTCGAACTTGCAAAAATGTTCCTGCCTCAGCCTCCCAAGTGCTAGGATTAAACGCATGCACCCACCATGCCTGGCTCAGAAAAGCTATTTTCAGTAGTTCTCTGGGAACAAAGGGATACAGCATCTTTAATGAAAGGATGGCATCTCAGTGGAAGTAATACTTGACCTGAATTTCAAAGTATCTAGAAATAAACCAAAGAAAAGGGAAAAGAAAGGCATCCTAGAGAAGAAAAGTGCAAGTGTGAAGGCACAGATGCTTGAGGCAATTGAATACACTTGGAAAGCTTTTATCCTAACTTTTTTTTTTTGACATCTCAGCCCACCCTGAGGGCAGGACTGGAGCTGCATGTGTGAGGGCAGGACTGGGGCTGCATGTGGTGCTGGGCATTGAACCACAGTCCCCTGCATCTGCCTGAGATTGCCTAAGCAGGCACTTTTTTTTTTTTTTTTTAGGGCAAGGTTTACGGGGTCTCACTACATAGATCAGACTCATAATGATTCTTCTGTTTTCAGCCTCCCAAGCACTGGTATTACAGGTGCACGACACCATGCCCAGTCTCAATCCTCCATCTCAGCGTGCCCCAGGGTCAAGGCTGGCACAGCATGCCAGGGATCGACCTCCTGCCACTGTGCTCTGCCAAATCAGGCGCTTTAGTCCGCTGGACTATGTGGCTGGCCCCTAAGTAGGCACTTTAGACCACTGAGCTATCTTGCCAGCCCAAGTAAGTTTCTTTCTTTTTTCTTTTTCTTTTTTTTTTTTTCAGTGCCAGGGATTGAACTCAGGACCCTGCACTTGCCAGGCAGGCACTTATTGTACTGAGCCATCTCCCTAGCCCACAATTGAATACATTTTAGATCCTATAAATAATGTGGAATACATTGTTTAGGAAGTGATGGAGATGAAGTTGAAGAGGTAGACAAGAGTACTAAATGAAGATTTTTTGCCTAAACAGAAAGATGGGGCTTTTTTCCAAGAGCCATGGAAAATAATTACATTGGGTTCTGAATCGAGGTGAGACATAGTCTTTCACTGTAGAGAAACAAGGCTAGTGACTTGAATGGAGGCTTGAAAGATATGTTCTGCTCACTTTAAGACGATGATATTTATTCGGTTTAATCTGTAAGGTTAGTTATTTTTCCCACTGTACAATTGAAGAATCTGAGTCATGGCCCTATTTTATCCCCATTGGACCATTTTGTTGGACAGATGGCTCAGACTAAAAGAGAACTGAGTGTATTCAGGTGACTGTCCAAAGCACCCCCCAGTGAATATTTCATCAAAGATTAAAAAGAGTGTCACCAGGAGTGGTGGCATATACCTGACAGGAGGATTGACGTGAGTTACGTAGCAAGACCCTTTTTCAAAAATAGACTGGCGAATGTTACTATTTCTCGCTCATCTCGGCTTGTTGTTCTCCGTTCTCTTACAGGCGTGTATCCTCTGTTTGGACGAAATGCTTCTAACCTATCAGGAGCTGCCTTGCGAGTCCACGTGGTTCTCTCCTCGCATTCCCCACATGCTGAGCCCACTCAGGAGCTGGACTCCGTGGACTGCAGCAGCCACAGTGAGTCCGAGCAGCTTCCCAGAGGGCGTCCCGAGGAGATGCAGCCCTTCCCACCACGTGACCACGAGAAGTCTTCTGCATCTGCCCAGGTTCCCGGCGGCAGCGGCCCAGCTGAGGTCTGCCTGGCCCAGGAGGACCCGGCTGAGTTGGACGGAACTTTCGCAGTCAGCATCCTGGTAGAAAGAGCAATGCACTTGAGCTTGAAAGGTATGCTGTGCTCTCTTTCCTGGGAGAAGATGTGACTCCTCGGGTTAGGGCCTGTCTTCACCAGTCTTTAAATCATGGCAAGATCCTAGAGAATGGTTAATTATCTTAATCAGTAATTACTGTATTTCTCAAGCCTAATGACTTAAGTAACATGAAAGCCTTTCTGAACTTCAAATTGACCTTGTCAGTTATCCTTCTGTTTCGTATCAAATTCTCCAGACCAGAAACCCAAACATCAACCTAGATACTGCTCTTTTCCTTTCCTGTCCATTAAATTCTTCTATTTCTTAAATGTCTCACAGATCTCTTCTTTCTTTGTCATTCCTATCCATTCAGGCCTTCAACACACACCTAGAAATGGCAATTTGTTACACCAGGTCTCTAATCCCTCAAGGAATATAGGTATAAAGCACAGATCTTGGATAGAAAAATACATTTTTCTTTTTATTAACTTCTAATTAAAATTTAATATTTCATCCAATTATGAGTATGGGCAGTGGACCCTGGTAATAGCAACAATAACTACAGTAGCGTCAACATAGAAATCATAGCTATTTTCCTATCACATTATTATTACTACAGATAGATTAGAATATCATTTATAGCTATCATTTTTTTTGAAATTATAGTCACTATTATTTCCAAGTTAGAGCTTGTTAATAGCATCTATATTTCTACTATAGAGCCAGGGAGATAGTTCAGTGATCCAAGCACCTGTCTGGCAAACACAAGGACTCAAGTTTGATCCCCAGTACCGCATTCCATGCTGCCCTGGAACCCCAGGCACACTGTGCCAACGCTGAAACCAGGCATGGTGGCGCACCCCTCTAATCCCAGTGCTGGGGAGGCTGAGACAGGAGGATCACTATGTGTCTGAGCTGCATCGTGAGACCCTGTACCAAATAAGTAAATGAATAAGACTTTTTAAAAATTTATATTTCTAGGGCCAGGGAGATGGCTCAGTGGAATTAGTGCTTCCCTGGAAAGTGCAAGGGTCTGAGTTCAATCCCCGGTTTCCCCCCCCAAAAAAAGTAAAACTTTAAGGGCTGGTGAGATGGCTCAGTGGTCTAAAGCACCTACATAGAACAAGCTTAGCAAAGCACAGGGACCGCGGTTCAATCCCCCAGCACCACATGCCAGCCAGCCCCGCCCCCTGGTGGGCTGAGCTGGCCACACACACACACACACACACACACACAAATAAATAAAAATTTAAAAATAAAATTTATATTTCTGCTATATAAAATTCCTTTTAGTATTAAAAACTGTCAGTACAATTGGATTTTTTTAATAATCACATGTTTTTTACACTATGCATTTTAAAGAAACACTAATAGATGAAAAAGCCCATAGATTCCACCAGACTGCCAAAGGAATTTGTCACAAAACTCCTATTCTACCTTTATTCAGCTTTATACATCCCATAAAATTTTGACTTTGCCATCACCTTTCTCTCTTCCAGGTCATTTCAAGAGCAGACCAAGGATCATTATATCTGGAGGGTTTCCTTGTTCTTTCTAATGGCACCTTCTCTGTTCCCTAGAACTTTTCCCTTAATCATATCTGTCACATGGTACTGAGATTGTTTCCATGCTTTTCTCCTCTAGTGGGTATGAGCTCTTTGGGAACAAAGGCCTTGCCTCATTTGTTCATTCACCATACATTCATTCATTTAGAAAAATAACTTTCAGTTTTGCTATGTGCTAACCACTGTCTGGGGCAGTCAACAAAGCGGACAAGAATTGTGCCATTGTAGAAGTTACATTCGCGTAGAAATACATCTCTGTGTCCCCAAATAAGCTGTGTAGGGTGTGTGTGTGTGTGTGTGTGTGTGTGTGTGTGTGTGTGTGTAAGTGAGTGAATACTTTTTTGTCATTCTTTCTTCAAATTTCTCATCCTTAAATGTCTGTGATTAACAGTTTGAGAAGTGTAGTAGCTGTGAGAGCCAGACAACCATGGTCTCGTAAGTGTAGAACACTTTTGTATGCTTCCTAGTATTTACCTCTGTATTGGTCTCCTGTGGTCTCTGTGTTGGCTTCTAAAGCTGTGCCATTCTTCCTCGTTGCTTTGGAACAGAAGCACAATTGATGCTGGTAGGAGCTAACAGTTACTGCACATACCCTCTTGGCCATTCGTGCCATTACCCCCAGGCTTATAAGCATCTCTAATGGCTCTTAAGCTGCTTGTGTACCCCAGAGCATTTGTGTACCACAGACCTCGACTGCTTTGTCTCAGGAAAATCTTCTCCAGTCGTATCGTATTAGTGTATTAAAGATACTGAGATCCAGTAATTCACAAAATTGAAAAACAATTTTTTTTTCCTTTGTCACCAAAGCAAACCAGTTTGATAAATCTGAAATTTTTAAAAGAGAATAACCAGGGCCCGGGGAGATGGCTCAGTGGGATAAGCGCTTCCCTGGTAAGCGCAAGGGCCTGAGTTCAATACCCGGTTCCACCAAAAAAAAAAAAAAAAGGAGAGAGAGAATAACCAGTAGATACTGAATTTAATGCAACTACTAAAAACTTCTTTAATTTTTGTAAGCATTTTTCATAGTAGCATTGAAAATAAAATTTAATATATAAAAACATGGTTTGTATCTAGAAGCTTCCCAGTGGCATCTGTCTCATATACTGAATCACCTTTGTCGAGCCACGAGGGCCTCTTTGCTTTCTTTTCAGGGTGTACACAGACTCTTGTCTTGAGGTGTTTGGATTTGATATTCCCGCCAACTGGAGAATTCTTCACTCCTGGCGCATTTTTAGTGGCATTATCTTGCCATAGTGAAGACATTCTTTTTGTTCCATCTAAAGTTGCAAACCTTCCTAAATATTCTCTACCCCTCGCTCCTATTTTGTTGTTTGTTTGTTTGTTTGTTTGTTTTTGTGGTGTGCATACATGCTAGGGAAAGGCTCTACCACTGAGCAACTCCCCAATTTTATTTTTGTCTATAGCATCAAACAGTATATTTTCTTTTTCTTCTTTCCTAGAATGTAAATCCTACAAGGCAGGATATTTTTTTCTTTCTTTAAAATGTCAGAAAAAATAAAATAAAATGTCAGGGCTGGCCAGATAACTCAGCAAACTAAATCTCCTGCTTCCACAGAGCACAGCAGCTGGGGGTTGATCCCTGGTGTGCTGTGCTGGCCCGCATCCAGGCCATGCTGAGATGGCAGTTAAGACTGGGCATGGTGGCCCGCGCCTGTAATCCAGCACTTGGGAGACTGAAAACAGGAGAATCACTACGAGTCCAATCTACATAATGAGACCCTGTATACCTTGTAGACCCTCTCCTAAATTCATAATAAAAATTAAAATGTTATAAGAAATATTTGTTAAATGAAAATTAGATAAAAATTAATCTTTTCCCGGGGGGCCCAGCCCTAGCTCCGTTCTTTAAGTGGCTGCTTCCACAATGCTGGCAGCCTCAGTTTGCTGTAGTTCAATCCCCACAACACTCCAGCCATGCAAAAGTGCCCTGAAGGCATTCAAGGAGCAAAAAATTAATCCTTTCCCGAATGCCTTCTCCTTAATACCTTGTCTGATTTCCTACTTTGCTCTCCCATAGTGAAGTTTCTTACAGAAAATGTGATAGATAAATAATAGGGATTAATGCATTCCACTGGCTTGAGCCGCTGCAAATACATGTATGACGGTCCCATTGGGCACTCGTACCACTGGTGATACAAACAGATCTAATAATTTTCATTGTCCTTTTTACTAATAAAATTAATAAAAAGTGGGCCACAGAAATAGCTCAGCAGTCAAAGTGCCTGTCTAGGCAAGCGCAAGGACCCAGGTTCAATCCCTAGTGCCACATGCCATGCCAGTTCCGCCCTGTGCTGAGCCGGCCACCGAGACCTGGAGTGGTGGTGCATTCCTGTCATCTCAGCACTGGGGAGGCCGAAACACAGGGATCACTACAAGTCCGAGCTGTGTAGTAAGACCTTGTACCAAACACATTTAAAAATAATAATGATAAAAATTAATAAAAAGCCACCCAGTGGCTCAAGCTGTGCAATAGCAAAACAAATACAAGTTAAAATCCTGTAGTTGGGCGCCAGGGAAATGGCTCAGTAGGATAAGCACTTCCCTGGCAAGCGCAAGGACCTGAGTTCAATCCCCAGTTCCTCAAAAAAAAAAAAAAAAAAAAGAAATAAAAGTCCTATAATGAGCAAGTTAATAGAATAACTCAAAAATACTCACTAAGTAGCCACTGTAACCAATACAGGATATGGGATTGTGACCTGTTACATAGTTTGTCACCTCTTTCCCTTTCTTACTGCCATCTTGTTTATTTAGGCCTCAGAACTTGGACCAAGGCCTTGGCCCTCTGGATGGTTGTTTCCAGTACTGTCCTCCAGTACCCTTCTGTTGTGGCAACAGGATTATATGTCTTGCCAGTAAATCTGTCCACATCTCTCTTTTGATTAAAACAGTTGGTTTTATGTCGCCTGCAGTCTTGGTAACCCTGCATACCAAGTGCTTCCTGTGTAGTCTGACTGGTCTTGCCAGCCTCATTCCTCCCCAGATCTTGTATTCAGTAACATGCAGTGTGCGAGTATTCTCTCTCAAACTACCGAGCCATTGACCATTTCTTGCTTTTTTCATCTCTTATTTGGCCAATTTGTTCCACCTCCAAGAGTAGACTAACATGACACCAACACTTTGCAGCCCACCTTGCCGTCCGTCCCTGTTAGCCATGAACACGCCTCTTTGTTTGCAAAGCTTTCTGTATCACCACAGCCCTCTGCAGTTTTCCCCTCTCATGTCACTTAATCCTCTCTACTAAAAATGTCTGTTAATGTGTCTTTCCACTAAGCTGTCTGTTACTTGGAAACAAGGCGTGTGTGGTTTAGTTCTGTATCCCAGCACCCTGATTGTCATGATATAGCTAGGCTAATTACCGTCCTCCTGTTTTGTGAAAATGAGCCTCCTCACATCTCTGCTGTGAGTTACAAGCCTATAAATCACTTCTTAGAATCTTTCTGTGTAGTCAGGTCAAGGAAAACATCAGAGTGATCACCTAACTCTCAGAAATTGCTATTATAACCTCATGTCCATCCTCACAATAATAGACCTGTATAGTCTTCCCCTGACAAACATATGTCAGCCACTGTGCTCGGGGTCCTAAGAGTGCAGACTTATTCTTTGTCTCTTTCAAATATACCTTCCAAATGGTGATACAATGGAGTGATTGCATGCTGTCTTAGTACATACACTGGCTTACCTTCTGCCTTCCACAGAGTTCTCGGTGTGCCTGTCCCTTTTGCTCTTTGAAAGCCTCTTCCATGAGGAAGGAAACGAATGGTTCCTCTGAGCCAGGCTCCATGCTAAGGATTCAGAAGCAGCCCTGGACTCTTGAGCTTTGCCCTCAACAACACTTGAACCTGAAGCAGCTTCAAAACTTTCCGCTCACAATCCCAATACTTGGGAGGCTGAGGCAGGAGGGTCTCTGTGAGTTCAAGGCCAACCTGGGGTACATAGTGGGTTCAAAGCCAGGCTGAGTTATACAATGAGACCCTATCTCAAAAATAAATAAATATTGAAAATCTCTCAGTTTAAAAAAAAAAAAAAAACTTACGATAGTTTCCACTGTAATTCTGGTATCAGTGTCCACCCTGATGTCCACTCTGACCTAACTATAAAAAAGTTTCAAATAATAAATGATTTAAAATAAAAGAGCTTCTTGAATATTTTAGTTAGAAAAGCTTCTGGGGAGCCTGCCTTTAAGAGTAAGCAAGAATCAGATTCAGTAGTCTTAAGATTTATGCACTTTAAATAATACAGGAATTTCTAATCCTATTATATGGTTGAGGCATTAAAGAACAGAGAAGTAAAGTGATTTATAATAAAAGTTATAACCAGTAAACACCAAAATTAGCTTCAGTATCATAAATTCTAGAGGTGCTCTTTAACGCAGAGGCCGTGGAGGAGGCCTCTCTAGCTTCTCATACCCTCTTGTACTCTTAGCGTGATCTGGCTTACTGGACTGTAATTAATTACTCTGTCAACCCTAGGTCAACAACCAAATCTGACTTAGTCGCTGGGTGTGGTGTCACACTCTATAATCACAGCATAGGAGGCTGAGGCAGCAAGATCACAGGTTCAAGCCAAACCTGGGAGACAGAGCTTGCCTCAAAATAAAAAAGGGAGATGTGACTCAGTGTGAAGGCCCTGCATTCCCCGAACAAACCTGACTAATCTTAGGTGACGGAGAGGAGGTGTCAGTTAGTCTTAGCTTGGTAGAACTAGGTTAAATTTTTATAACATACAAAATTAGTCATTTGTTTAAGAAGAAAGTTTCCATCCATTTACTTCAGGCCAGAGCAAACTTCTTCTCTTTGTTATTTAATGTTAGTAAAAGTATTACAATGGAGAAGTCAAAAAACCTGGCAGCTTCTTCCAAATGCTAGTTAATCAAGCATGCAGTGAGGAAGCCACTTTGCTTTTCTGTTCCTTAATTACTTTTCTGTAAAATGTGGAGCGAGGCATCTCTCTTACGTGATTTCCAGAAGTGTTATCAACATGGACTCAGAGTATAAGAAAACAGTGTTCCAGCCATAAAGTATTACCCAAACACTGGAAGTCGTCACGATGGTCTCATTGAAAGTCACACCATTCTTAGTGCGTAAAGCTTCTATCTATACCCATGTAAAACATAAGAAATGTCCATGAAAACTCCTTTGGTAAAGCTGGTTTACTCACATCTTCTTACCTGCTCACAGCGTGAGGCCCAGCTCTGTGGGAGGTACACTGACTTTCTTCTGGCCGACCTCCAAAAGTGTTTCAGAACTTGACCTTTCCAGAAGTGTAAACAGGCCCAGATGAATTTCTACCCCTGAGAAGAAATCTGGGAAACCTGATAGACCTGCTATCCCACATCAATTTCTTTCCCCACCTATTTGATCTAAAGGACTGTTTCTGAATAAGGAATAATTTTCTCCCAAAATGAAAATAGTAATTATTTCAAGGCTGTTAGCAAATAGTAGTTTCAAGAATCAAATTTGGGGGTCAGACTGGTGAGCCAGTGGTATTAAAGAGATCTGAGTGATATTGGTATACATCTAAATATAGAATTTTATTGTGGGAAGTGATTTGAGAATAGGTTTCAGGTGAGAAAGCTTCGGCTCAGAGAGCCTGAAAGAAGCGGCTTATACTAGAGCAGTGGTAATGGCTAGAAATGGTCCTGACTACATCTGTATCCTCGGAGGCTTTTTCCAGAACATTCGTTTTAGTATCTGAAATGTGACCATTCCACTGTATTCTGTTCCAGGGAGCCCCTTGACCAAGCAGAAAGTACCCGTACCCAGTTGTTGTGTGTCCTTTGCAACAGCAGTTGAGTCCTCTCCTGTGTACACCCACGTGGTTGAAAACACAGATTGCCCCATCTGGAACTTTCAGCAGCAATCAAGGTGTGTATTTTCTGATGCTCATCACACTTGCAGAATTGTTTGTTTGTTCCAAGAGAAGAACTCAGATCAAGAAATATAAAAAATACAATAGTATTTGAGAAAAACTGGAAAATGCTTTTCTTAAGTAGCCAATCATTTAATCCTAGTGCCTGTGAATTCACACCGAGCAGTGATTTAAAGGACTTATTGTAGTGTTAACTGTGGTTGGTACAACTCAAAAAACTATTCAGTGTGGTGGCTTTTTATATGCTCTACCAGTTCTAGGCACTGCAAATTGAAAATAACTAAGATACTGTCTGAACCAGGCATGCCGATACATGCCTATGGCCCCAGTATTCTAAGAGGCTAAGCCAGGAGGATCATGCGTTCAAGGACAGCCTGAACTACCTACATGGTAAGTTCAGGGCCAGCCTAGAAGACAGTAAGACCTTGTCTAGAAAGAGAGAGGCGAGGCAAGGTGAGGCACGGGCAGAAGGAGGAAAGTGGGAAAGAAGGAAGGAAGGAAGGAAGGAAGGAAGGAAGGAAGGAAGG
>NW_004524722.1:953246-973088 GCF_000260255.1 Octodon degus
ACTGAGCTATGTCCCCAGCCCCTGAGAGACTATTAAAGGAGCAGTCTTTCTTGGTATAGAGTGGCCCTAAGTTCAATTCTCAGTAACACACACACACACACACACACACACACACACACACAGCTATTAAGGAGTTAATAGTCTACCTGGAAAGAAACAAAAATTTAAAGTGTGAGAAGTATGTAAAAGAAATAAAAAGGGTGCTAGTGTAATTCAAAGAAAAGGATTACACTAACCTGGAATTTCAGGATAAACTTCATTATCCGAGACCCTTACTGCAAGTCTCCAATCTCTTCCAAGGCATTGCAGTGCACAGCAGAAAAAAGCGAGAACAAGAGAGAGAAGGAAAGGAAGGAGGGAAGAAAATAGAAAGAAGGAAGGAAAAAAAGGAGAGAATAAGAGAGAGAAGGGAAAGAGATAAAATGACAGTACAGCAGGGATGGAGTAACCACTTGTTCGTGAGGAACAAAATGCCATGAGCCAACCAGAATAGCGGTATTTATTGAGGAAAATGGTGAGGGGATTATCAGGTGACTCAAAGGGTGGTGGTGATCTTAAACTAATGAGGATCTTGCCTTGGAACATCTTTAGTCTTAGTGGTCTTACTCTGGCCCTTGGTCTTAGAAGATGGGAGAGGATGGCCTAACCCCTAATGGGACAATGGGAAGCCTCAAAAGGGTGATACCAAAAATTCCAAGCCTCTGTTCATTCTTAAGGAAGTATGTAAAACTAGCCATTGTGAGTTTGTGGTCCCCAACACTTCATCAATAAGACAGATCCTCAGCTCAGTACTGAAGAATGAAGAAGGGTACAAAGAGCATTCCAGGCAGAAATCATCTCGGAAAAGGCCGTGGATTATTAATCCTTGGAAAATACTTCTGGCACAGTGAGAAGAGATTATTCTTTTGAACCAGAGAGACTTGGCCTTCAGTCTCATCTCTAGCATTTATCAGCTATGTGAACAAATTATGTAATAATAATAATAATAATAATATCTCTGAACCTTGGATTCCTCATGTATAAAGGGATAAATTTATATGTTTGCAATAAGATACAATTCAGATGGTATTAAGAACATTGCTTCAGGGTACCAAGTATATATACATCAACTGTTAGCTGTCCTTTGGAGAACTAAAAAATAGGGGATAGTGCCCTATTAATCAAGTTGCAGTGCCACTCAGAAAAAGTGGACTGGGAGAAATGGCACAGAACTGACTTGCAAGACTTGTCCTTCCTTTTCTGTAATTACTGGTCATCATTTAAAGTATGGTTCCAAACACTAACTGTTGTTACTGTTCTTACACTGCATTACCTCTTACAGGTCTATTCTTGCCCACCAACTCTAGCCACACCATGCGCCTATTTTCTCACAGTGTGTGTGGTCTAGAAAGATGATGTAGCCTACTGGTAACAAAGACAGGGTTGGAAGCAAAGTAAACGGTGGTGAATGTATGCTTTCATCACAAAATTATTTCCTTTGACCCTAGCACCTTGTGTGTAGAGAATGTTACCCTGAGTAACAGATAGGAGGCCCACGTCCTCATAATAGAGCTAGAATTCAGTGGTGAGTCTTTTGACTCCCAATTGCAATGAAAATCCCGCACAGTTTTTAGCACAGTGCAACGGGTTGATTTTTTTCAATGTGTTTTTATTGATGTATGTTTATAATAAACAATAATTACAATCATCTTGCGATATGTTACCTATACATATCACATCTTAACATTTTTACTGCCCCTTGTTGATCTTAAAGTAGGCTCTCTTTAGATTACCAGTAGTGTTTGGGAGACAAAATTGAGTAAGTCTTCCCTGGATTTCCATTTTGTTCAGCTGGAGCATTGGCACCTAGTTTAGAACTTCACAGAGTTTAGTTTGTAATTGAAAAAATACAATTTGCTTCTTACAAAATATATTCAAGGTGCTCAGTGATTTACACTTCACTTCATCTGTTACGAAACCAGGGCACTTTCTGCTTTTGTAGCCTTATTTCTGTACCATGTAGCATTAGAATCAGGCAAACCGGAAGTCAGAACCCAACCCTGCCAGTTTTTATGTGAAAATTACATCTCTGAGCCTACTAGCTCTTTAATCTGTAAAATAGGATGATGATTTGTGCAGATCAAATATAATACACCTGACACAATCCCTGACCCAAGGTAGGCATTCAATAAATGTTCTTTTTTCCTCTATTCCCTCACCATTCTGCTACCTTACACTATAAAAAGAATCCTTATCCCAGTAAAACTGTCAGTGCATATTGAAAGTCTTCCCTTCCCATACTCTCTTCTCTGTCTATATAGAAACAGAGATTGGACATGGAAGAAACTACAAGAGGCAAGGGGAAGTGCGCTTACCATATTAGGGGTCCCAGCACATTATTTTGCATTTCTGAACTGCCATCCCCTTTTGCTAACTGTGAAAATAAAAGTATGTTGTAGAGGGCCAGGGAGATAGCTCAGTGGCTTAAGCCCCTGCTTGGTCAGGACAAGGTCCTGAGCTTAATCCCTGGTACCAAAAACAACACCAGAAAACAAAAAAGTATGTTGTAGAAGGGTGGCTGTGAAGACGAAGCAGAATAGTGTTGGTAAGCTAGTGTGCGTTCAGATCTTGTCTCCTACTAAGAAGATTCCCACACAGTTAATTTGTGGTGACTGTCTGTTGTCTATTGTCTATTTATCTAGGCTATCAAAAGAACTTCTTCTGGACCCACAGCAAACCCTGGTCTTCAAAGTCTGGCATAAAGGAGGTATGAAGTCTATTGTTTAAATATTTATCAGAGTGTAAAAATAAATTCACATCTATTGACAGTATGTTAGGGTATTTTTCTGTTTTTGACTAAGTGAAACCATGGCACTAATGGTAGTAGGAATACTTACATGCTGTAGAAAAATCCCCAGAAGGCCTCGTTGTACTCCTGTGGAATTTAAGTACTTAGAGGTGATCCTTTAGGTTCAGATGCCATTTTTGACCCTTACTATGATGACATAGCCTTAGGTGAACAAGTGAACTTCTCTGTGCCTCAGTTTCCATGGCCATAAAGCGGGCATTATAATAGTGCCTATCTCATGGGGTTCTGAGAAAAGTAAATAAGAGCCTGATAATAAATAGTCAGGTTTTTGGTTTGGTTTGGTTTGGTTTGGTTTGGTTTGGTTTGGTTTGGTTTGGTTTGGTTTGGTTTGGTTTGGTTTTGTGGAACCGGGGATTGAACTCAGGCCCTTGTGCTTGCCAGGGAAGCCTTTACTCTACTGAGCCATCTCCCTGGCCCCACTCTGTCAGTTTTTATTGTTTTTATTTGTAGATATCATTACACTAAGAGCTTGATAAACATCTCTAATCCTGCATTGTTAAAAAAAATACAATTAGTCAAAACAAAACACAAAAACTAGAGCCAGGTATGTTGGGAAGCTGAGGCAGGACAGTTGCCACAAGTTTGAGGCCAGCCTGGGCTACATAATGAGTTCAGGGCCAGCCTAGACTGTATAGTGAGACCCTGTCATTCATTCATAAGTAAACAAATACAATTAGTCTGACTTTGTAGATGCAGAAGCTCAGGCCTAAGGAACTTTAGTGGCTTCATGAAGGTTGTAGGCCTGTTAATTGGTGGAGCCAAGATTTGAACCCAGTTCTGACTGACTGTACAGTCTTCATTGGTCATACTTCACTGTGCTAGTAAGATCCAATGACCCAGAAAAATGAGGTGGAAAAAATTATTAAACAGAATAGGGTTTAACTCAATTCAGTAGCAGAGAGAGAGTAAGGTTTGATTTTATGCAGTCTAATCTTTGCTTTGCCCTTTACTGTAAGATATAGAGAACTTTACCTCTTTCCTCTTATCTGTCCCTTTCTTTTCTTATAAAATTAAGATAGTAGTATTTGACTTTCTAGGTTTTCATGAGGATCAGAAATTATACAATATGTAGGCCAGGGAAATAGCTCAGCAGCTTATTATTTTGCCTATTTTTCTAGGTCTTTTGGGTATTGAAAACAAAATGCATTCCCTGTATTCAGGTCCTCTAAGAGGTTCCATAAGATGCTATTATAAATGGAAGTGAGGGCTGGGGAGATAGCTCAGTGGTCTAAGCGCCTGCCTGGCAAGCACAAGGACCCAGGCTCGATCTCTTGTACCATATCTCATGCCAGCCAGGCATGGTGGCACATGCCTGTAATCCCAGCACTGGGGGGCTAAGACAGGAGGATCACTACAAGTCTGAGCTACATAGCAAGACCCTGTACCAAATAAATAAATAGTTTTTTTAATTTAAAATAAATAAATGGAAGTGAGAAAAATGCCTAGAGCAAGCTAACCAATATTTGTCTAATTCTATCTCTCGGTGTATATGGATCTCTTCCTCTTTTTAACTCCACTCTTTCCACACAGATGCAGCAAACATATTACACAGAATACTCCCTGTGCCAGTCGCTAAGTTCCAGGGGCATAAAAGTAATATAAAGCAGACCACAGTCTTCTCTTCACATAGCTTACAGTCAGTGAGGGATACAAAATAATTATAGCAAAATATGATTAGCAATATAGGGTGTTCTGGCAGGTGATATCTAACGTAAACTTAAATGTTAGCAAACTTCCTTAGCGGGACGTGAAGAAGTAGGACATTCCATAGTCAGAATGAACAGCAATTATAGTATCCTGTCTTCCAGGGGCTTGTCTTCTTTTGTTATTTCTTTTAGTTTGTTCTTACTTTAATGTACATGAATGCTTAGAAATTTTGTCATTACAGACAAGTATAAATAAGAAAATGCAAATTACCCTCATTCTATAACCTTAAGAGTTATTACCCTGATGAAAATAACTGAGGCATGAATCTAGGATTAAAAACAAGGGTTTATTAAGTTCAGGGATGTTTGCTAGCTGTCTGCATCAACAGGAGATGGCTCCATAGAACATGCTTAAATAAACACAAAAGAATTGAAATTATCCCGTGTATATTATCTGACCATAGTGCAATGAAATTGGATATTAATGGCAAAAGAAACCAAAAAAACTCCATAATTTTATGGAAATGAAATAACACCCTCATAAAGAAGCAATGGGTCACAGATGAAATTAAGAAATTAAATAATATCTACAGTGAAACAAAAATGCAGATACAACATACTGTGGAACACAGTGAAAGCAGTCCTAACTGGGAAATTTATAGCAGTGAATCTCACATCAGGAAAACAGAACAAGTTCAAATAAACAACCTAATGTTGTATCTCAGTTTCTAGAAAAAAAGAGCAAATCAAGCCAAAAGCCCATACAAAGGAAGAAATTATGAAGAACACAAATTAATACAATTGAGACTAATAAAACAGTGCAAAGAATTAATATTGAAGATTTGGTTCTCTGAAAGAATAAATAAAATCAATAAATCCTTAGGCAACCTTATCAAAACCAAAAAGACTCAGATTCACGCAATGAAAGATGAAAAGGGTGAAATCACTATAGGTCCTGTGGAAATTCAGATTATCAATACCTACTTAAAAAATGTTACTCTCATTGAATGGAAAACAAAAGGTACAGATAGATTCCTAGATATGCATGAATTACCAAAGTTAAATCAAGAAGATATAAAAATACTAAATAAACCAATATCACTTAATGAAATTAAAAATATAATTAAAAACCACAAAGAAAAGCCCAGGTCCTGCTGGATTCACTGATGAATTTTAAAAGAAATTTAGAGAAGTTTTAATACCAATACTCCTCAAAGTCTTTAATGAAATTGAAAGGGAAGCAGTACTCCTTAACTCCTTCCTGGAAGCAAGTATTACCCTGATACCAAAATCAGAGAAAAAAAACCACCAAAAAGAGAACTGTAAGCCAATGTCCCCAGTGAGCATAGGTCAAAATCCTCAATAAGATACTAATAAACAGAATGCAGCAAGTCATCAAGAGGATTATACACCATAGCCATTGGGATTCATCTCAGGGATGCAGGCATGGTTAAACGTATGCAAATCAATAAATGTCATACACTATATCAACAGAACCGAAGAAAAAAGTCATATGATTAGGGCTGACAAGATACCGTAGCGGATTAAAGTGCCTGTTTAAGCAGATGCAAGAGCTGGGGGTTCTATCCCCAGCTGGCCTGCCATGCTGGCCCCACCCCCTGGGGCACACTGAGACAGTGATTGACACTGGGTGTGGTGGTGAGCACCTGTTACCCCACCTCTTGGGAGGCTGAAAAACAGGAGGATCACTGCGAGTCTGATCTGTGTAGTGACGGGGAGATGGCTCAGGAGAACAAGCACTTGCCTGATCTGTGTAGTAAGACCCTGTACAAAATACATTTTTAAAAATCACATGATTATCTCAATAGATGCAGAAAAATCTTTTGACAAAGTCCAAACTCATTCATAAAAAAAAACCCTACAGAAAATCAGAATAGGTGGTGTCTCAGTTACTGTTCTCTAGTTGCTGGGACAAATACCAACACCCAAAATGAAGGAAGGAAAGGTTTATTTAGCTCACAGTTACTTGGAGATTTCAGTCCATACTCAGAGAACAAACTTTCATGGCAGGGGTAAAGAGCAGAGAGCAAAGGGAGTGGCAGCAGCTCAGGCAGCTAGCTAGCCTCTCATCTCTCCTTACATTGTAATGCACATTACCTGCCCAAGGGCAGGTGCAGCATCCACACTCACAATAATCACAAACTCCAGAAGCTGCACCATGACTGCATGAGGTTTTGAGGTGAGAACTAGACACAAACCATAACAGATGTCTTTATGTCAACTTGACAAAGGCCATCTATGACAGGCCAACAGTCAACATCATACTAAATGGACAAAAGCTAAAAGCTGTCACACTAACATCAGGAACAGTACAAGGATGTCCACTATCACTACTCTATTCTGTATAGTTTTGTAAACTTTAACCAGAGCAATTAGACAAGAGACAGAAATAAAAGAAATAAGGATAGGTAAGGAAGAAGTTAAATTATCTTTATTCAAAGAGGACATGATACTCTACATAGATGACCCCAAAAACTCCACCAAAAGACTTCTAGGTTTAATAACCAACCAAATTCAGTGGTATAGCTGGATACAAAGTCAACACTCAAAGATCAATAACATTCCTGTACACAAACAACAAACTCACTGAGAGAGAAATTAGAGAAACCACACCCTTCACAGTAGCATTCAAAAAAGCAAATACTTAGGAATTAAAATAACAAATTTGAAGGCCTATTCAGGATAAATCCTGAGGAGATTTGACTGACTTTATCAGATCCAAAAGCTACAATTCTTGTTACATAGGTCTTGCTTTATCTTGGTCTTAACCGTCCAGCAGAAAAGTATAAAAACGAAGTATGAGAAGTAAAGCCATGGTGTTATGTTGAGGTGTAGGAGACTCAGGTGAACAACTTTTAACATTGCCAATCAAGAGGAAGACCCAATACTATTAGGGACTTCTGGACTATTTTGGAATATTTTGCTGAGTTCACACACCTATAATATTTAAATGACAGAACTAAACAAAAAAAGGGGATACAGATGAATGACCATTTTGTATCTGTGTATTCAAAATGGTTAGGATAGATATATAGCTACATTCTCTTGATTCAATGAATAGAGGGATTTGTTCTAATAGTGTTTGTAAATAGGATATGTCTACATCTTGTACAACAAATAACCACTAGGAAGACAATATGTAATGTATTAATTATTGGAACTGTCCTACCAATTTGATTTGAAATTGTCTCATTGCTATTTATTTCTCAATGAAATTATGGAAAAAAAAAACAAATTTAAAGACCTATATGTTGAAAATCATAATACACAATAAAGGAGATCAAAGAGAATATCAGAAAATGGAAATATATCCCTTACTCATGGATAGGAAGAACCAACATAGTGAAAATGTCCATAGTCCCAAAATTGTTAGACAAATGTAGTACAATCCTGATCAAAAGACTATTACTCATGGAGAAAACATTCCTAAAATTCATTTGGAACAGGAAAAGACTTATACCAGCATAGGAAAATCCTAGGCAATCAAAGCAAGGCTGTAGGTATCACACTCCCTCACTTGAAATTATACTACAAAGCTACTATAATAAAATCAGCATGGTAGTGGCAAAAAAAAAAAAAAAAAAAAGATCTGAGGACCAGTGAAACAGATTAGAAGGTGCAAACACAACTGCAAACATACTCAGCCACCTTATCTTGGACAAAGTGGTGAAACATGTTCCCTGGAAGAAAGATAACCTCTTTAATAAATGATGCTGGAAAAACTAGATCTCTATATGCTGAAGACTAAAACTAGATCCATGTCTATCACTATGCACAAAACTCAAGTCAAAATGGATCAAAGATCTAAATACCAAAACAAGCACTAAATCTACTGGAGGAGAAAGTAGGTAGAAATCTTAGCTCATGAACAAGAAAAGAACTGCACAGGAAATACTTCAAAAAATCAACAGCTGGGATTTCATCTTATTAAAAAGCTTTTGCCCAGCAAAAGAAATCACCAACAGAGTGAAAACATAACCCACACACAGAGTGAGAAAAAAGCTTAGGCAGTTGTCCCTCAAACAAAGGACTTCTATCTAGACCATATAAAGAACTGAAAAAATCAAGCCCTCCAAATTCAAAGACCCAGTTCAGAAATAGGTATCTGAGAAGTATGTACTTCTCAGATGAAGAAATACAAACGGGAGATAAGTATGTGAAAAAAATGTTCAACATCACTGGTCATTCAAGAAACACAAATTAAAACAACACTAAGTTTCCATCTCACCCTGGAAAAAAATGGTTATCATCAAGAAATCAACCAATAGGGGCCAGGGAGACGGCTCAGTGGAATAAGCGCTTCCCTGGCAAGCACAAGGGCCTGAGTTCAATCCCTGGTTCTGCCAAAAAAGAAAGAAAGAGAGAGAGAGAGAGAGAGAGAGAAAGAGAGAGAGAGAGAGAGAGAGAGAGAGAGAGAGAGAGAGAGAAAGAAATCAACCAATAACAAGTGCTGGAGGGGCTGTGGGAAAAAAAACCCTTCTCCACTGTTGGTGTGAGTATAGATGGGTACAATCACAGTGGAAATCAGGGTGGAGATTCCTCAAAAAACTAGGATTGGAGGTCTTATTCTATCCACATATCTTCCCAGAAGAATTAAAAACATCGTAACACAGCAACATATGTTCGCTCATGTTTATAGTAGCACAGTTTATAATAGCTAAATCTTAGACAACCCAGATAGATGCCCATCAACCAAAAAATGGATTAAAACAAAAGATGTGTTTTTATATAATGAATTACTGCTCAGTCATAAATGATGATAAATTTAAGACTTGTATAGGTAAGTAGATGCAACTTGAAACCATACTCAAGTGAAGTAAATCAGTCTCACATGCGTAAACATTGCATTGTCTCCCTGGTGTAACAAACTGAAAGAGTAAATATAGATTAAGGTCTAAAATGTATAGTAGAGAGGCTGGCCAGATAGCTCAGCGGATTAAAGCACCTGCTTAGGCAGGTCACAGCAGCTGGGGTTCAATCCCCAGAGTGCTCCCCACTGTGCGGTGCCAGCTCCTCCCCTGGGGCATGCTGAGATGGCAGTTGAGACTGGGCGTGGTGGCACAGGCCTGAAATCCCAACAGTTGGGGGGCTGAAAACAGGAGGATCACTATGAGTGCAATCTACGTAGTAAGACCCTGTAGACCCTGTACTAAATACATTTTTAAAAATTTAAGATGTATAGTAGATAATGTGAAATGAAATTGTTCAAAAGTAAATAGGATAAGTAAAAGAAAAGAGAGTAGGGAAAAGGGGAAAAGGAACTGTCCTACCAATTTGATTTGAAATTGTCTCATTGTTATTTATTTCTCAATAAAATTATGGAAAAAAAAATTTAAAGACCTATATATTGAAAATCATAATACACAATAAAGGAGATCAAAGAGAATATCAGAAAATGGAAATATATCCCTTACTCATGGATAGCTCATTAAAAAGGAAGATTTGTGGGGCTGGGGAGATAGCTCAGTAGAATAAGTGCTTGCCTGGCAAGTGCAGGGTCCTGAGTTCAATCCCCCGTACTGAAAAAAAAAAAAAAAAGGAAGATTTGTGCTAATATTGATTGGACAGATGTTTGTTTGTATCTTGTACTCTGAGCAGCTACTTTAAAGATAACATGTAATGTATGAACTATTTTTATTCTCCTGTTATTTTTTATGAAATTTTGCTCTACCTTTTTTTCTATAAAACAGTTTTTTAAAAAAGAGGGCCTGGGGCCAGGGAGATGGCTCAGTGGAATAAGTGCTTCCCTGGCAAGCGCAAGGGCCTGAGTTCAATCCCTGGTTCCTCAAAAAAAAAGAAAAGAAAAAAGAGGGCCAGAGAGATAGCTCAGTAGAATAAGTGCTTTCCTGGCAAGCATAAGGCCCTGAGTTCAATCCCCTGTACAGCCAAAAAAAAAAAAAGACCAGGGCTCAACCCTGCCAGTTCTTGCCTGCAATGTGGAAAGGGAACTCTAGCAGGCACAGGTGTGGACTCTCCCAAACGCGTTGTCATCCTCTCTGATGAGTGGACTCCCACAGTCAGCTTCTCTGCACAGAACATGCCCAGCTGTGCTGCCCGGCTCTTCTCTTTTCCCACAGATGAGGAGAGAGTGATTGGTTTTGCCTCAGTGAACCTCTCCCCACTGCTCTCTGGCTTCCAGTTTATCTGTGGCTGGTACAACATTACAGACCTCAGTGGCGAGTGCCAAGGGCAAATAAAGGTTGCCATCTCCCCTCTGGAGAGTCTGATGCACATCAAAGAAGAGCGGCACGCCAGACGTGGGATGAAGACCCAAGCACCACTGGTATGTGTTGATCGCACCTAACTTGTCAGGGTCCTGCTGGGCAAAACGTACAAAAAGATTCCGTGAGCACATGATTTGTGGATTGGTGTCTCATAACAGCCTCTTTACTTTTTTTGAGGGGTGGGGATGAAAAAGTTCTGCAGTTAGTTTCTAGTAGTTGCAAAACAGTGGCTATCCTGAAAAGCATGAATAAAACATTTTAAGTGGTAAATTTAATAATACATAAATTATATATTATTTTTAAATGAAACAAGATTAGTTGCAGTATAGAAGCTGAAACCACACCTGCTGGGTTTTGGTTTTTGTTTTCTGTTATAGTAAAATCCTTGATCTTTCGTGAAAAAAAAAAAAAAAACCAAGGAAAAAAATTTGGGAAGAGAAAAATTAGCAACAGTAAATAATCCTAGTGCTGGGAAGGCTAAAAACAGGAGGATCGCTATGAGTCCAAGCTGCATAGCGAGACCCTGTACCAAATACATTTTTTAAAAAAGGGACCAAGAGAATAATTCCTGTACATAGCAAGGTCTTTTTTCTTCAGTTCAACCCTAATAGTCATGAGACAAGAACTCTCACAGTCATGTGTAAACTAAACATAAGATGATTTCCAGCAAGTTTACAAACAAGCTAGAGGAGCATAAATAGATAAAGCAACTAAAAATCAACCTAATAGTATAATCTATAAAATAAAGATAAGAGCACAACTGACTCATAAGATAGTCATAAAATTTAAGTAAGAAAATATAAATTCCTTAGCACAGTGTTCAGCACATGGAAAGTGAGCCAAGTGCAGTGCTGCACATCTGTAATCCCAGCACTCAGTAATATGAGGCAGACAGTGCTGCACATCTGTACTCCCAGCACTCAGTAATCTGAGGCAGACAGATTACTTCAAGGTCAAGGCCAACCTGAACTACTACACAGTGAGTTCAAGGTCAGTCTGAACAAGTAAGTCCCACGCATAAGAAACAAACAAGCAAAAGGACCTACAGATTCACACACACACACACACACACACACACACATAATAGAAAGTACTCAGTATTGCTGGGCATTGTCGTGCATTCTGATGATCCCCGTATTTAGGAGACATGCTCGAAGACTGCCACACATTCAAGGCCACCCTGGGCTACATAATGAGACCATCTCAAAAAAAATCACTCAGGCCTGGCAAGCGCAGGGTCCTGAGTTCAATCCCCAGTACTGCAAAACAAAAAAGCACTCAGTATTATACTGAGTAAATTTTACAAATTTATTTATATTCTTTGTTCCACAAGGGCTTGTGGTAACCCATATGTCATTTTTGATGGCTTCTACAGATCTCAATGTACAGTCCCTTTTCCTTCCCTGCCTCGGATATTTGTGCTGCATTCCCCAGTGGAAGTGCCAGACACACTCAAGACCAGCTTACTCAGACCTCTTTGAAGGACCTTGATTTCTCCTCTCCTGGAAGGTGAGTAATTTCTCAGTTGGAAGAAAAGCAGTCAAGAGTAGAAGTCTCTGAACTGGCTTATCATTTCCCTTTGTTAGAGGACAAAACTGCAGATAGGAAGGAACTTTGTTGATCTCTCATCCTAAGATTTATGAAAATAAAATTTTATGGGCTGGTGAGATGGCTCAGTGGTCTAAAGCACCTACTTAGAACAAGCTTAGCAAAGCACAGGGACCGCGGTTCAATCCCCCAGCACCACATGCCAGCCAGCCCCGCCCCCTGGCGGGCTGAGCTGGCCACACACACACAAATAAAAAAAAAAAAAAAAAAAGAAAATTTTATAAAAAGGAGCTAGAATTTTTACTGTTATCAAAGGAGTTACTTCAGTGCCAAGACCACTCTTCTCTTATCCTTAGAAGCCTTTAACCTTTTTTAAGAAATACATCATTTTTCCTCTCCCAAAACTATGTGCCAGGTTGCTTTGCAAAAAGCAATTAGACCATCTTTTTCACGAATCCAGGTAGACATGCAGATGAGTATCAGGACTAGAGCATGCTCCCTCTTGTCAAAGGACAGGGTCTGAAGTTAAGGTGGCTTCTTTCTCCCCTGTCCCTTCTAGGCCCTAGCAGCCGCCACTGGGGCCTTTCCCACGTCTCTCTGCCCTGCTCAGGGAGGAGGAGAGATGTATTATCTCACAGCAGCCACGGCTACCACAGCAGTTTGCTGAGCGGAGCCCTCGCTCCGATGCAGACACTTTTAGTAAAGCAGTAGTTCTAAAACATTTTCACTTTAGAACTCTTTAGCACCATTAAAAATTATTGATAACTCTACAAGGCTGTGATCCCGGTACTCAGTAAGCTGAGGCAGGAGGATCACGAGAACTGCCAAATAAATAATTAAAAGAGCAAAGAATCTGAGTCAGTATTTCTGTGACGATACACAGCCAATAAGCCCATGAAAAGATTCAAATCAAAACCATATCCACTAGGTGACTATAATTAAGACAACAAGTATCACAGGTATTAAGAATGGAGAAATTAGAACCCTCGTATATTGCTGATGAGACTGCTAAGATGGGTGCACCTGTTTTGGAAAACAGTGTTGGTGGTTGTTTAAAAGTTTAAAGGCAAAGTAACCATGTAATCCAGTAATTCTACACCTCCATATATACATAAGAAGTGAGTCCACACAGAAATGCATATACATACATGTTTGTTTTTAGGAGCATTTTCTGTCTTTTAAAAAACAAAGTCCAGTAAAGCTGCCTATGGTGGACTCAAACTTGCAATCCCCCTGCCTGAGCCTCCAAGAATTCTTGGGATTTAAGGCATGCATCATCAAATCTGGCTGCCTTGTACACTTCCAAGTGGGTTAATTGTATGATATGTGAATTAAGTCAATAAAGTTTTTATTTAAAAAGAGATTGCCGGAGTCATATTCTTGAATATCATGCTTAGAAATTAGAGGTTTGTTTTATAGACAAAAGGTAGAAAACAAAGATAAAAAAGAGTGAGAGTAATAAAAAAATACACATTGAAGGATTATTTATGATAAGGCTTGTCATCAAATAAGGACTCTACTTATATGATTGTTACTATGTTAGGTCTATGTTTTAGAGAAATCACTCAGACTGTAATGTGACAAGTGGAAGAAGGTGGAGTGGATGAGACTGAAGACAAGATTATTTGGGAGATATTTGTAATCCAAGTACTAGTTGATGAAGCCAGAACTGGTTGTGGGGATAGGTTTGGTGTCATTGTAGGATAAGTTTTCACACTGGCTGAGAATTTAGTTTCTCCCATTTTCTCATAACAGAAGTAATACCACAAGAAGCCCAGAGTCGCGTCATGAAGAGCATGTGCAGAACATCCGCCAATTTCATGAATCCTTGCAGCAGGGAGAGCCAGTCTCAACAAGTGACAGCAGATTCGGCACGTCGCCTTTGTCTTCCAACACATCCATTCTGACTTCACTGAGGTGTGGCCTTCTGCTAAGTAAATACATAGGAAGCTGGAG
Source organism: Octodon degus (assembly GCF_000260255.1). Classification (NCBI taxonomy): domain Eukaryota; kingdom Metazoa; phylum Chordata; class Mammalia; order Rodentia; family Octodontidae; genus Octodon; species Octodon degus. The sequence goes on from NW_004524722.1 coordinate 967,490, forward strand.
GCATGGGGCACAAGGGCAGTGTGCAGTGTGCAGGGATGTGACTCCATCAGCTGTGCCAGCTCAAGAGGCTCAGTAGAAGGCCCTCGTGATGTCAGTATTGGCTTGGACCTTGGAGCTGATGAATCTGTCTCAGTTTAGGCCTCCCACTTTTTCCCAGGGGAGCTCTATTATATAAATACGGAAACTAGTTTGTTCACTAAAACTTAATAATCATCCCACATCTCCTCAGCTTGACATCCTTTTTACAAAGCCTCATCCTGCTCACTGTGTTTTTCTTCACAACCAGTAGCTTCTTCCACATTAGCATCTGTCCTCTCAATACTTTCTGTCCCTTTCTTAATTTAGTTAGCATTAAGCCAGAGAATCAGTGTGGGAAGTGAAGGTGCTGTCATAGATCAGCAAGATCAGCCTCCAGGTTATCTAGTGAGAAGGGCAATGCAGTGTAGACTTGACCTCCAGTCCTGGCTCTGCCATACCTGGTAGAAGAGATAGTCTTGCTGCCAGCTGCTGTAGTGCAGGGTAGTGAGAACTGGAGGTTTCAGCCGCCACCGCCGCAAGTCCTTGGTGCCAGGCACACCGAGAGGGGCTGGGAGCCGCCTGGTCCTGGACACCGGAGCAGGATAGACATGCTTCTGTTGACACCCAAGATCATTGTCATGTGTGGCACATGAATCTAGAAGTCCTTCCTGAATGGATAAGCTGCCTAATACAAAAGGCACAGTGGACTTTTGAAATATTGAACTGCCCTTTCTGCGGGGCCCACTTAGGGGGCTTTAACTTTGTCAGCACTCCAAAATGTTCCTGTGGCCATCTTACAGTTGTATATCTCTCCAAGAGCCGGACCAGTTATCAAGCAACACAGGCAAATGGATTAATGAGACCATCGCTGAAATATTTGTCCAGTTCTAGAATTCAATCAGGTTGTAACAAGGAAACTCTGCTGACAGGTGGTGGCTCCAGAAAGAGGCTTTCAAACGTGGCCCAAAATAATAATGACCTTGGAATATTAACAGAAGCACTCTGCCTGGAGGTGAGATCAACATATTTTCAGATGAAGAACAAAAAATTGCTTTTCAGAACACCAGATTCAAAATACCAGCTTTTTGTTCCCCAGCTTATATCTGGCAGATGCACTACAAGAGCTTTTCATAGAAAATCACATAGTTTGAATCTGAACATCATGAGAAGCTGACTTTGTTACCCACTTTATATGAAATACATAGTAAAAGTCCTGCCTATACCAAGCTAAATGAAACACATCCTATTGACCTTTCAGACTTGCCTTTACAGTCTAGTAAAAATAGCTGTTCTTCTCAGAATCCATCTAGTTTTGATACTGATTTGCTACTACAAAGATTTTCTGTGGCTCCCCATGAGACCCAGACACAAAGAGGAAGAGAATTTCAGTGTGGTCTAGAAGCTTCTTCAGTGTACTCAGACCACACAAATAGCAACAACCTGACTTTGCTGATGGACCTACCCTCAGCTGGCAGAAGCATGTTAGAGACCTCAGACCAAGAGGAGCACCTGTTCCCTCTGGACTTCCTCCGTTCAGCCAGTAAATTTTCATCGGGCAACATTAATCAGAGGCTAAATAAGAGAGAAAGAAGCAAGTTGAGAAATCTAAGAAGGAAACAACGAAGGCATGAAAGATGGCTATAGAACCAGGGTAAATGTTCAGGAGTGGGTTTGCTGGATCATATGAAGAACAGGTTTGGAGAACTATTGGACAGCTGAACACACAGAAGTCTACAGGAGTGGAAACAAGTACAATTCTACATGCTGAGAGAATGTGCATCCCAACTACATGGAGACAGAAGTACCTTTGCCTAGGACTTCCGGACTTGACCCTATGTATGTCTTCCTCTGGCTGATCATTTGTATCTAAAAAATATTCCTTACAATAAATGAGTAAACACAAGGGGAAAAAAAAAACAAAAACAAAACAGAACTGGAGGTTTCCTGGCTAAGAGTAGACAACTACATTCTGGATTATACATGGAGAAATTTAAACAAGTCACATTTGAACTAGTGTTTGATGGAACAGGTAAGTAAATGTGAAGGACATTCTGTACAGAAAGAATAGTGCCAAGAGTTAGGAACAGGAAACAAGTCAAATCTGGGGAAGAAGGTGATAGTGCAAGTTCCAAAGGGATCAGATCATGAAGGGCCTTAAATATAAGGCTAAGAGTCTGACTTTTAGAATAATTATTCTCGAGTGAACAGTGATGAGCAAAGGAAGAGAATATATGAAATGTGAAAAAAACTAAAAGATATATATTTGGAAAAAATTAACCTATCCTTTGCTTTCATAGTGCAAACTCAGGAAAGAAAACATGTCTCATCAGCAAAATCATTTCTTCTTGAGACATTGCTTAAAAAAGATTAAGCAATAGGTCTATAGGAAACTGCCTAAACTTGTATTGCAAAGAAATAATGTATTCTAATTTTCATCGTAGCTTAATAAGATGCTATTGGTACAGGCTATATAAGTAAAATCATTGATGGTTTGGCTGTATGTTTATTAGGTTATTATATATTCAGAACCCTCCAGTGAGAGGGTAGCTCTTCTACAGCTTAGTACAGTTTCTCTCAAGTTCAGTACCGTTGATACTTTGTTATAGAGGTCATTGCAGCATAAAACGTTTAGCGTCCCTGGCCACTGCACTCTGTACCAGTAGCACCTTTCCCCTGTCATGACAGCCAAAAGCATCCAGACATTGCCCAATGACCTGTGGGGCTGCAATCACCAAGTTTTTTGTTTAATTTGGTTTGGTTTGGTGTTTGGGTTTTCGTTTTTTGAGAGAGGGGCTTACCATCTAGTTCATGCTGGCCTTAAACTCACTACATAGCCCAGCTGGCCTCAAACTTGCAGTGATCCTCCTGCCTCAGCCCCCTGAATGCTAGGATTACAGGCATGCACCACCACACCTGGCCAAATTTACCAGGTTTAAAACCACTATCCTAAAGCATCCATTCTCAGAATTCATCAAAATCACACTGATTGCTAGAACTTACCCACACATTTCCTGATTCAGTAGGTGCAGGATGAGGACTGGGAATTTGCATTTCTAACCCGTTCTCATGTAAGGCTGATGTCCCCTCATCCTAAAACTAGGCTTTAAGAGCACTAGAGGAATTCAAAACCAAATGGAAGTGAAACAACTCATGTTCTTTTCTTGATACAGAGAGTTCTAAAACTTGCTTCACTTGAATTACAGCAGTTCTAGACCTGCAGGGCAAGTATTAATAAGCTTATTTTACTATAGAGAAAATTACAATTTTTTTTTTTTGTTTTTCCAGAACCGGGGATTGAACTTAGGCCCTTGCACTTGCCAGGGAAGCGCTTATTCCATTGACCATCTCCCCAGCCCTGAAAATTACAATTTAGTATGAGCCAGTTGTTGGACTGTGGTTTATACCTAGAACTTTGACAACACCAATGAGTCTACAGACTCTTTAAAGCTTCATGAAGCATACATTTGCTTCCATGGCCATGCTGAGATATTTGTCCATGTGCCATATACCAGAATATAGACACTAAAGTGATTTCATAGATTTTAGGGAAGGGTCTACAGGGTGTGCAGGGTGTTCAGGGTCTAGATAGGACTTGTAGTGATCTGCCTGTTTACAGCCTCCCAAGAGCTGAGATTACAGGTGTGTGCCACCACACCTAGTCTCAATACCATTATTATTTGATAGATCCTCTGATGATAGAATAAAGATGAAACCTATTCTCTCCTTTTATTTGAATTTAATTCTAAGACATACCGACTGTTCCTAACAAAAGGGCAGACTGTTTACTTGACAGGTATTTAGTGTTTGTGCCATGCTAGTTGTACCAGACACATTGAATATACTAGAAAAATAGAGATGTTCACAGTATTATCTTCTAGTCCCAGATGCTTGCACCTAATTAGGGAAACCAAATTAAGAAATAGTGAAAAAATTAAGGGGAAATCTAGGATAAGGTGGGTAGAAATGCTGAGAGTGAAAGAGTACATTTAAGGCAGAGGTTTCCCAGTAATCTAGAATAACAAACTCTGTTTTTTGTTTGGGTTTTTTTTTTTTGGGGGGGGGTTGTTTGTTTGTTTGTTTTGTACCAGGGATCGAACTCAAGACCTGGCACTTGCCAGGCAGGTGCTTATACTACTGAGCTATCTCCCTGACCCTGGAGTAACAAACTCTGAAAAGGTGAAAAATGAGCTGCAGACTTGAGTGGAAAGAGAGGGTATGACCAGGAGTAGCTTAAACTCAGGATTCAGTATCAGCAGAAGTTTTAGGAAGGAGTGGCTCCACTTGGGACAGAGCCAATCTATTACCATAGGAAAGAGCATAAGATGTGAAGTCCCAGATTCTGAATATACTCTTCTAATCCTGGACAAATCACTTGAATTCTCTGAAACTTTTTTTTTTTTAATTTTTCCTGCAAAGCTTTATTCCAGAGGGGCTTAGTCCTTGGCAGCTGCCTTCCTCATGGTGGCCAGCACATTTCTCAGCTCCTCATACTTCCTCTTGGCGCAGATGTGCATCCCCTACCCTTTTCTTGATGAACTTGAGGACATGTTTGTCCTTGGAGACCTTGACCAGCTCCATGGCGCCACTCATAGGATCATGTCCTGCACGAACTTGGTGTGTTTGGTGAGGCGTCCACGACAGCATCTGTGCCTCAGTTTGCTCACATTCTTAGTCACCTTGTTGCCCTTGTTGAGGCCCATGGCCATGGGATAGTGAAGAGCCATGGCCACTGTTCTTCAATGGTTGCTGTGGCAGAAGTTTAAATGCTTTTAGTAATTACTAATGTCAGTTGGTAGGCTGAGAATTAAACAAATAATATATTTGAAAACAATCATATACAACTGAAAGTGTTTCCCACTGAAGAGTGGGAGGATACATGTAGGTAATTCCATTGAAAATCTTCGATGTCACTTACTCATGTTCACTTATCCATTTAGCATTCATTATTTCTTCTTCTCCTCCTCCTCCTTCTGCTCCTCCTCCTCCTCCTCTTCCTCCTTCTTCTCCTTCCTCCTCCTCCTTCTTCCTCTTCTCTTTCTCCTCCTCCTCCTCTTCTCCTTCCTCTTCCTCCTTCATCCTCTTCTTCTTTCTCCTTCTCCTCCTCCTTCTCCTCCTCTTCTTGCTCTTCTTCAGACAGGATCTCACTAAGTGGTTCAGAATGACCTTGAACTCACCATGTACCCAAGGCTAGTCTCAAGCTAGGACTTGTTCCTCCTGCCTCAGCTTCCCAAGTGCTGGATCCCTGAACCAATGTAGAGGATCAGGGAAGGCTGGTTAGAAGAGGTCACTTGTGAGAATAATTAGGGGTGGTTGTGAGGTAGCAAAAGACAGTGTTAGTGTAGAGAGTAGGCTTTTATTCTGTCTGTAAGAAGTGAGGACATGAACAGTAGTCAGGAACAATTCCTTATTAAAAAAAAAAAAAAGGCTGCCTTTTTGTTAGACATTAGAAGAGGAACCACATCAGGGAGGGGACAAAGTTGCTGGCATAGAATTGTCAGAGGGGTAAAGGATGGATGATAGGTGGGTGGCAAAGAGCTCTATAATTACACTGAGTGAGAGGTTTTAAAGGCTGTAGTTCAAA
>NW_004524722.1:973188-984064 GCF_000260255.1 Octodon degus
TTGCGTTTGCCAGTCAAGCGCTTATCCTACTGAGCCATCTCCCCGGCCCCTTGTGAATTCTTATGCTCTCATGAATGACTCTTGTTATCTTCTTCCCTTTTTTCTTTTTCCAGAAAGAATCTGAGTGAGCTAGAGGAGATCCAGCAGTACTTCAGCCAGAAGCTCACCAAGCCTTTCCCGCCTTTCAGTCCGCACACGAATCCTGCCATCTCACAGTGCCAGGAAAACCGCAGGGACTGCCTGGGAGCAGGAGTCAGAAGACATGACCTGCAGAGCCAGTGCATTCTGGAGAAATCCAGTGACCTGGTGTTGCAAATCAACTCCTTAATCTCAGGTATGACTCACTGTGTCTGCTTCAGACAAGCCTCTGAGTAGAACAACAGCTTTTAAATCATTTTATTTTGTTCTGTTTTGTTTTGTTTTGTTTTGTTTTGTTTTGTTTTGTTTTGTTTTGTTTTATGAAACAGGGTCTCACTATGTAGCTTAGGCTAGCCTTCAACTCACTACCACTCACTATGCAACCCAGGCTGGTCTCAAACTCGCAGGGATCCTCCTGCCTCAGCCTTCTGAGTGCTGGGATTACAAGTATATGCCACCATTCCTGGCCTGTCTTCCCTTTTTAAAAGGGGACATGTTAGTGTGGCACAGGAGCACGCAGCAGTGGAAAGAGCATTGAGACGCAGGTCCTTGTATTTTCTGGATAGACTTGCTGTTTCATCTGGAGCATCTCTTTTTCCTTTCTTGAGATTTGTTTCCTCAATGAGAAAGAGACAAGAGTGGATTAGATGACTGGTTTCTAGCAGTTCTTGAACATGTGTTGCTCATTTTTCAGAAAAAAGTCAACTACAAACATGGTTAAATTTGTCTCAAAATCTAGAAGTTTATATTCTTAATAAGCACCCTAGATGCTTCTGGATGTTGGGAGTTCATAGTACACCTGAGAAAAGTGATTCTGAATTACTAAGGGGGTTATAAAAGCCCAACTAACCTGCCTATACACAGGGCCCCAGAATCTCTGAGGCCGAACCCACACATAGTATTGTTCATATCACACCCTCCAGTAATTCTACTCTGTGGCCCAGACTGAGACCACAGTAGAGCAGCTGTGTCCCAAACTACTTGCACATAAGAGTTACTGGGCTCTTATATTGAAATGCAGATTCTTGCATCTTACTCCATCCTACTGAGTCAGAATCCTGGATTCTGAACTTTATCAGGCAAGCGTTGGTGAGCATTGGGAAATCAAGGAGGTCAGCATCTTTAATCTCAGGTATGACACTCACTGTGCATCAATTTTGCTCAGGCAAAATATATAGATTTTACACTGGGATGAGAGAATTCAATTTCTGTTTTAAGTTGGGAATGGGGAAAAACACCATGATTGTCAATCAAGTAAAGTTATTCCTGTTTACAAGTAAGAATACTCTATTTCATGTATCTACTAACTCCCCTTTGAATCCTATCATCAATATATTAAATAGCCAGTTCATCCTATAAGTTGAGCCCTCTATTAGGTGAAGGAGTTATGACCCCTCACCCCCAGGAGTCAAATTTTCTTCCAATGACATTTTTTCCTCTCAAAGAATCATGTCAACAGCCAGGCATGATGCCACATGCCTGTGATGCAGCACTTGGAATGGGGTGGGGGTTGCTGAGGCAGGAAGATTGCTGGGAGTTCAGGCCATCCTGGGCTACATGGTAAGCTTAGGACCAACCTGAACTACATACTTAGAGACCCAGTCTCAAAAAAAAAAAAAAAAAAGAATCACATAAACAGCTAGATGCAATGATGCATGCCTATGATCCCAACACTCAGGAGGCTGAGGCAGGAAGATCACGATTTGAGACCACTGTCAGCTACATAGCAAATTCAAAGATATCCTGGTCTATATATAGCAAAACCTTGTCTCAGAAAAAAAGGGGAAAAAAGAGGCCAGTGTCTCAGTTACTTTTTACTTGTTCCTGGGACAAAGTACCTGACACCCCAAATTAGGGAAGGAAAGGTTTATTTAGCTCACAGTTAGTGGAAGTTTCAGTCTATACTCAGCTGCCTCCCAGGCAGAGTGGCACACGGCAGAAAGCAGCAGTTCATGGCAGCAGAAAACAGCGAAGAGCAAAGGGAAGGGCAGCAGCTGCAGCTTCTAGCCAGCCTCTCTCCCCTCCTTAGATTATAAACCAGCTACCCTGGGGCTGGGGGTGTAGAACTCAACCTGCCCTCCTCTTGCACAGGATGAGGATATTTACAACTAAGAATCCGGGCACCAGGGAGATGGCTCAGTGGAATAAGCGCTTCTCTGGCAAGCACAAGGGCCTGAGTTCAATCCCCGGTTTCACCAAAATAATAATAATAATAATAATAATAATAATAAATAAATACAACTAAGAATCCTGGCTCTCTACTGAGTCACTTAATTAAACTTTTAAACTTCTCAAGTTGACACAGTGTATCAACCAGTTCAACCAGGCATTGTGGCACACACCTGTAATCCCACTCGGGAGACTGAGGAAAGAGGATCACAGTGAAGGCGAGCCTGAGCCACACAGCAAGTCCCTGACTCAAAAAAAAAAAAAGCTTTGCAAACAAAATGTCATTTACTAGGTCAATCTGTCTATATTCTTATGAGACAGTCTTCTAGCATTAAGTGAAATAAATCAGACACAGAAGGATAAATACCTCATGGCTTGCCGTACATGAGAAACCCAACGTAAATAAAGAGCAAAATGAAAGAGATGGTAGAAAGCAAGAAGATAGATGTTGTGGAGATGAGGAGATCTGAAGAAGGGAGTATAGGGAAGGGTAGCGTGGGGGAAATGGACAGTCAAATGATCAAGATGTGCTAGGTATATGTATTAATTCACCAAGATAATTATAAACATTATACATTGCAAATAGATACTGTACCTTCAATTTTAAAAAGACAGAATCCCACTGTGTGGCCTGCACCCCACACTTAAGCAATTCTCCCGCCTCATCTTCTTGAGTAGTTAGTACTACAGGCACGTACCACCTGTCCACACTGCTTGCTGATTTATTCAGTCCAATTTCATCCCCCCCCAAAAAAAAAGTTGGAGATGGCTAGTAAGCTCTTTATTAAGTGCCTATACACTCACCACATGGGTATTCCTGTTTATCTCACATATTCTATACTGTGACCTATAAAATGAGTGATGTTAATCACACTTCATAAATAAACAAGTTAATGCCAGACTCCATAATCCCAGCTAATCAGGATCTGAGGCAGGAGGACTGCAAGTTCAAGCCCAACTTGGGCAACTTAGTGTGACCTTGTCTCAAACAAAATTTTTAAAAGGGCTAGAGCATAGGTCAGTGGGAAAGCACTTGCCCAGCAGACTTAGGCTTTGGGTTCAATCCCCAATAGGGCCCCCAAAAAGGCTTAAAGAGGGCAGTGAAGTCATGAGCATGAAGTTAACAAGAAACAGTAGATCTTTGAAACTAAGACTACACAGCGCCAAAGTCTGTGCTCTTTCTAATACTGTGCTGCCTCCTTTGCACTTGTGGGTGGTGGATATTTTATTTCATCTTCCAAGTAAAATATGTAGTTTTAGTAATTGTCATCAAATAGGTAAATAAGTGGATTTTCATTTTGGTTTTCAATATAGGTAATTACTGAAGTAAATGGAAGCATGAACATGCCCACCAGGTCTCTCAGCTCCCAAGAATGCCTGAGCATGAGCATGTCATTTACTAGGTCAATCTAGTGCTCCTAGCCTTGTGCTGTCCTCTGAGAGCACAGAGGTCTCTCATCCACAGATGTCTCTACAAGTGTTTATAGATTTGATTTTGGTCCTCTGCTATTAGAATAAAGTAATAGAAATTGCACTTCCTTGAATATAGTTTCACTGACTCAGGTGAAATAGCTGTTTGTTCGAAGTCTGATTGCTAGAGAGGCCAGTGTGGAAACCTTGAGTGGTCTGTGGCCTTGCCTTTTAGTAAGAATGATATCTGTTGCTGTTCAGATCTGCAGACAATCACCAAGAATTCTCAAGCAGCTTTGACTTCTCACCAATCAAGGAATAAAAGGCAAGAGGTCGCCACCCTCCCAGACGCTCAGGATACAGAGGCTGTGCAAGACCGAAGCACAACTCCAGATGAGCCAGTGGCAAGTGCTGCAGAAGCGGGCACAAATTCTCCAGCTCCCCCTGCCCTGGAGGGGACTTCTAATGGAGGAAGATTGCCCCAGGAGTCCCTGGGACACACAGTACCGGTTTCCAGAATGCAGAGCAGTGAAGAGGCTGAGGCAGGCCCTGTTTACAGTGATGAGGACTATGAGGAAGACATCATTGAGCCCAGGACCCTAAATGAGGTGACCACTGTGACAGACAGAACTAGCCCTTGGTCCAGTTTCATGTCAGACACAAGTGAGGGCATCAGCCCTCAACCTGATAAGGTTCCGAAAGAAGGTTCCTCCTCTCCTTCTCCAGGACCTTCACCCAGAGAGCTGCTTAGGGCCAGAAGCAACTTTCTGTCCAGCCCGAAAGTGGCTGTCGACGACCACCTACCTAGGCAGAGTGCTCCTAGCCTTGTTGCTTGTGACAGTGGAGGCTCTAAGGCTGGGGTTGGCAGGTCTGCTTCAAGCAACCCTCAGCCTAGTACATACCTCCCACACTCAGAAACAAAACAGGACAGTGTTTCCATTCTGTGGAGCTTACCAGGAGCAGATCAGGAGAAGGAGCCAAAGCCAGAGGCCCAGGCTGACAAGGAAGCCACCTCCAGAGAGCTCAGTGACTCTGCTGCTAGCACTGACAAAGCCCCCCAACACCTGACCTCCCAAAAGAAAAGGGAAAACTGTGAAAAGCCCCCAGTCAAGTCCCCTACCATCAGGCAAAAGCAGGAGACAACTGGATCAGAGGTATCTACAAGGCAGAGCCTCCTGTATCCTTTGCTGTTTCCCACAAATGGCCCCTTACGCCGTCTCCAGGCATTCTGGTGTTAGTCTAGCCAATGCCTGGGCAGTGGCCACCCTGTGGAATGCGTGGGGGATGTGGGAAGCCCCTTCCCTTAGAGGACTCCTCTGTATGACAGTCCTGCAGGTCTGCTGTGGACGCCAGCCCTCTGAATACACTTGGAACTGGGTGTCGGTGTTGGTAGCACATTCATAAGCTTGGCTACCTGATTATCCAGTTCACCAGAGCAGTGGTGGCAAACCTGTGGCACATGTATTGTTCTTCTTTTAAGACAAAAAAGATATTCACGTATCAGTTGTTTTTTCTAAACTAAAATCTCAGTATTCAGATTTAATTGCAATGTTGGTACTTTGCGATAAATAGGTGGGTTTTAGGTTACAGTTTGGGCATTTGTCACTGAATGATTAATCATCACTGAGCTTAGGGTAGTTTGCCACCTAAAGGAAGGCTTAGGATCTGCATGGGGTTGGGTATGGCTCTGGTGGCAGAGAACTTGCCAAGCATGTGTGAAGCCCTGTAAGAGGTGCAGTGGCTCATGTTTGTAATCCCAGCTACTGGGGAAGCTGAAGCAGGAGGATTCCAAATTTGAGGCCAACCTGGGCAATTTAGCAAGACCTTGTGTCAAAAAACAAAAGTGGGTGGGGCCAGGCTTGGTGGTAAGCGTTTGTAAACCCAACAGTGCAGAGGTGGAAGCAGGAGGATGGCAATGATTTGAGGCCAGTGTAGGCTACACGGAATAACAAGATGAAACTCTGTCTTTAAAGGAAAAAAAGGGGGGGCAGGCCAAATAGCTCAGTGGATTAAAGCTCAGGCCTGGTTTGATCCCCAGGCCTGCAGTGCTGGCCCCACCGCCCTGGGTACTGAGATGGCAATTGAGACTGGGTGTGGTGGCGCACACCCATAATCCCAGCTCTTGGGAAGCTGTAAACAGGTGGATCACTATGAGTCCGATCTAGTAGGCAGATGCTGAACACCCTGTAGACCCTTCCCTAAAAATACAAAAAAAAAAAGTTAAAAAAATATAAGAAAAAAAGTGAATGAGGATGTAGCTCAGTAATAGCATCCCGGGTTCAATCCCCAGCACCACAAAAAAAAAAAAAAGAGGGAAGAAAAAGTACTAGCACCAACTGAGCACTTACTGTGTTCCTGGCACTGTGACCATGTCACTTTGCTCACCGGTCTTGCCGGTGAGTCTCATTTATTTGGCATATAAGGAAGCTGAGGCTCATGGTTGCAGTGATTTTCCTAATACCTAAACTTTTTAAAAAACAAAAAGTGGATCCATGAAGGACAATGGCATTATCAAGAGGTTGTACAAGTGCAGAGAGAGCCTAGAGATGGTACAGAGTCTGGTAAGGGACACGGGGTGCTGCACATTGCAGGGCCAGGGGAGGTTCTTGATGGGGCTGAGCAGGAGCCAGCCAGAGGGGATGCGGGAGGGAGTGGGGAGTGGGGCCAGCATCCATAAGGGTGTGGGAGAGAGAGAACGAGAGACAGGCCCTGCTTCTAGGAAATGGAAGATCAGGGTCCCCAGGTGATTTCCAAAGGTTCTGTGTGCGCAGGAGAAAAAAGAAACAGGCATAGTGGGGAGTGCCTGTAATCTGAGAATTTTTACAAGTTCAAGACCAGCCTGAACTACATAGCAAGACTGTCTCAACAAATAAAAACTAAGTGGATTGAAAGAATTGAAGGGAGAAGGCTGAGAATGTAGCTCAGTATACACCTGGGTTCAATCCATAGTACAAAATAATAATAGTAATTTTTTTAAAAAGGTGATGGAGGGGCTGGGGAGATGGCTCAGTAGCATAAGCACTTCCCTGGCAAGTATAAGGGTCTGAATTCAATCCCCGGTTCTGCCAAAAAGAAAAAAATTAAAATTAAAAAAAGGTGATGGAGCCAGGAAGAAGTGGGCATCACTGATACAGATTTTCCCAACTGGTAGAACAGTACTGTTGATGGGAAGAAAGGCCTCTGACTTTCGCCGTTCCCTCCTTTGAAACACAGCCTGGCATGTTATGGGAAGAGGAGACTCCTGGGGGCCACAGCGCCTTCTGATCTGTACTGCCCAGCTGATCCAGTTCTACAACACAGGGGTGATCATGTGGCTGTGAGGTGCAAGGGGCCTTTACTGACCCAAGATCATCCTGTACTCGACACTGGGGGGACCCACCTTTGGCCCCTCTAGAGCAACGGCTTATTTGGGTGACTTCAGATTTAGCTTTGCTGGGGCTGGGGATTTAGCTCAGCAGAACCCTTGCCTAGCAAGCTGGAAGCCCTGGGTTCAGTCCTCAGTACCCAAACCAGAAACTAAACAGATGGAGCTTTTCTGAGCTGTTTCTTTTCACCTAAGATTAAAGCACAAATCCTTTACCCATGAGACTTAGCCCCCCCCCCAGCAAAGGCCCCATCTTTTTGTGTCCCCATCTCTTCACTGCAGAGAAGCAATCAGTAAATACAAATTCAACTGACCAGTCACAGTTTCACAAGAGTACTGAGAAACTTGAGTGGGTAAAAAGCATTCTTCCACATTACACCAGTGTGACTCCATCAGCAGATGGGAGAGTGGGATCAGGAAAAGCATCACGTGAAGGTAGCTAGGAGCTCAGGCTTCAAAACAGATGGCCTCCCAAGAAACTGCCTCACTCAGCCTGCCTCCTGATGTTGCCACCCGTAGAATCAGTTTAGTTGTGTTCAGAGTAGAGGCTGCCACATGTGCCAGGGTCCCCAGAATTCAGGCCTTCCCAGCTATTCTTTTACAAAATGAGTATAGCCAGGCCTGATGCTCGGTACTAAAAACAGATTTAAATCAGACTTGACTTCAGGTTCCCATTACCTGGTAGAAATCAATCAAGTCCATGGGTCATTAGAGTTTATTGTAGGTGCTATGGTGAGACCTGGGAGCTACAGTAGGAAACGGCCATAACTCCGCTTGAAAATGACGCCAGTAAGGGAGACGTGAGAACTGGGCCTTCAGGATGAACAGGCAAAAGTACTTAGGGGATTGCAAAAATTGGTGATGCAAACTCCTTAGCCCAGCGCCCAGTGCATAGTATTGGGCAAATGGTAACTGTCAAGCAGAAGTGAAGACCAGGTGCGGTAGTACACACCTGTAATCCCAGCGCTTCAGGAAGCTGAGGCAGGAGGAGGATCACCTGGGCTCTGTAGGGGCTCAGGGCCAGCTGAACTACATAGTGAGACCCAGTCTCAAAAAAAAAAAAAAAAGGAAGAAAGAAATCAGGGACTTGACCCAAAACTGGATATGAATGTATTTCATTCAAATCAGTAGAGCACTGACTACCCTAGACATTATGCCAGGTGACAGGAATACAGCTAAAAATAGGTCATCTCTGCCTCTTGGAGTCCAGGGTCCCACATAGAAGAGCGATGATAAAAGTAGAAAACCTGTTAAACATTTAAACCAAAACCATATATAACACATTAAACAAATTTTAAAATTCAAACATCTCAATAGTCTCTCCACCCTGAAAGTTAAACCAAACTGAGCCAGCGCTTTGATTCAACAAGTGTTTGGGAACACCATGTTCTCAATGCAGAGTGTCAAGAGGGCATAAGGAAGAAGCCATTGTACCTGCCTCAGGGCTCACGTCCAAAGTGGGCACACCCCCTGTGCCCACAGCCCTACTGGAGAGCCTTTGCTTCTGAATGCGGTCAGAGAACAGCCAAGCAGCAGACCCTCCTCCAGGGTCAGGCACCTCTGGCCTGCATAGGGCAAGACCTCAGAACCTCCCGCTCTGTCTCTCACCTCTTAACAAGCCAGCTTTCTATGGGCCCTCTGCAAGTGTCGTGCGACACCAGCTACCCAGCAGTGTTGTACAGGGAACTGAAGGAAGCCATGCCCCAACCACTAAGAAACATAAGGAACACTGAGGGAACAAGTTGAGAGCTGTGACGTACTAAGCAGACTCCTGTGTGTCAGACTGCTCTCAAATATGAGGAAGAGGGAATGGCTGTAGGCTAAAATTAGCAGAGGGCTTCCTGGAGAGAGCAGGATTTGAACGGACACTAGTACAGACTGTGACTTGTTAAGAGCGGGCAGCTCCTGCCAGTAAGAGAGGAAAAGGAAGTGTAGCTGAGGTCAGTGGAGACGCTGGTCTGGGAAGTGGGTAAACGTCTAGTGTCCTTGCCCCTTAACGACCACTGCAGCCCAGAGCCCATTGTTGTGCCCAACTTCTTTTTGCCTCCCCAGCAGTTGGAGGCCTCCCTCCGGATGCTCTCACTCTCTGCAGCTTTCCCACCCCCAGCCACAGCAGATCAGGTAAGAAAACAGCCAAGTAGAGTCATCGTCTCTTCCCTACTTATGCAGAGCTGCCCCAAGCATATTCTGTGGTCCCAGCAGAGGGCAAGGAGCTCAGGAACCGTGGGGGGGGGAGCTCAGCCGTGTGAGAACAAGGCACTGGCAGCCACGACAAGGTGTGCACGGCCCCGCGCAGCAGCCTAAAAGCAGGAGTCAGCTAAGAGATGCGCGCTGAGTGCTCTAGGGCTCCCGCTAAGTAAAGGAAGGTGCAAGCAGGGGACTGTGCGCCAGGAGATGCATCTTGGGGGAACTGTGGCAGGTGAGTGAAGTCTGGAGAAGAAAGGTCTCCATAACCTTGCTCAAAACTACTGCCACGAGGACATCTGTGTGGCAGCCTGTTTATTCAGCTTCGTACTGGAGCCACTTGTTACTGACCTGTGGCTAAGGGATATTGCTGCGTAACTAGCAATCCCCATTTTGCCTCTAAACGTTTCCTTCTGCAGCACCCCTTTTAATGTACTCATGGTTCCTATGGTGCATGTGCTCCACATTGTAGGATTCTCTGCTTATTCCCAAGTAAGGTTTTGTTTATTTTTGTTTTTTGAGACAGGGTTTCCCTGCGCAATTTGGGCTGGCCTCAAACGTGAAGCGATCCTCCTGCTTCAGCCTCCCAAGTGCTGGGATTACAGACGTGCACCACCATGCTCAGCCAATATTATTTTTTAGAGGCTATCTCTGCTAATTAGTTTAACACTATCCAGTAAAATCTCCAAAAAGTAAGAGAAAAATATTTTCAGGAATTAGATGTTTTAAAAGCACCGAAAGAGTTACCATGGGATAAGTCAGAACTTTGACTTCCTTACGTTTAGCAGTTGCTTCAAGATTTCATTTTGAATTCTATTTAGGTAGGGGCTCTGTAATCTTAGAGTTTAGGATTCCTAATGATCTTGAAGATGGCCTCGCTTTGCATACTTTAAGATAAAAAAGTAATGTTTATGTTTATTCATATATTTGCTATTTCTAATGCTTTCCATTCTTTCACATCCTGATTTCTACCTCGGGCCATTTCACATACTAGTAATTGATTCTCTCAGCTTCAGCTGTCTGAAAATATCTGTATTTTGTCTTCATTTTTCGAAAAAAAATACCCCTGACTGTTGGGTTTTCTTTTTCTAAATTGGGTTTTCTTGCTGTGTTCCACTGTTTGTGATGAGACGTAGACATCACTGTACCACCTGAACTTATTCCTGCGGGAAATTCATACACCAGCTATGTGGTTAACCATGTCAGAGTGTGACTGTCATCTTTCGCTCCTGGCCTCCCAGCCCACAGTCAGCCTGTCACCAGAGCCTCTTCTCTCTCCCAGAGTATGCAGCCACTTCTGGGCGTTCCCTTCCTGGCCGCAGCCATCTTCTCCAGGGCTGTGTCTTACTTATGGGCGCATTTTTCTGCTGCCCTGTCTCGGTCCTACAGCCTATGTGAGCTTCCACTCTAGTCAGCCTTTCATTCTACTTTATCATTTGGAAATAAATAGGTCTGGTTGAAGTATCTTTTGTTTTATTTTGGTTTTGTTTGTTTGTTTTTGCACTGCTGGGGATTGAGCCAGGGAAATGCTGAGCTACTTGCTCAGCTTTCTTATCTTTTTATTTTTCAGATTGGGTTTCCTCCCTATGTTTCTGTAGTTGATTCTTTACT
>NW_004524722.1:984804-990573 GCF_000260255.1 Octodon degus
GGGGGGGTCCCAAGAGGGTGGAAGAGGGTCTCACCCATGCTGCACCTGGGCTGGGACTGGCAGGTCCTGCCAGTGCAGGGTAGCCAGAAGCTCTCCCACACACTCACCAGGCCTGGGCCAGGACTGGATCTGGGGGTTCCCGGAACAGGGCAGAAATTCTCACGCGGCAGGCAGGGTAGGGGGGTGCTGCAGAGTGTTGGGGGGGCCCAAAGGAGGTGGAAGAGGGTCTCACCCACGCTGCGCCTCTGCTGGGACTGGTAGGTCCCGCCGGTGCAGGGTAGTCAGAAGCTCTCCTATCTTTTTATTTTGAGAGTGTTAAGTTGCCCAGGCTGGCCTTGGATTTATGATCCATCTGCCTCAGCCTCTGGAGTAGCTAGGTCCGGGTAGCTAGGTTTGTGGGCATGTACCTCCACACCCAGCTGCATTTAAAGTATCTTGTCCCCACTTCACCCCTGCTTCTAGCAGTGGCTGCTAAGGTTGCTGCTACATTTAGGATTAAGGAAGCCCTCATTGCCTGGGAGGACTCCGAGAGCAGCCCCAAAGGAAGGCAGCCAGCCAAGAGGGTGAAAGGGGAGCGAGGCAGGCAGCTGCACTAAGTCCTCACTCACTATCTTGAGGCAGCAGTCCACCAGCAGTGTTTACTTTGTTTTTAGCTCTTGACATTTATTTCCAGCTACCAAGTCAGTGTTTCCATCACCTAAGAGAGCTACTATGGAAAAGAAAGAAACATCAGGCCTAACCCCAGGCCAGAGGCTCACTGTGGGGAGAGAAGACAGTGAAGCGGGTAGAGTTTGGCCTGGCCTAGCTCTAAGCATGCCTTGGGGAGGTGCTGTGCTCCAGGTCCACTCAGGACTTTGAGCCTAACTTCCTGCCTGAGGCAAGAATAGCACAGCTTCGTTTTGCTCAGGTGTCTAGGGCCAATGTCTTCTCCATTGTAGCCTGTGTTTTGCAAGATGCTTTACCTGGCCTGAGCCTTAATCTATCTGAATTTCCTTCGGGCCTCACAGTAGACCTCAGTTAGAAGACAAGAAACAGAACAAGTCTTTGTCTTCAGCAAGTGAAACAGTTGGGCTGCAGACCTGTAATTCTTCCACTCCTTCCCACTGCCTCTCCCTAAATAGGCCCTGGGATACCTTGAAGCAATAGTAGGGTGCCTGGGGACACCTGCACCCACCACCGCCTGGGAATATGCAGCCTGTTCACAGGGACCCACCTGGGGTAAAGTGGAGGAACATGGGCTGGGGTCAGATCACATTCAGACATTTTGGATAAGAGGCTGCATCACAGAACCTGGCCAAAGAGGAAGCGCTGGGCCAGGCAGTCTGCTTTTGGCAGGACACCTCCTCTTGCGTTATTTGTTCATCCTGTTCCCCATTTGCAGAGGAGGAAACCAAGACCCAGGGAGAGTGTAAGCCATTTTACAAATAAATGGAAGAACCAGGACTAGAGCTGAGCTCTTGATCTGGGGGGCCCTAGAAGCCCCACATCACCCTTCAACAGCACTGCTTTATGCCTTTCATATGCTTATTTTCTCCACAGCACAGGGCAGGGCTCTTTTAAGACACAGCTGGTGCTAGGAAGGCCCCTGATGTTAATGGCACAGGCATCCAAGTACCCAGAAAAAGCAGGTCTCTCAGGGGTCTCCACCCCTTCTCTCTTTCGCCCATCCCTGTCCTTTACAAATCAGCTCATTGAAGCCCAAGAGAAATAGATCAGCCCCTCCCCAACCACTTGGGAACTACCCCCAGCAGGCTTCAGCCCCTTTCTAAGTTTCTTTTCACGTAGAGGGTGGGGCACACCTATAGTCCCAGTGCTCTGGAGGCTGAGGCAGGAGGATCCTGAGAGTTCCAGGCCAGCCTGGACTATGTGGTGAGTTCAAGACCAGGCTGAATTACACAGTGAAACCCTATCTCAGAAAACCAAAACTAAAAATGAGTTCATCTTCTGCTTCCATTCCCTCAGTCCAGCCCAGTCCAGCGCCACTGCTTTGCCAGCAAAGAAAAATTTTCCCTATACCTTTGTGCAAACAAACTCTCACCTGGCCTACTCTCTCCATCTTATGTTCAAACTCCGCCTTCATGTTTTTTCAAAGTACCTTCAAGGAATTGCAGCCCATGTAAGACACCACCGTTTCGACTCCCAGGGCGCCGCAGCCCTGCCGCTCCAACAGGCCTGCTTCCGGGTGGCCGCCTCCTCCCTCTTCCAGAGCACACTGTGCTATTTTCTTGTGCCTCCCACACCTCTGGAGTATGACAGTGTTTCAGAGGAGCAGTCAGTACATTTTGGTTTGTTGTGTTGTATTAGGAGAAATTCTTTTTTTTATTTTAAAGAGAAACATAAACATTTAAAATGATACAGGATTTCAGAACAAGATGATAGGAAATCCACAGTAGTTGTTATGTTGCATATTGTTATCTTCACAACAGTTGTTGAGATTCCCAGATACAGGCATTCAAAATTGGTCACAAAAGGAGAAATTCATTTAAAAAGTTATTACAAATACTTTATTGAGCACCAATGGTATAGGCACAGTTCTTAGTGTTTGAGACTTGTCAACAAACAAAAGAGAATCTTCCCTGTAGGAGTCTGTACTCAAATGGAAGTGTGGTAGATAAAAGACGGAGAATGAGAAAAACATAACTTTAGGTGCAGGCAGGCCCGAGCAATGATGAGTTCTACAAGAGCAAAAGTACGTAGATAAATACCTTGGAGGTGACTAGCTGGCTTGAGTCGGATCTGCAGCCCTAGCTTTTTGAGGAATCTCCACACTGATTTCCACGGTGCTTGTACCAGTCTGTACTCTCACCAACAGCAGAGAAGGGTTCCTTTGCCCCACAGCCTGTCCAGCATTTGTTATTGGTTGACATATATATATATATATATATATATATATATATATAGAGAGAGAGAGAGAGAGAGAGAGAGAGAGAGTAAAAACAAAAGCAAAAACAAATAGCATATTTTGGAGTATACCTGCTCTAGGCCAATTTCCCCTTTTCAGTCCTTGCAGGATTGTGTACTTCGGGGTGGTGACCCTGAAGAAAGAACCTCACTGCTTCCCAAGGTTCCTAAAACCGTTTTAAGGTTAATGGAAGCCAAATGCTGCTGAGTGTGTGTCCCGGCCTTCCACACCCCTGCCCTGCCCTGTGCACGGTGCCAAGTCCTGTCCCAGTCCTGCTCCCCAGGCCTGGGCTGCGCAGATATGGGTGTGGGTGCTGGGAGGTTGATGGCACCACCTACCCTGCATTGAGCCGTGGGGCAGATACGGACCCTGGGCAGCTACAACCCGCATGCTTTTCCCCTCCTGGGTGCCACCACCCACCTAACTCTGCTGAAGCTCTGCTGATTTTCACTCTTCCTTCCAAAACTGGGAAGGCTTAAAGATTGGCAGAGTGGAAAAGGATCCAGCTGGGATCCCTTGGAGGTCTCGCCTCACTCAGTCTGCCAACCTTCAAGCCTCCCTCTGTGACTGTGATCAGCAGTTGGCTCCCCGCTAGCCTGAGCAGCCCTGTGAGGAAAGGATCCGTGTCTACCTGTTGTTTGTATAGCTGATCAAATTGAGCAGACTTCAGGCTTCTAACAGTTTTGTTGAATCGCCAGTACCATTCTTCCATGGTCATCTCGTAAGCTGAGGTAGTTGTCCCCTCCTAATTTTGGGATTTGTGATAGGAAACCAAGCTTTCCAGGCATGGTAGAAGCTGCCTGTAATCCCAGCACTCAGGAGGCTGAGGCCTGAGGGTCATCGCAAGTTTGAGGCCAGCCTGGGCTACAAAGTGAGCTCAAGGCTGCCTTTGTCAGAGGCGTCAACTGGGAAGAGCTGCATAGTGAGGCCCTGTCTCAAAAAGACAAGAAAAAAGAAAACCAAGTTTGTAGGTCTGTTTTCTCATGTAGCTTTTAAAACAAAAATCTGGGGCTGGGGAGATGGCTCAGTGGAATAAGCACTTCCCTGGCAAGCACAAGGGCCTGAGTTCAATCCCCGGTTCTGAAAGAAAAAAAAAATCTGCCTGCTTCCCTTTTGTTATAGCAAAGAGAAAAATGGAAAGTAAGTTACAGCTGTTGGCCCAGAAAATGCTTCCACACAGTAGCCAGAGGACTAGAATGAGACTTGAATCACCTCCAAACCCCAAAGAGCTCAAGAAACACCCAGCGTGGACCTTATGGGTGCAGACGGACAGCTAGAAGCTTGATGTGCAAGAGGCCAGGGGAGGACTGGTTTCACTAGTGGCCTGGCACATGGTGGGCCAACAGCCCCTGATTCTAGGGGTGAATGACATGTTTGCTGCGAGAAGCAGTCTCTTCCCAGTTTGAGACCCTGATCACAGTGCACAGCCCCGCCCCCTCACTGGTCTACCGCTGCCCAGCTCCCATGTCGGCCCTGTCCTGGCTAGAGTCACACACAGTGGAGCAGGCCCATGCCCCACGGAAGGGCTGGGTGCGGAAGGGAGGGCGGCAGCACAGGCCCTCTTGCTGCGTCCTCTGGCCCGAGGTGTTGTGTCTACAGCTGCTTCCCAGTTTTGAAAGAAAGAGTGAAAAGCAGCACAGGTTGATTTCCTTCTCTCCTCTTAGGCTGGGTCTGCCTGCAAGAGCTGCAGCTGCTCAGCTCTGCCGAGTAGCTCGGAACTCACGCCACTTGCTCCTGGCTCTAAGGCAAGCCTAGCTGTGGGCAGACAGCGCTGCACACTGCTCAGCTGCCACCCACTCCCTTTGTGGTTCAAATTCTGTACTTTTCCAGTGAAGGGAGGCTGATACCCAAGCAGTGGAGCAACGCTGCCCATTCCCTACTCAACTGTTCTCATTCTGGCTGCTGTTCTAATTCCTTAGGTAGACACCTGTCTGTAACCTGAGCTCTGAAAGTAGGAACTGAGTCCTGTTCATTTCTGTCTCCCTTTTACAGTGGACACTAAAAAGGCTAAAGAAATGAATGAAATAAGGGGTTCCTGAAGTTACTAATTCCAGAAGCAGGCGTAGCCAGGCCTGTTTCCCACCAGCAGAACTTTAGGTGATAAGGAGAAATAGTCCCAATCTATTCCTAGATCTCCATCAGGTGGGGAAGATCTCTGCTCGTGGGATTTGGGAACAGGGAAAAGCTCTACGCATCAGTCAGTCATGCTGTGAAGTCAGCTGGGTTTGCCCATGGCAGCTACTTCCATCTCCTCTCAGTGTGGCTGCCTTCCCAGCAGCCTTCACTCTTCCCCAGCACCCTTCTTAACCAGTGACCCAAAATGGGTTTACTGTATGACACTGAACCTGCTCCGTAGCACACCAATATGGAGGGGTGAGGGAGTGTTGATAACAGGGTAGTGGATGTGTGCTGTGTGTCACATGGAAGCTCCACCAGCTCAGAGAAGCAAACTACATTCTTCACCATCATCCTCCCCCACGCATGGGACAGTTCCAGCTCACCACCACACTGCTGAGAAAATGATGCACCCACCTCGTGGAGTTGGGGTGAGGGTTTGACAAGATACTGTGTGTGATGCGCTTTGAAAACCAGGCAGCTCTTTATGAATATTAGCCAAAGGGCAAAAACAAGGCTAGCCAGATAGCTCAGTGGACTAAAGCACCTGCTTGGGCAGAGCACAGCGGCCTGGATTCCATCCTCAGGCCTGCCATTCTGGCCCCACTCCTGGAGCACACTGACACAGTGATTGAGACTGGGCATGGTGGCCTGTGCCTGTAATCCCAGCACTTGGGAGGCTAAAAACAGGAGAATCACTATGAGTCCAATCTACATAATGAGACCTTATAGACCCTGCACTAATTTTTTTT
>NW_004524722.1:991413-1000816 GCF_000260255.1 Octodon degus
ATATTGTATTTAATTAATCAGTAGGAGAGATGGGGAAAGTCACCTCCTTTAAACTGTTTATCTGATTTTCTGAAATTCTAACCATGCTCTTATTGTTTTTACACAGCTTTGACAGTCTTTGTTTCTGCCTTTAAATAAAATCCTATTGGTATTTGTATTTGTGTTCATGCTCAAATGTTTCTTGGGGTGGCCACAGGACTTGGGGTGCCAGAGTTTTTCCATGTTCGGATTGCAGAGTAAAAGGTCAGAAACCACGTAGACCCCAAGGATGCTCGTCTAGAACAGCACGGGGTCACTTGGAGACTTCTGAGCTCCCAAGTACCAGAGTATCAGGTCAGATTACAGGCGCACTAGTATTGCCTTTGCTACTGACTCTTCTTTCTTTCTTTCTTTCTTTTCTCCATATTTCTTTTCATTTGCTCATTCTTGCAGTCTGTCCGCAAAGCAGACGAGTCTCCTGGAACAGTTCCTCCACGTCCCTTGTAGAGAGGCCGGGCTGAGCAGCTCCTGTACGCAGGCCCTGCAGGAGGATACTGAGGGCAGAGTGTGGGCTGTGGATGGACGACGAGGCTGGAAGGAATCTGCCAGGACACTTGTGCTTTTCACCCCTACACAGACTGTTTCACAGTCTTCAAAACAACTCTATAACCTAGACAATAAGACACCTCTTTCAGAGTTGAACTGAATCTCAACAAAGCTGAGCGTTTTGCCTCTGCTTACATGGCTAAAGAAATGAATCATAACACAGACATCCCCAAAGATGTGCAAGGCTCGGTGTCCAACGCAGGGCACAGCCAGTTAAGGGCTCTGAATTCAGGGAATGCAGCGGCTGTGCCACAGGTGGCTGCTGTAGCAGACTGGGAAGGCTTCCTAGAAGAGGCAGGGCTGGGGGTGGGCCCAGAAAATGAGGCAACCGTGGGCAGCTAGGGAAAAACCCGATGGCTCCTTGGGCCATGTGCTGCTGGGGGAAGGGAGAGACACCAGCCTGTTTGTCTGGACCTCTGGCCTCATTAGTGAAGCTCAGATACTGCCAGAAGCCCAGCTTCCTAAGGTGGCAGTGAAAATCAAATGAGGCACCTGGAAGCACACTTGGCACAGGAAGAAAACTTAGGAAACGTCCTGTCTACTCTTCTGCAGCTCCTGGAGCAAACCAGTAGAGATAAGGATGCTGGGCCTGTGTGGGTGCAGAGACAGGCAAAAGCCCCAAGGAGAGAGCTGGGGCTCGCCCTCTTTTGGGACACAAGGAACGTCCACTGTAGCCTGAAGTGTAAACTCTCAGGTGAAGATTATTCTATCCACATCCTACTTCTGCAAATAACCTGTGAGGCCAAGTGAGGATAAGGCCACAGGAGGGCATGTGCTGCTCCTACTCCAGGCTAAGGGCAACCTCTAATGACACAAAGATACCCTCAGATCTGCAACCCACAGCCTACACTAGCAAACAGTGCATTGCCCGCCAGTATCTGAGAAGCCCGATCTCTCCCAGTGGTAGCTTTGAGGTGACATGAATTACCAAATCTAGGAGCATGAGTTAGGTTGTGTTTGTCCCCACTAGAACTAGCCAGTGTTCCCGGATTCTTTTGAGCACAACTTTGGAAGGCAGCTAAAGCAGGTATTTGTGATCACCTGGAGGCCGGCTGCATCCAGCCAACCTTACAGCTTCTAGCAGAGGCCAGGCTGTGGAGGCAGAGCCAAGGAAGAGAGACCTGCCCCTGGGAAGCTCTGAGGCAGGCCATGTGGGCTGTGTCCTCCCTCTCCCTGGGTTTCTCTGGGGTCTTCTGCCCCCTGGTTTGGTTACTACTCTCATCCCTCCTTCATGGAGCCTCTGCAAATCCCCCACCTCTAAGTTAATATTTCCTGGTGGATCTTAGAACTTTCTTTCTAAGCCCTCCATCTCAGCAGCCCTTAAAAACATTTCCCTTTACCACTAATGAAACTGCCTGTTCTTTTTTTTGAAACTGACTGTTCTGCTATCCTTGAGGCCAGAGCTAGTCCAAGCACAAGGACAGGTTCAGCCCATGCTTTGCACTGCTGTCTCTGGACTTCAGACCACCAGCCCTGCGCCCATGGCTCTGTGCCCTAGTCCAGAATGACCACCGCCTACTCATGTGCCCCACCCACCTAAGTCCTCCCTCCCTTCCTTCCTTCCCCTGCTACCTCCCTGGTCCCTCTCCTCCACCCCCTGTGAAGTGGATCCCAAGTTCAGCAACGCCCAACGCTCCCTCAGTGCCTGTGGATAGAGCCTGCAGTGTTGCAAGGGACCCTTCCCACCCTCCTTGGCCCCTCTTGGCCCCTGCGTATCCATGTGAAAGCCTCCAAGTGACACATCATAGAGACCAGCACAACAGGTAAGCTCCCAAATGTGTCAGAGCCCACAGGCTGAGCTTAGAAGCTCATGAACTAGAAAGATGCCATGAACTAGAAAGATGACTTCCGTAAGTCATTGTCATCTCTGAGATTTAGTTTTCTCATCTATAAAATTAATATTAAAATAGGATCCTCTACAATAAAAAGAAATAAAGTACTGATACACTACATCACGGATGAGCTTTGAAAACACCTCGCTGTGTAAGCCTCACATCAGACCAGACTCTCCCAGCAGCTGCCCTACTTGCCAGCAGAGGCATTGCTCTCAGCAGTGACTCAACTCAGCACCAAGGCTGTCCCCAGGATGCCATATAAGAAATAAGATAAGACAAGGACTCTTGCTGATGCTGGACATCTGGAGATAAAAGTTTACACTGGATGCCCCAAGGACTTCACCTACTAAAGTGCAAGACAGCCAGAGAACCTTGGTGTTAAGATGTTTCTTAACACCATTAGGCCTAATGTCCCTTGCTTTCTTTCAATCCCTATAAAAAAAAAGGTCATTTCTCTTTTGTCCCTACTGATGGCCTTTTCAGCCTTTCTGCCTGCACCTGGGTATTAAACCATATGCCCTGCTGCTTTCACAAATGCCTGTCAAGCAGTCTCTGCCTCACTTTGTGCCTTACACCCCATACTAAATGAAAATCATGGGGGGGCCCTGCCCATTAGCTCAGGTGTTTAAGCGCCTGCTGAAACAAAGCAGTCAGGCTCAGGATGCTGTGGTTCGATCCCCTCATCCTCAAGCCAAACCACACCTGCCCTGAAGGCAACCTGAGTGGCCCCCCCAAAAAAAATCCTTCTGCCATTGGGGAGATAGCTCAGTAGAGTAAGCGCTTGCCTGGCAAGCACAAGGGCCTGAGTTCAATCCCCAGTTCCGCAAAAAACAAAATAAAACAAAAAAAGTAAGTTCAGGCCAGACTGCGCTCCACAATGGGTTCAGTGCTACCCTGACCTATATACCAAGACCCTGTATCAAAAACAAATACATTTTTTTAAAAAAAAAGAAAATCATACGGCACTTTCTGTCCAATTCCACTTACAGGAAATGTCCAAAATGGACAAATCTAGAATCAGAAAGCAAATCAGCACTTGTGTGGGGCTGGGGAGGGAGAAGGGAAGTAACTGCTAAGTGTATGCAGTGTTTGTTTGTTTGAGAAGCAATGAAAATATTCTAAAATAGATTGTGGTTACAGGTGTGTAACTGTGAATAAACTAAAAACCATTTAAATTATGTAATTAAAATAGGAAAGTTAAAACTAGATGGGATGATACACACTATAATCCCAGCACCTGAGAGCCTGAGGCAGGAGGATGACCATAATTTCAAGGCCAGCTTGTGCTACATAGTGAGTTCAAGGCTAGCCTGTACTACATAATGAGACCCTGTCTCAGAAGAAGAAAAGTAAGTTTGATAATGAAAGATACATCTTAATAAATCTGTTATTTAAACAATTTTGGAATCCCAACAGGACTTACTTCATAGGAATGTTAAAAAAAATCGAAGTAATATCTATAAAATACCTAGCCTAGGGCTGGGGATGTAGCTCAGTAGTCGAGCGCTTCCTATCATCTGTGATGACCTAGGTTCGATCTTCAGCACCACCCAAGATGAATTTCCACATGGCGGGCCCCAAGAAGTGATGGCTATGATCACTGCTCTTACCGAGAGGACAGTGCTGCGCAGTTTATCATGGGAGGTTTGGCAAAGGTGACGGTCCACGCACACATGCCCCCCACACACACACCCTTGTCACGGATGTAGCTCTGCTTTAGCAGTAGAAGAAACATGGTTGAAGTCAAGGGAGCTGAACCCGATTAGGAACGTACTGACCACACCCCTCCCTGCCCCTCACCAGCCTGCCTTTCTCATCAAGTGAGCAGACTGTCCAAGAGCTTCTCTAGGATTGGGTTTCAGGTCAACTGGCATATAAGATGGGTGCCAGACCAGAGGCAGCAGAGACGACAGTGAATGGCAAGAAGGGGCCAGAGATCTTTGCTGCCACCCCCCACATGGAGCCCTAGGGAACCATAGATATTTGCTGCACTGCCCTGACTGCTGCTGGACTCGGAGGTAAGATCTCTCTCTCTCTTTCAATCTCTCTCTCTCTCTCTCTCTCTCTCTCTCTCTCTCTCTCTCTCTCCTCTCTCTCTCTCTCACCTGTTTTCCCTTGCATGGAGGCATGGAGGCTTCCAGAGGTTGTCAGGGACCACTAGCTGCAGCTGAGAGGCCTGAGAGAGCTAGAGCCCAGCCCCTATCTTTTCAAAATGAGGAAACCGCAACACTACTGAGGGCCTTGAATGCCACACCTGGGTCATTCATGCAGCACTCACATTTGCCCAGTTGGCTGCCTCGAGGGGGATTTTGCTAGACCCACAAATATAAAGTGACTTCTTTCTTTAGCCCAGAATCTTTGAAATTCCTCTGTGGAGATGTTGCGGAGGCCTTTTCAGGAGGGCGGGGGTCAGGTTGGGAAGGCAACATGGATGGATGGATCAAAACGGGGTCCTCCAACTTCCGCTCAGAGGTACCATGAGGAATTTGTTTCTAAAGCAGACTCCCAGGCTCCACCCACAATGTGAATCAGGATCTCTGGGGCTGAGGGCCAAGATTTGCTCTGTAAACAAGCAGCTCAGGGGATCCTGAGTTCTACCTGAGGGCTGAGGCTGAGGACAGTGGAATAAGCACTGCTTGTGTGACAGACCATGGTGTCGACCTTAGTCCCACCATTTCAGCTGCATGACATGCTGGAGCACTCAAACTCGGGGGCTGGGGCATCCCACCTTCAGGTGCCCAGCAGAGCTGCAGGACTAAAGGATTCTGCTCTCGGCCTCCTCTCCAGTCAAGGGCATAGGTGTGCTGGCTGCCAGGATCCAGGGGGTTGAGGAGCATGCCAGTGCCTCCTGTGATAGACTCCTCCACCAGTCCCAGTGTGAGTTTTGACCTGAGTCCCTGCTCCTCCATTGTGTCTCTGGTGGATGGCTCAGGACTACTCCAACTTCACGCTGGCTGTTGCTCTTGACCAAGTTAGGCTTCAGCGCCTCTTCCTAGTACCATTCCAGCAATCTCCTTCTATCTCTCCCTTGCAGCTCATCCTCCACACTCGCTCCAGCATGCTCTGAACACAGATCTGACCGTGTCATTCCCTTCCCTAAAATTCGCCCACACTTGCTATTCTCAGTAGATAGGTCTAACCTGCATCCAAAGTCCTCTACCAACGGTCCTGGGGGCATCTCTGATCTCATTTCCATCTGCTCACTCCGGCAAGCAGGGCTTTTTGCTCAGCTGGTCCTGCCTGGCTTCTCTGAATGCCTGTGCCATACTGGGCTTCAGAGAAGCATCATAAACAGATTCTGTATCCACTTTGAGGGCTTCCCATCTAGGGAGGAACTCCCAGATAATAAGGCACTTCTACAAGGTGTGGGTCAAAGGCAGCTGGGGACACAGCAAAAGCCAATGGGAAGCCCTGGCTGAGTTCAGCCCTTTGGCCAGGGTACCAAAGGTCCCCCAGGGACACAGACTCAGGCTCAGAAGGAGGCACAGAGGGGGGCCTGGCTGACCCAGACATTTCGCATCAGATGGCTTAGGGCAATGAGCACCCTGAAGTCACACAAGCTGGAAACCTCAGTTCTGCTCACTGTGTACTCCAGGCAGGTCACGCTGGGCTTTAGTTTGTAACTCAAAAGTAAAATAAAAACACTAGGGTTGGCAAGATAGTTCAGGAGACTAAGCACCTGCTTAGGCAAGCTCAGGACCAGGGTTTGATCCCAGCACCACATGATGCACCAGCCCTGCCCCCTGGGCACACTGAGACAGCCACCAAGACCAGGTGTGGTGGCGCATACCTATAATCTCAGTGCTGGGGAGACCAAAAACAGGAGGATCACTATAAGTCCAAGCTGTGTAGTGAGACCCTGTATCAAACACATTAAAAAAAAAAAAAAAAACCTACCCAATTTATTGGCACCTGAGTGGCCCTCAAAGGTTTTGATGAAGAAACCAGCAAGAGACACTAGAGGACACCACTCCCAAGGCACCTCCCCAACTCTGAGACTCAGAGCCTGGGGTTCATTGTGCCAGAGCCCCCTGCACCCCAGCTTATCGCAGAGCTCTGGGAAAGGGCAGGAGAGATGCCAGTGCTGGAGGCTAAAGGCCACCACGATGCCATGGGAGTCAGCTGCTCTCTGTGCATTCCAGTCCAGGCTGCAGCCAGATCCTCCCTCTGGGAAGGAGCCCAGGCTGGCTGGTCTCTGGGGCAAAGGGCAGTGCCGAAGGAGCAGGTGGAGGAGATTTCTCCAGCATCCTGCAGTGCCATCTCTCCGGCTGGGGCAGCACTGAGACCTCTCCACTACACTGCTGAAGAGCCTCACCCTTCTCAGCTCTTCTCAGGGAGCAACTCAGACAAGCAAGGAGATGGGCTGAGAGAAGAGCCCAGGGGAGGCTGAGGCCTGACTGCACGCACCCGCATAGCACTCAGCCACTCTGGGCCCACTAAGGTCATCTGCCAAGTGGGGCAGAGATACTCACCCTGCCTTTCTCACAAGGCGGTGGCTCAGCAGTCCCCATGGGTGGGATTTTGCAGACTTGACACTGCAGTCCCCATGGGTGGGATTTGCAGATCCTTTAGTAACTGCAAAGGGCTTTAAAAGCTTCAATAAGAGGAAAGACTGAGTAACCACAGCTACTATTTCATCTGAGGCCCTGGGGCTCCTGGTAAAGTCAGCCCTGTTGCCTGACAACAGGGTTAGGATCCCTTGACCCCAGTCTCTGTCCCTCTTTTGGTTTTGGTTTTTAAGGGGTGTGTGTGTGTGTGTGTGTGTGTGTGTGTGTGTGTGTGTGTGTGCAGGGTCTCACTACGTAGCTCAGATTCGTAGTGATCCTCCTGATTTTTGCCTCCCTAGTGCTGGGATTACAGGTGTGCGCCACCACGCCCAGGACACATCACAGCTCAGCGCACCTAAGGGTGGGGCCGGCGTGGCATGTGGTGGCAGGGATCAAACCCTGGCCCCTGCACTTACCTAAGCAAGCACTTAGTCTGCTGAGCTGTACCACTGGCCCTTGGCTTTGGTTTTGGTTTGGACCTTTGCTTCACTTTGCTTTTTATTTGTTTCTTTGGAGGTTTTGTTTGTTTAGGAGTTTAGGGGTGTATAGGTCTTTTCGTTGTTTCTCTCGGCACCAACCTATAGCATACAACAAGGGGAGGTCTTGTGGGGTGCTCTTTTTAAAGACAGGGTCTCACCATGCAATTCAGGTGTGGTCTCACTATGGAGCTCAGATGAGACTCAAACTCATGATGATCCCCCTGCTTCAGCCTCCTGAGTGCTGTTGCTTTTGGCATTTTCTTGTTTGTTGCATAAATAATACGTAAAGTTTATTACTAGTTGAAATAAAGCTGAAAAACAGGAAAAAACATGCATCATCTATGATAACAACTATATAAAAAGTCTAAGAGAACTACAATAGGAGCACACTAAAAATCAAGGCGCTGGTTTTCTATAGAAAGAGGGTTTCCATTGGAAAGAACAGTGAAATCTTCAGGGAACATTCTTGTATTATAAAATAGTCCATTTTTGCAACTTGCATATTGGTAGCAAGCATATTTGCTTATATAATCATAGGTTGCACTGCATATTTGAATGTTTTTGCATTTTCCTATGTATTACATAAAAAAAATTTAAGGCCAAGGAGATAGCTCAGCAGCATAAGCACCTGCCCGGCAAGTGCAAGGTCCTGAGTTCAATCCCTGGAAAAGAAAGAAAGAAAGAAACCTACCAGAAAGAGAATCATGTTGGTATGATTTTAGACTCCAAAATAAGATAAGGAATTTTTTTTTTTTTTTTAAAGGCAGGATCCTGTTCTGCAATCTAGGCTGGCCTTGAACTCACTATGTAGCCTAGGCTGGCCTCAAATTCATAGCAAACCTCCTGTCTCAACTTCCTGGGATTCCAGGTGTGAAGCACCATGCCTGGCCTCTGCAGGGAATGATGATCCAGCTTTTGCACCTAACGAAGTGAGACCCAGTTCAAAAATGTCCACAATGGCATGCTTATTACTTCTTATGATATTGTTGGCCAGGATGGTCTCAGGCTCCTGGGCTCAAATGTTTTTCTTGCCTCAACCTCCCGAATAGCTGAGACTACAAGTGTCCAACTCTTTTCATTTTAAGCCTCTGTTTTCTTACCTATAAACTAGATTTTAATAATTCCCTGACATCCTTCCAGGATGTTTCAAATCCAGAACAGCATAGTGAACCCATGACTGGCAACACTGAGCACACTCATGCTTCTGGGTCTCAGTTCGCTCACCCAAAAGTAGAGGAAAAAACTGAGCATAGTGGCACACACCTGTATTTCTAGTATTGGGGAGGCTGAGGCAGGAGGATCACCAAGAGTTTGAGAGCAGCCTAGGCGACACAGTAAATCTGAGGCAAGCCTGAACTACATAGCAAGATCCTGTCTCCAAAAGACAAATAACAGAGGAAACGAACAGCTACTTCGTGGGAAAATGTGAAAATTAAACAAGATCATATATGGAAAGTGCCCACATAGGGCCACATAGCCCTGTAGCCACACCTTTCTCCCATCGCAAGCTTCAGCCAAGCTCTGGCCTTTCACACAAGTCAGGCCTTCGCCTCCACTGAAACACCCTCCCGAATCCTCAGCTGCCTTTCCAGGTGTAGTTCATACAGTCCTCCTCCTCCTCCTCCCATCTCACACGCTGAAGGACCATCTCTGAGTTCTTTCCTGTCAGCCCCTTCGCTCTACGCTGGCCACAGTCCGTCTTGCCCTGAAGTTACTTGAGGGCAAGTCTCATGCCTCAGCAGGCTGCTGAAGACTCCCTGGGAGCAGTCTATGCACCAGGCTTTTCCCATGTCTAGATTTCCCAGAATACCAAGCACAGAACCTGACATGGGATGGGTCTCATTAGCATGTACTGATTTTATCCAATTGAATTCTCAGGGCCATGATGTGAGAATGGAATGGACAGGGTTGGGAAGGGATCTTTCACTAAAGCCTCCATTCATTCTTTTTTTTTTTT
>NW_004524722.1:1001746-1010954 GCF_000260255.1 Octodon degus
GCTGGCGCCTTTTTAGGCTTGGGCTCTGGCTTTGGAGGAGCTGGTTTAGCAGACAACCTTGCAGATCTTCTCTGTGGTTCATCCTTCACCTTGGCTTTATCACCTTTAGCATCCCCTTCGGCCTTTCTCTTGGGCATGGTGGCGACAGCGGCAGGTCACAGGCACTAGACACGAGATGCAGCGGCGCACAGCTTTGGGCGGCCCGGGGGTCGTCCTCGCTTCTTCTTCACACTACTCCCTCCATTCATTCTTGCAGCAAGTATATAACCCTTCTAGACAGGACAAGTCCTTGTTCTCAGGGACACAGCATCTGAGTGGCAGAGCTGGACAGTAGACAAGGTCAAAGGGTGATTAGTGCCATGAGAAATCACAGTGAAGATAACAGAATTATAAGGACCTCGTGTTTTATTTTGGGAGCTCAGAGAAGGCCTCCCCAAAGAAGTGACATTTGAAGAGAACCCTGAAGAAGTGAAGAGGCAATCTATGTGATGGCTATGAAAATTGTGTTCCAAGGCTGGCCAGGTAGCTCAGCAGATGAAACTGCCTACTTAGGCAGGTGCAGGGATCAGGGTTCAATCCCAGGCCTGCCGTACCAGCCCCACCCCTGAGACGCGCTGAGACAGCAATTGAGACTGGGTATGGTAGTGCACGCCTGTAATCCCAGCGCTTGGAAGACTGAAAACAGGAGGATCACTACAAGTTCAATCTGTGTAGTGAGACCCTGTCCTAAATGCATTTAAAGAAGAAGAGGAGGAGGAAAAAGAAGAGGAGGAGGAGGAGGAGGAGGAGGAAGAGGAGGAGGAGGAGAAGGAGAAGGAGAAGGAGAAGGAGAAGGAGAAGGAGAAGGAGAAGGAGAAGGAGAAGGAGAAGGAGAAGGAGAAGGAGAAGGAGAAGGAGAAGGAGAAGGAGAAGGAGAAGGAGAAGGAGAAGGAGAAGGAGAAGGAGAAGGAGAAGAAGGAGAAGGAGAAATGAAAAGAAAATTGTGTTCCAGGCAGAGGGCACAGCCAGGGCCTTCTAAGTGGCTGGAGCTTCGAAAGTGAGGAGTGGGGAGAGATGATCCCAGGGAAGGGATAGGGAGGGAAGTACAGCCTAAAGGGCCCTACAAGCCCCCTCAAAGACTTCAGACTTTGATCTAAATAGAACAGAGAAGTGGTCTGGGGAGGTGGCTCAGTGGTTTAAGTGCCTGTCTGACAAGTACAAGGACCCAAGTTCAATCCCCGGCACCACATACCATATGGGGTACATGTCTGCAATCCCAGCACTGAGGAGGCTGAGATAGAAGGATCACTGTGAGTCCAATCTGTACAGTGAGACCCTGTACCAAATAAATAAATAAAAGATTTTTTTTAAATTTTAAAAAGAGTGAAGTGACACGACTTTGCTTACGTATGCTTAAATTCTAGGTTAAGTCTCTAGTTGGAAAATCTCCTCTTCTTCTGTCTCTTACATTCCAAACTCAGCATATGATTCTTTTAATAGCTTGGTGCATTTTAGGATACATATACTCATTGTAAATTATACCTTAATTTGAAAAGCTTAAAAAATAAAACTTTAAATGCAAATCCATGCCAAGAAGATCAAGTGAAAGCACCTATTGGTGCAGCTGAAAATTGCCAGAAGGGAAGTGATTGGAGTTCCTTTTTAATGTAACTTAATATTATGGAATTGTTTTTATACATTCTTTAGTTATACTTTTCTGTTGGGTGTTCAAGACCTGTTTTAATTAAAATTAACCTCTTATTCCCTGTCAAGGTCAGTAAAGTCTCCTCAGGCACTACTTTGGAACCAAGCACAGAGCCTCCTAGCTTCTCGGTGTCAGCCACCAGGACTGGTTATGACCTTGCTTGCCCGTGTTGCTTTCTCTAAAACCTCAGGAAACTTTCTTCTTCAGGTGACTGTCCTTTAGCACATTGTACACCTGTTGATGTCTGTCATCGGGGATCTGGCAGTCTCCCTGCTCAGGAGGTTGCATGATTTATCAAGGTTGTAGGCTCTTGTAGAAAGATTCCTCATGTCCTAGGTCCTCATTAACTTTGGAAGGCCAGGGCCATAATATTGGCTGTCCTCTCAGCCCAGTTACCTTTCTCATTCTGGCCTCTAAACTTTAACTGTTGAACACCCAAAAGAAAAAAATCAGCTACATTAGTATTGTAGTGGAAGCAGTGAGTTAATAGAAAGAGGTCTTTTATTTCTTATTAACCATGGTTGTTTTAATAATTCAGAAAACAGTTATATGGTTTTACAAAGAAAATTTGAGATCGAAAGCCACATATAGTGTTTCAGCATGACTATAACAATGACATTAATTTTGGAACACACTTAAATATCCATCTTAGTATAGAACAGAGTGACATATATAACGCATACACTACGTAAGGTTTTTAAATTTTTTATTCATCTAATGAGAAAAAAGATAAAATAGCAATGAAACAGTTTCAAAACAGGTTAGTAGGACAGTTACAATAATTAATACATTGCATATTGTTGTCTTCATAGTAGTTATTCAGAGGACAAATATTTATTGTCTTCATAGTAGTTATACAGACATGATATCTTGTCTAAATAATATTAATACAAACCTTTCTTCTCATTGAACTAAAAGAAAGTAGCTGTATATCTATCCTAACTACTTTGTATAAACTTTTTTTTTTACTACAAAATGGTCCTTATATCCCCCTTGTTTTTACATAAGTTTTTTTAAGGATTATTACTTGACTAGTAATCTCATGTTGATTTGACATATATCTATCACAAGTAACTGGAGCACAAGAAAAAGGCAAATGTCTGAGTTTAAAAGAAAAAGGTTATCACTGTAAGCAATCCTGGTTTTATATCTTAGAAGACCCTTACACTCAGAAGGCATGAATATACTCAGTATACCAAGAAGTTAGTAATAACGAGTGTCATAGCTATATGAAAACTTTGACTCTTAATTTAGTTTTGTACCAAGAGCATCTTTTTTTTTCAATTTTTAAATTTAATTTAATTTAATTTTGAAGAGTATCTTTTGATGAAAAAAACCTTATGGTGTTATTTATATAAAACTTAACTTTTTTACAATGACCAATGTAAACATCACAATAATATATTAAACAATATTTATTGGGGTGTCTCCATAAAACTATGGAGACCACCAGGATGTCCTTAGTGAACAAAGTTTGGAATAATGTATTTCCAAGCAGCTTCTCCTTTATTCATCAAGGAAAGTCCTGTCCAACAGTTTCCTGGGGAGTTTCTATTTAATTTTCTTACAAAGTTTTGATGACCTATGAGAATGAGGTCATAATAATTAATACATTATTTTGATCAATAAAAGAATCACAAGTTATCGAAGACAGACAATAATGTGTATTACATTTGTAAAACCAATCTTAAGATCATGTTGGGGCTGGAGAGATGGCTCAGTGGTCTAAGGCACCTACTTAGAACAAGCTTGGCAAAGCATCAGGGACCGCGGTTCAATCCCCCAGCACCACATGCCAGCCAGCCCCGCCCCCTGGTGGGCTGAGCTGGCCACACACACACACACACACACACACACACACTCTCTCTCTCTCTCTCTCTCTCTCTCTCTCTCTCTCTCTCTCTCTCTCTCTCTCTCTCTCTCTCAAATAAATAAAAATTTAAAAAAAGATCATGTTGATCAGTGGTCACCTGAGTGGAAGCATAACTTTAATTTTAATGACATTTATCTATGAGCCAAATTAAACTACAGACAAATGTTCAAGAAATCTAAAAAAGCAAAAGAAAAAGAAAAATTGTGTAGGCCAAACAAAACAGCTGTAATTATAGTACAGACAGAAAAACATACATAAGACAGTTTGTTTAGGGGCTGGTGAGATGGCTCAGTGGTCTAAAGCACCTACTTGGAACAAGCTTGGCAAAACGTAGGGACCGCAGTTCAATCCCCCAGCACCACATGCCAGTCAGCCCCGCTCCCTGGTGGGCTGAGCTGGCCACACACACACACACACACACACACACACACACACACACAAATTTAAAAAAAAAAAAGACAGTTTGTTTATAAAATCAGAGTGCACTAAGATATATTTGGCCAAATTGAATTATAATAACTCATAATTTTTACGTTTGTAACCATAAATGACTAGTCAGAACTTTTTGTAGGTCAATTAACAGAGATTCCTATAATAAGAATTAGAAGGAAGGGCCAGCCAAATAGCTCAGTGGACTAAAGTGCCTGCTTAGGCAGGTGCAGTGACTGGGGTTCGATCCCCAGTGTGCCATGCTGCCACCCGCTTCTCTCCAGCACACTGAGATGGTGACTGAGACTGGGCGTGGTGATGAGCACCTGTAATCCCAGAGCTTGGGAAGCTAAAAACAAGAGGATCACTGCAAGTCCAATCTTTGTAGTGAGATCCCTATAGACCCTGTACTAAATACATAAATAAAAAAAATTAGAAGGATAAAAACCTTTTACCTATAATCAGTAGTGTTTCATACTTTATTTTGGAAACTCTGGCCCTTTTTTTTTTTTTTTTTCATTTAGCCTCTGGCTTGGGCACTTTTACACCTTTTGTCACTTACACAGACCTTGTCTTCTAATAGTGTTTTTGGAAGCCTTCTCTAAAAGACTTAACACAGTTTGAGTTAACATTGTGTTTTAATAACATTTTATATCTTGACAAGCATTTAGGTAATTTTAAGATATTTTTGTGGTCCTGGCCACTTTAACGGACTGAATATAATTTTTATTTATATTTTTAAAATCTTTTTGCAGCATGATTTTTTTTTTTCTGGCCTCTTGATGCCTTCAGGGCAGGTCTGGTTTGGCTTGAGGATCTGGGGATCGAACCGCAGATTGTGAGCCTGACTGCTTTCTTTAAGCAGGTACTTAAACAGCTGAGCTAATGGGGAGGCCCCCCCGCAGCATGATAATTTTGTCTGCTTGTGAATGAAGCTGTGAATTGCCTGCTGTATAGGTAAGACTGCACATGTGGGCCACCACACAAGCATGGCCAAATGATGCAGAGGGGAAGCTGCTTTTCCATTACATGGTTCTCTCACTGGCTTGCCATGTTGCTGTCTCCACAGGCACCGCTTGCTGGGCTGTGACATTGGCAACTGGTGCCACCCTGCCATGGACACAGCCCCTGAGGGTGAAACCCACCCCTCGGTGCCCTGCACCACGCCTGCGCATGGCCAGCTTTCCCACTCACCCACACTCCCCATGCGCCAGGCCAGTCACTCCTGATAGTGGTGCTCTGGCTCTTCAGGCCCAGGCCAGACACTGCCTGTGTTGCGCCACCACCTCCTTTGTTATCACCACCTCTGACAGTGACCACATGGCCATCTTAGATGCACTGTGTCAGCCTCAAAAAAATCTGGAGGTGCAGGCTATGAAATAGTCTCTACTTTTGTCTTTATCTTTCCCTAGTCAAGGAATTTTTAAATTTTATTTCACTCTGTCCCAAGTATCCACATCCAAAGTTCCTAACTGCAAGAATCCTGGGTTATGTTTGGTAACATCTTGTAATATTTTTGAAGAAGATCATACTAAGTTCCAATCTGAAAAGATCTCAGGGAAAACCATTTCTCCTCTGTTATATGCCCATTTAAGATTTTTTTCCCAATTCTTACCCAATTACCTATATCCAAATTGTCTGCCTGAGGAAACCACGGATTATGCTTGGGTACTTCCTGTAGCACTTCTGATAAATTTCTGGTCAGCACATGATCCCATGAGTGTTTTAATAAGCTTCAGAGCAGCTGCTTATATCTCTGCTCTTCGACTCACTGCTTCTGCCACATATTTATTCCCAGCTGCTAAATGGCTATTTGTGGCAGGGAACGCTTTACCTTTCCATTCCCTTGGAGACACCTTTGCAATCCTTCCCATGAAGACTTCCTTCTATAGTCTCGAGGCTCAGGCAATTGTCAGGAGCTGATCAGACTCCCAATCTTATTAACAAGCTTATGGAAAAGGATTAAGTAAAAGAGACAATGCAATGGTCTGTGGGAGTCTAGGAAGGCAGGAGCTTTCTTGGAACTAAAACAAAGACTTCTCTGGACTGTTAGAATTCACCGGGTCCTTGACAAATCAGAGGGCTGCAGGGAAATGGAGGGCACATCTGAGGTGAGACAAAAGGCAGGTGAAAATGAGCAAGATTTGACAAGTTGGACTAAAGGCATTCCAAGCAGTAAATCTTGCTAATTGAGAGCAGTCTTATCTCTTAGTTGGCAGTTATTGCCTGAATAAGGAGTGCGAACTAAATGTCCTCAGTTGCTGCCTTATCTTGCCTTCAGAGGCTGTGAATGTGAGCTCTGAGAGGATGGTGACTGGTTCCTTAACCCTTAGCCTGGTCCCCAACACTCCCCTGTCTAAAAGACTCATCCTCGTCAGCTGGGAAGGGCCAACTTGGTAGCATAAGGCAAGAGAGGGGATGTGCCAAGCCAGGGGAAGAGCATCAGTCCATCTCCCCTGGAGCCAGCTGAGGGGCTAGCAGTGGAGTGCCCAGGCCCAGTCTCCCTCCTAGCGTCACAGACAGAACACTGGTCCAGAAACCTTGAAATATATCTTTGGACACAGAAAAAGAACCACAGCTGAGAAGGGCTGTTTTATTTTATCTGCTTTATGAACAACAAAAGTGTATTCAAGCATTCTTGGAGGCAGAGAGTCTTGATCCAAATGAATGACAATTTCATTGAGTCATGAGAAAATTCTTGAAGTTGTTTGGGAGAGGAAGATGGGCTGATGAGGCACCTCTGGGGCCCAGGCGAACAGCAAGCCTGTCACGGGAAGTCACTGGACACTGGGAGAACAGGGTGTGTATGGAGCAGAGCCATGCCTGGTTCCTGTTTGAGCCTTGGTTTCCTCATCCACAGAATGAAGACACCACCAGTGGCCCTGCGTGCCTCTCACGGGAAGGGAATAGTGAAAATTGCAAGATGTGAGGGAGGAAAAATAGGAAAGTAACCTATTTTTATAAGCCAAACTCACATGGTGCAGGTGTGGAAATGGCCAGGCTGCTGCTTTATACAGCCCCTCCTGGAGCTGTGGGCTCCCAGACTTGGGACAGGCCAGACAGCACAGGCCCATCTGCTTTCCCTGGCCTGTCTCCTGCAGCCTCCTCCTGACGCTGAAGTCATCTCTCTCCCCGGACCTTGCTGGGCCCCAAAGGCCTTGGCCTGATCTTGCTGGGACCATGGTTGGACTGAAGCCTTCAGAAGTGCCTCCCACGACAGCCGTGAAGTTCCTGGGGGCGGGCAGCGCGGCCTGTTTTGCTGACCTCCTCACATTTCCACTCGACACAGCCAAGGTCCGCTTGCAGGTAGGTGCCCTTCAGCCTCCAATCACTGTTCACATCGAAGGAGGGGCTGGCCACCTCCTCCACACACTCAGGCCATCAGCCAACACGTGCATCCTCACACAGAGCCCCGGGGAGACCACACACGCCACTGCTTAGGACCCTTCCCTGCCTCCTCCCCACCACCAGTGCCCAAGACAAGAGAAAATCTAAATGTCTAGGTAGGATGCGACAGGGCCCTTTACTGCCTGGCCCTGCTTTGTAAACCAGAAAGTGTGAAACAAAGGGAAGGAACTGTGTGACTGGGAAAGCCACTAATCATTTATATAATAGAAAAAACTTCTGCACCTCTGGTTTTCTCTGAAGATAAAATGCCACAGTGTGTACAATATAGTGTTGGGGTTTGTTTGTTTTACAATGTTTTTGTGCTGGCTAAATGACAGGTTTTGGACAACAAAAGGGAAAACTTAAAATCTTAGCATTTAATTTTTAAAACAGATAATCACTGAAATCGAATCATACAAAGAAAATTGACAGAGTCAAATCTCTTACATCTACCCCAACCATGATGTATGAGCAAATTAAAAGGAAAATTATAGGACTCCACATGTACAATATAAGGTACAGTTCAGCACGAAATACAATGTAGTTTTGAGAACTATAAAATGTTCTCAAAAACCTCATTGTGATGTGAAGGACAAGTTGGTCCTCAAGACCCAGGCAGGCGGGTCCAGCCCACACAGGCGCCCTGTGCACAGCCCCTTCCCACCACCACCCGCCCCTCAGCCTCTGTGATTGTCCTCCAGATACAAGGAGAGAACCCAGCAGCCCAGAGAGTGCAGTACCGCGGCGTGCTGGGCACCATCCTGACCATGGTGCGCACCGAAGGCCTCCGAAGCCCCTACAATGGGCTGGTGGCCGGGCTGCACCGCCAGATGAGCTTTGCCTCCATCCGCATCGGGCTCTATGACTCAGTCAAGCAGTTCTACACCCCCACGGGAGCAGACCGTGAGTGCCCAGAACCCACGGACACCAAGGGGGCAATGGAAGCGGAACTTACTTGTGGTTCAGGACCCAAGAGCAGTCTAGACTCAGAGGCACAGCCCAGATGTGGGAAGCTGTTACAACATGCAGAAGGCTGGTGGCATCAGGGACAGTCCTAGGCCCTTCTGTGGGGGAAGGGTGTGGGCAGCTTGGAGAAAAGCCTTGGTTGGCATGGACTCTGGCATATTCTCTTGGCCTTCCCCAGATGCCAGCGTCGCCACCCGGCTTCTAGCAGGCTGCACCACAGGAGCCATGGCAGTAACCTGTGCGCAGCCCACGGATGTAGTGAAGATACGATTCCAAGCCAGCATACGCCTGGGGCCGGAGAGCGGCAGGAAATACAGCGGAACTATGGATGCCTACAGAACCATCGCCAGGGAGGAAGGGATCAGGGGCTTGTGGAAAGGTAGGCTCAGGGGGCCTCAGGCAGCGCACAGAGCAAGTTGGGAACTGCCAGAATGGTGCATTCCAGTGAGGCCATAAGAACATCCTGAACCAACGCCTCACACACCATCACAGGGCAGCAGATTCAGTCCAACTTACAACACTTCCCCATGTGCAATGTGCAGCCTGCTGTGACAGAGACAATTGGTGGGACACGGTACACTCTCAGGGTGCATTCAGACGACAGAGGAGATGAGACACATCAAGCAGCTGCCATACCACAAGCAGGACATGCCAGGTGCCCCACCAGAGGTGTAGACCCAGAGCTTGGATTGAGTACACTGGCTCCAGAGAGAAGGGGGCACCTGAGCTGGCCTTAAGGTTGAGTGGGCCTGAGGTGTGTGGAGACAGTGTGGAGGAGCCTTCCACCACCACAGAACAAAAACAGGTGCCAGAGGTGCACAGGGTGCAGTGAGATACAGTGAGGAGAGGTCTTTTTTTTTTTTTTTCAA
>NW_004524722.1:1012344-1038048 GCF_000260255.1 Octodon degus
CTGAAGATTCTCAGGATCATTGCCTTGCTCATCTTTTACATATAACTGTATGAAGAGAGGTCTTACTTGGGAGCAAAGACTTTTGTGTCTCCTCTTGTCTACGTGGTGGCCACCTTGATGAATGTTGGAATCTCTCCTGCCTATGGGCCACACATTGTCTGCATCTTTGCAGAAGAAACAGAGACTGTGTTAAGTCTAAGGGCAACTCACCTGGTCACAGTGCTAACTCTGCACTGTCTTGCCAAGATCCTTTCCTTTCCTCAGTGACACCACTCCTCAGGTTCTGCCAGTGCCACATTCTGTCACTATCCCAAGGGCCCAGTTCCACAAATGACTTCCTTTTTTGGCCACACCTGGTCTCCTCCCTACCACAGTCACCTAGGACAAAAGACGTGACAGGGCCCTTTCCTGCCTGGCCCTGCTTTGTAAAAGCAGGACCTTCTAGTTGGGGTGAGATACCCTGGCTGAGACCACTGCAATACAATATGACACCCCCCAAATTGGATCTTAGAACCTTGCAGCAGGGACAACCACTTCTCTTTACAAGAGCCTCTGCCACCTTCCTAACAGGAACTTTGCCCAACATCACAAGGAATGCCATCGTTAACTGTGCTGAGATGGTGACCTACGACATCATCAAGGAGAAGCTGCTAGACTCCCACCTGCTAACAGGTGAGGGCCTGGGTTTTAGGGAGGCAGCCCTTCTTCCACAGGGTGGGCACCACCAAGGGCAACGGGGCTTTAGCAGGAATGAGGAGAGGAACAGAGCCCAGTACAGCACTGTGATGAGTAGAAAAGGCCTGGGCTTGAGGCCAGAGCCTTGGGTTTCAAGACCAGCATCACTACTCACTGCATATCTTCAACTGAGAGTCTTGCCTCTGACTTCACTTTCCTCAGTGAGGCTACTGGGGTTGGTGGCTTCTGACTCCAGGATGCCCAGTTCTAGTTGGTCAGGACTTACCAAGAGCTCAGCCCTGGGTGCTATGAGAGATGAATGATTCCGGCTTGTGCTCAAGGAGTTCAAGGTTAAGATGGAGACAAAGAAGGAATACACATGGAACACAGCACAGATCATTCACTTCCTCCCCCTTAGACAACTTCCCCTGCCACTTTGTCTCTGCCTTTGGAGCCGGTTTTTGTGCCACAGTGGTGGCCTCCCCAGTGGATGTGGTGAAGACCCGGTATATGAACTCACCCCCCGGCCAGTACCGCAGCCCCCTGCACTGTATGCTGAGGATGGTGGCCCAGGAGGGCCCCACAGCCTTCTACAAGGGGTAAGCCTCCCCCTCCCGACCCCGGCACTCCCTACCTGAAAACTCAGGCTTCTTTTTTACCTTGAGTACCTACCACTGATCGATCTGGGGTTGCAGGTTAGATGTAAATGTCACAAAGAAGAATAAAGGAACAAAGAATTTTTTTTTAAGTGGACAGAACCTGATTTGGACAGTTTAGGGGATCCTTACTCAGGAAAGGAGTCTAAGGCTAGGAAAAAGAATACATCTAACCCCAAACACTTTGGGAAGGGGAGAAGGAGAGAAAGGTGGTTAGTACTCCTGAGACTCTTCTAGAACCTACCGCCATGACTACTGACTGCCACGCTCGTGGCGGAAGTGCCACCTTCATCCCTACACCAACACTTACACTGTCTATGCCTTTGCATTTGCTGTTCCCTCACATGTGCCTTTCCCTCACCTCCCTCCCTCAGCCATCCTGCCAGACTACTTTACTGCCATCTCCTCCCTAACACATATCTATAAATTTTCTCTCCTCCCTGTCCACTTAGGCAACACTGCTCAATTACATTTTTATGGTATGTATCACCGCCTGCCTTACATTACAGTATTCATAATCTTAAATTATTAACATGCTAGAGTCCAAGCTCCTCGGAGCCAAGGGCTGGTGGCCCATCTATCTTTCCTCTCGTGTAATCACTAGCACCAAACAAGCACTCAGCAATGTGCGTTATTTACGCTCACCCAATGGCTGAGTCTCTAGGCCTTGGGCCTTGCACTAAGCACCTTAAGTTTTCTCAGCAACTTCTGACCTGGCCAGTAGGTTCCCACATGCACTGAGGAAGAGATTTATCTCAGAAAAGTAACTTGTCTAAGATCACAAATTAAAATTATAAGGGCCGGCCAAATAGCTCAGTGGATTAAAGTGCCTGCAAGCAGGCACGGGGGGGCACGGGGGAGGGTGATCCCTGGGCCTGCAGTGCCAGCCACCCCCACCCCCACCCCTGGGCATGCTGAGACAGCAATTGAGACTGGGTGCGGTGGCACCTGTAATCCCAGCTCTTTGGAAGCTGTAAATAGGAGAATCACTATGAGTCTGATCTAGTAGTGAGACCCTG
The DNA here is from genome assembly GCF_000260255.1 of Octodon degus. Lineage (NCBI taxonomy): Eukaryota > Metazoa > Chordata > Mammalia > Rodentia > Octodontidae > Octodon > Octodon degus. Next base: position 1,014,695 of record NW_004524722.1, read on the forward strand.
AACACCCTGCAGACCCTTCCCTAAAAATACAAAAAATAAAATTATAGTGCTATGATTCAAATCCAAACCACCTGACATCACATGGAAGGTGTAGCTGTTTATATTGCTGGTGAAATTGCTTGGCCCTCTTGCCCCCCACCACTGATGCCTTTGACAGATGGTTTTCTGCTGCAGGGTGTTAGGCTGAATCCAACAAGCAAATGAGAGCCACTACAGGTTCCCAAGTTTGGAGATGACATAATAAAACCGTCTTCAACTTGGCAGACCGCTCTGCTAAGTGCCTCTCTGTAGCCTATTACACTTTCACTGAACATTCACTTTGCAGGCCCCTGGCCTTACACTGTGCCTCACTCAAAAGGCAGCAGACAGGTGAAATATATTGAATGCTGACTAACGGGGGCCTATGCAGTGTGCTGGCCAACACAGATTAATCCACATGACAATCCTATAAGTACTGATGGCCAGGCATGGTGGCACTGGCCAGTAATCCCAGCACTCAGGAAACTGAGGTAGGAGGGTCATCACAAGTTTGAGGGTAGCCAGTACGACATACATAGCAAGACCTGTCTCCAAGAAAAAAAAAAAAATACTGTTATTTTCTTATTTTAAAGATGAGGAAAACAAAGCTCAGAAAGATTAAACGTTCATCCAAAGCTGTATGGGCCTAAGCTTGTCTCCATGTTCTTTGCCCTCCTGGGACCCTGTTCGCCCGGTCCCAGCAGGGGGCCTTCTGAGATGAGGGAAATCAAGACATAAATGAGCTGGAAAGCCCACCATCCGGCACTCAGGTCAGCCCTTGAATTTGAAGCTCACGGATGCTCTGTGCCGTGTGGTTTTGGGTGAGCTCTTTAGTTCTCCCTGGGCCTCAGTTTCTAGCAGCTGCAGCACTAACACAATTGCCGTATAGAATTGTGAGGATTAACTGCCAGATACAGTATCCTGCCTCAGCTGTTGGTGTTTTCTTTCCTGCCTCCAACTTCTGCGGAAATCCCTTCAGCAGAGAAGACAGAGACTGAATGGATCTCAGAAAACACTCATGATAAACTGGGCATGGTAGCACTTTATCTGTAATCCCAGCATTGGATTACTGGGGAGGCTGAGGCAGAAAAATCATCATAAACTTGAGGTCAGCGCAGGGCACAGAGTGAGTTTAAGCCTACCCTGAACTACATAGTGAGACCCCATAGAGAGGAGAGAGGAGAGAGCAGGAGAGGGGAGAGGGGAGAGGGGAGAGGAGAGAGGAGAGAGAGCAGAGGAGAGAGAGGAGAGGGAGAGGGAGAGGGTAGAGGAAGAGGGAGAGGGAGAACAAAAAAAAAAAAAAAAAGGAAAGAAACCTGGAAGGAAAGGAGGAAGGTTCAATGAATGTCCCAATGAATGGTCTGTCCTTTAGCATCAGTGCGCATAGAGGAGAGCACAGGGATCTGCTTGCTAGCCCACTCCTTGATGCTGTGGTTGGTTTTATTCCATCAGATTTATGCCCTCCTTTCTGCGTCTGGGAGCCTGGAATGTGATGATGTTTGTAACCTACGAGCAGCTGCAGCGGGCCTTGATGAAAGTCCAGATGTTGCGTGAATCTCCATTTTGAACAAAACCAGAAGGCCACTCAATCTTTACCTTGTCTGAGGCCAGTTAAGCCTGGAATAAATAGTGGATGCGCAGCTGCTCAGACACAGGGTTACAGAAATGTGCACTCCTCACTGATTCAAGAAATAGAACTAGAAGATGAAAATTGTGGTCTGCAGTGCTTTAAGAACACTTTGTTTTGCACTGACATGATGGAAAACAAATTATATTAATTTGTAAAAGCCATGGAGTTGGGTGCCTAACATTTAGGCGAAAGAAAACAAACCAAAACAGATCTACTTGAATAAAAAGAAAGTTTACAAGGTCACCCACCTTCCCTGAAAATCAGAGGAGACAATCAGTTACTACCAGGAAAAGCTGCTGCTTGGGACAGGGTGGCCCACAGTACAGCTGGAAGCCAGCTGAGAGCCTGGCTGAGCTCTTTTATCTGAGGAAGACCTTGGACACAATGCAATGCCAGGGCTGCAGCCTTCCCAGCCAGCCTCACGGGGTTCTGCTACCTGTCAGTAATGAGTCAGCCAACCAGGATTCTAGGAACTACAAGGAACAAAAGAGAAAATCTGGAACCTGTGCCAAAGGAGTCCTGTTGAGCCATTTCAGGCTGAAGCCTGGGTATGCCCACCCCCAAGGACACTGGAGGGTGAAGAGGCAGCTTCAGTTTCCTGTCCTATGAAATGGGAACTAATCCCTTCCCTGTCTGCCTCATGAGGGTGTCAGGAGGATCAAGTGAGAACTTGGCCATGAAACGACTTTATGAAAGATTCGTCAGGGCAGAGAAGTTCTGGAAAGATACATCGCCAGGTGGTAACAGTACGGTGACAGTGACAGTGGATGATGTGGTGCTCCCTGGCTGTACTGTGTGGTACCTTGAAGGGTAGAGGCTTGGAGCAAAAGAGACACTGCCTGAACAGCAGGACTCAGAATCTTTTGAAAATTACTAGGAATGCATGAAGGAATTCCAACCTTAAGTGAGGGCCTAAAAACAGCCACTTGGGCCGGGGAGATGACTCAGTGGAATAAGCGCTTCCCTGGCAAGTGCAAGGGCCTGAGTTCAATCCCCGGTTCTGAAAAAAAAAACAAAAAACAGCCACTTTTCTGCCTTCTCTTGCGCGGGCAGAACTGTCTCTACTCCTTTCAGGGTTCCTATCCGTCAGGATGGGGCCAGCTCAGGTCCCAGAAGTCAAACTTCTGTCTGCTCGGTCTCCCTGCTCCAGGCAAGTGGCTCTACTGCTAGGCCTTTGGCTGCTCCATCTACGAAAGAGAAGGTTGGACCAGCTATTTCCAAGCTTAAGACTGCACAGCTTTCAGACTAATGAGGACCTACGATGCTGGTGGCTCTTCCTGCTTCTTGCTGCTTGGTGCAGCCCTGATAAGAACTGACTCCGAACCTTCCCCCTTCCTATCCAACTAATAACCTAAGGCACTCCGTGGCCTCAGTTGTCTTCCCTGGAGGTGGAGTGGCAATCCCTCTCTCTAGTCTGCTGTGGTGGTTGCTCTAAATTACCTAGAAGTGGAGCTCCGAGGTAGCATTTTATTCCCTCGTTCCTCCCTATGCATCTTTTTTTAAAATTTTATTGTTTAGTGATATGAACTAGAGCGTGAGCTTTATAACACACTCCAAGGCAGTTCCTCTTCACTCTTGTGTGACCCAAGCCAAAAGGCCCCAATCAGAGCCAATGTCACACTTAATGGGAATGAAAAACTGCAAGCTTTCTTGTATGTCAGGAATCCAAGTTGTCTCTTCTGACCACTTCAGTATTGTCCCAGAGGTTCTAGCCTCTCCCTTCCTTGGCCCAGAAGCCTCTGTGAACCATCTGCAGATTCGCAGAATTGCTGCCACGCTGTTCACTCGCTCGCTTTTCCTTCCTCCCTATGCATCTTTCCCTAATTTAGATTCAAACTGAATACTTCAAATAAAAGCAAGCTGGGTGTGGTGGTGCATACCTATAATCCCAGCACTCTGGGAAACTGAGGCAGGAAGATCACAGCCTTAAACCCACACTGGGCAACTTAAGTGACTTAGTGAGATCCTATTTCAAAATTTAAAAAGAGCTTCCGATGTAGCTCAATGTGAAAGCCCTGGGTTCAATTCCCAATACCAAAACGAATTAATCAATAAATAAAAGACAATGTCTGGCCTGGTTTTCAAATAAAACTTGGAATTTATTTATTTATTTATTTTCTTTTTTTGGGCCTGGGAGATAGCTTGACAGTCCTAAGCACCTGCCTGGCAAGCACAAGGACCTGGGTTAGATTCCCCCATACCATATGGTCCCAGAACCCCTGGTGCACCGTGCTACCACTGAAACCCGGTGTGGTGGCGCACGCCTGCAATCCCAGCATTAGAGCAGCTGAGACAGGAGGACCACTATGAGTCCCAGGTGCATAGCAAGACCCTGCATTAAATAAACACATAAATCTTTAAAAACAATAATGCTGCTGAAATAGCTCAGCGGACTAAGTGCCTGCTTAGGCAAGCGAAGGGACCAGGGTTAGATCCCCGGCACCACATACCGCTATTTTCCTGTCACCCTCTAAGAGCCTGCCTTCCTCCTGGGCTTTTTCTCATCCCTGGACTGAGCACCCCGTTGGCCTGGACTCTGCTCTACTTTTTCCACTTCGCAGGCGCCGACAAAATTACTGTGTACGAAGATCGGAAGTCAGGCGAGACGTCCCCAGCAGGGCGTTAGCGCCCCAGGGAGAAAGCAGGAAGCGCGCCGCCCCCCAAGGCCGTTAACGGCCGCCGAGCCACCTGCGGAGGCGGCGATTGGCTCCCGCCCCGCCCGGGGCAGGCGCAGATTTCGGAGCTCTCGTCGCTGCCCAGAGAAGGCGCCCTAGTCGGGAGCCAGAGGCGTGGCGTCCGGACAAGACCTTGCTTCTTTCCGGAAGTCAGCCTGGCCCTTCTCGCAACAAGGACGGCCGGGCGAGGAGCGCGGAGGAGCGCAGAGTGGCCCGCTAAAGGGTCGACAGGGTAGACGTGGGGATAGGTCACGCGGACACGGAAGGGAAGAAGGCGCGCACACAGCCAATCCCGGGCACTCGTTTCCGAAAGGCGGTGGCGGGAGCGCGCAGGCGCAGTGCTTCGGCTGCCCGCCCTTGGCTCCGCCCACCAACCCTTGGCTCCGCCCACCAGCCTTGGCTCCCGCTCACCCGCGGTCCGGCCAGGCCCCGCCCCTCCCGGCATGCAGGCTCCGCCCCCAGCCCCAAATAGCGCTACCTCCCGCGCGGACCGCATTGCAAGCCCGGCCGCTGTTCTCTTCGACTGCACGCTTCGGTGTTGCCCTCGGACCGCAGCCAGCCAGCCAGCCCCCGCTCTCTTGAGTTCTCCCTGCGGCCCGGTGAGCCTGGCTCCAGTCCTGCGCCCGTCGCCCAGCTCCATGCTTCGCTTCGCGCATTTCCCGCCCTTCAGTTTCCTTGTCACTCCCCAGTCTCATTTGTACTTAGTTTCCTTTATCCTTTTGTTATTTTTCTTTATTTCTCCCGCCTTTTTTTTTTTTTTTTTCTTTTAGCCAGGGGCTCACCATGTAGTTGGATCTGGCCTTCAACGTACTGCGTAGCTTAGACTGGCCTTCATCTTGCAGGAATCCTCCTGCCTCAGCCTCCCAAGTGCTGGCATTTCGGGCGTCCACTAACATTACTGGTTCTGGCCCTTTTGGTGACTCCCATTTGTTGTTTCCCCTCTGGCATCCAGTTGACTGACGTGTAAACCTGTCCTTCCCCTCCTGTCTTTTCTGAGGAAGCCCCATGTGCCTTCAAGGCCTTTGCGGGGGCTGTTTCTGCCCAAAGGAGGCTTTGATCCCAGCTCCCCCAGCCTCCTCATAGCCAGGTCTAGGCCCTAGCCAACTCCAGGAGAGTGGCCACCGCATGGCTCCCCAGCCCGCAGCAGTTGGCAGACTGCTTGAGGGGGAGATGATAGGAAAACAGAAGAGCCCCAGTGTGATACATAGCAGAGGAGAAAGCGAAGATGCCTGAGCCCACGGCCCTCCCCCGTGGGTACAGTGGACCCTGACTCCCCTTCTTCAAGTCAGGGACTTAGTATACTGGCTTGTGTGTCTTGGGCAGCGGCCCTTTCCTTGCTGGGGTGTGGCCTTTCAAGATGGATTCCCCTGCTAAACTTTCCTCCTCTGCCCTCACCCACAGGACGCGTAGTATGATCTTTAGTTGTTTGTTCTCCCAGCCATTTTCTATGGACAACCAAGGAGACCAGGCCATGATAGCTACTGGCAACTTTGAAGAGCGGGACACCTTTAGAGAAGCTTGATCTTGAAGGCCTTAGCCTGCAACCTTGCAAAGCCAGGTAAGAGTCCAGGCTCTGGGAGAACTCTAGCAGCCCTCTGGCCCTGTGGTACAGGGGCAGGACTCAGCAGCGGGACATTACATTAACACAAATTATCCCCACCTTCCACCCAGGGACGTGGTTCCTAACAGTTCACTAAGCACTTTCATCATGTTTGGTCTCAGCCAAGGATGGAGCCAACAACAGTGGTCCCCATTTTATCAAAGAAGGACTTGAGGCAAAGCTGTGACTTTGATCCAGGTCATCCTAGGACTCAGCCCCCAGAGCAAAGATAGCAATCTATTGGGGTATTTTGGGGGGGAGGGTCTTTTTTTTGATACTGGGGATCAAACTCAGGACTTTGCACTTGCCAGGCAGGTGCTTAAGCCGCTGAGCTATCTCCACTGCCCCAGTTTTCTGTCTTTTGAGACAGGGTTTCATTATGCAGTTCAGGCTGCCATTGAACTTACTGTATAGCTCAGACTGGCCTGGAGCACACGGCAATCCTCCTGGCCCAGCCTCCCAAGTACTGGGACTATGGGTGTGCACCACCACATCCAGCTATTTTCTCTTCCTAATAAACATGAACACAGGTCACTTACCCCCATAGCACCCTCTATGGGATCTGGCTTTTACAAAATGCAAGGCAACATTCAGAATGACAGCAGACCCTTGTCACTTGTCTTTGAGCTAGGCAGTGACTGGATCTGTCGTCTCTAGCCTTCCCAACTCCCTACAGCCAACTCAAGGTCAAGCCTGTGTTAGCCCCATCACTGGCATCCAGAGAAGGAACGCCAGTTGCCCATTGCCCAAGTCTCAGAACTGTGTAATTACCATGAAGGAACTTTCCTTATCAAAGGCCCTGTCTGTACCTGGGGCTGAGAAACAGCAATAAAGAAATGGAAACAAAGAGCGCAGGCCTTGTATGCCAAGTTCTCACACGATAAGAAAGGCCTGCTCCTGCCTCAGAGCTACTCTGAGGATTAAGTGAGTTTGTGGAGTGTCCCGGGAAGTTGGTGGGGCCAGATGTGGAGTACCTTCTGGTGGAATAGGGTGTCAGCAGGGAAGCTGGGGACCCTGGGAGCACCCTCATTAGCCCACAGTGCCATCTGAGCACCTTTTAGGCTAAGGTCCACAGAAGCGTGAATCAAGTGGGGCTCCGCCCTGAGAGAGCCTTTGAAGCAGTTGCCATGGTGACTTGCTTGATTTTCTGTTTGCCCCACCATCGGGGGCAGGAAGAACCTGGGTGAGCTGTTTGTTTGTGTGAGTCTGTTTGTTCTCCAGTGACTCCCAGCACATCCTTCCTCCGCTGACCAGTTCTTTCCTCCTGAGCCCCAGTAACAGAGGCAGCCAATCAAGCTGAGCTCAGCAGCTACTCCTCTGAGAAATCAGAGAAGTGAACTTAAGAAGGAGAAGCAGGTTTTCCTCCCCCAGCGGGGTGCTGGGCTCGCTTCCTCCTGGGGCAGTAAACAAGGGCATTGTTTGGTTCAGAGTGGTTTCCTGTGCCAGTCCTCAGATCTAAGGGAACTCCTAAACCCTGCCCCTTGCAAAGGTATGAGGGGGAGCAAAGGTGTGAGTCCCCCTCGATAGAGGAGACAGCACTTGGATGCTTACTCTGAGCCCCTAGAATCCCCTCACATCCTTTAAGCAAACATTTCCTTGCCTAAGAAGTCTTTCCTGATCGACCTTCCTCCTTACCTCTCCTCTGCACTTTGAGAATATGCCCTCCTGGCTATGCCCAGGAGAGTGGGAATGCCTTTTGGTTTGGTTTTTTTGAGACAAGGTCCTCTGTAGTTCAGGCTGGCCTTGAGCTCACTATGTAGCCCAGGGTGGCTTCTAACTTGCCGTGACCCTCCTGCCTCAACCTCCCAAATGCTGAGATTACAGATGTGAGCCGCTGTAACCAGCTTCACCCTTTATAGCCTGAGCTTTATGGGGGCTGGGAAAGATGAATTTAGTCATCTTGTCTCTTCTTGTTCTTGGGTAATTCTAGACCATAGGAGTCTCCTGCTTAGAAATCCAGAATATAAGCCTGTGGGGTTTTGTCTGTCAGGTCTTGGTCTAGCAGAGATTGTCCCCACTCTGTCAGCCCTGATAGCTCCACACACGAGCACATGGATGCAGCCAGTACAGTGCCTGCGCCACAGCCCAAGGCCCTGCTTGGTGACCTTCATGGCAGCACTGGAGTCACCCGATCCATTCCCTCCCTACAGTAACAGCGCCCTTCACAACATATGAGCTCCTCTGGCCCTTCCTGAGTCCCTCTGGAGCCCTCCTGCTTTCCCACAGGGGACCCCTGAGTCCTGTGTGGTGCTTTGGGGACAGGTGAGGGCAGGAGCTGGGGAGGCCAGCAGGGCAGGCCCGGGCCACTGTTGCCCACAGAGCTTCTCTCCCTTGGGCATAGATTCCGGCAGAGTTCCTCTATCTCATCTTGCTGATAGAAGGTGGTGCGTCCTTCGGTTTTTCTCCATTGCTGTGTGGTAGAGGGAAATCAGAATCATGGTTGGATTCAAGGCCACCGAGGTGCCCCCGACTGCCACTGTGAAGTTCCTGGGGGCTGGCACTGCGGCCTGCATCGCAGATCTCATCACCTTTCCTCTGGATACTGCTAAAGTCCGGCTGCAGGTGATGGTTCAAAGCCTGGGGGCTGTCTGATCTGTCCAAGGACAGACTGTTTAAGGGCCTCTGGGGTCCTCTGGGGTGCACAGGGCTGGCAGGAGGCAGCAGCCTGCCTGTCCCTAGAGCCACTGTGTCTCGGGCTTGCAGATCCAAGGAGAACGACAGGGGCCAGTGTGCACTGCAGCCAGTGCCAAGTACCGCGGCGTGCTGGGCACCATCCTGACCATGGTGCGCACTGAGGGTGCCAGCAGCCTCTACAATGGGCTGGTGGCCGGGCTGCAGCGCCAGATGAGCTTTGCCTCCGTCCGCATCGGGCTCTATGACTCAGTCAAGCAGTTCTACACCAAGGGATCTGAACGTGAGTGTGGCACTGGGCCAGGCCTCTGAGGTTTGGCTTTTTTATCTTGCTGACAGTTAATCTTAGTTCAGAGCTCAATAGCTCTGTTAGGCCTCAAGATCCCTTGGAGGAGTAGAAGAATGGCGGTTTGGAAATTGCCCTAATTCGGGACTAGGGAGATAGTTCGGTGGATAGAGGATTTGCCTAGTATGCATGAGGCCTTGGGCTGGGCTCTGCACAGGGATCCTCCCAAGATAGTCGTTACCACCACCTTGGGGGTAGGTGGCACCATCCCCTAGTTACAGATGAAGAGACTGAGGCTTGAACGGGGGAGGGATTCTGCAAGGCTTACAGTGGGAAGCCAAAATCACATGCAGGGCTTCTGCCTCTAAGGCCAGTGTTCTCTAACTTCCTCTTGCCTGCCATATCCACCCCTTTTTTTTTTTTTTTTTTTTTTGAGACAGTATCACAGTGCAGTTCAGGCTGGCCTTGAACTCACTTTGTAGCCCAAGCTGGCCTCAAACTTGAAGTAGTCCTCCTGTCTGATCCCTCCAAGTGCTGGCGTGCCCCACCGCACCCAGCAGCCTTCATCTTACACATAAGGAGACCTAGAAGCCCAGGACACCAGGTTGAGTTTCCAAGATCACACGGAGGGAGAAGTAGATCTGAGACAAGGACCCAAGTCTCGGGAATCCTGGGCCATGAGAAAGCTGCTGCTTTTAGCCTTGATTTTATATTTGTTAAATGGAAATGAGTCTGACTTCTCGGGGACATTGAGCAGTTTCATGGTTTTTTGGGGGTTGTTGCTGTTGTTGTTTTTGGTACTGGGAATTGAACTGCCAGGCAGGCATTTATGCTGCTGAGTTATCTCCCCAGGCCTCATTGAGCAGTTTAATTGAAAATGTTTTATGATAGCAAACAGAAGGTCTAGGCTAGAGATACAGCCCAGTGGTAAGGTGCCACTTACTTAGCATGCACAAGGCCATAGGTTCAAACCCTAGTAACACACACATGCCCGAACCCTACAGAGTCTAATTTTTGTCTGACTCTTCATCAAATCCTAGTAAGTTGTGGACATTCATAGTGACACTGCACTTTTCGGGAAGAAACTTCTTAGAGCAAGAGCTGGCCTGGACACTGTAACTGAAAGGCAGAGCACAGTAACAGGGTTTTGGTGAGGAGAGATAAAGAAGCATGTACGGCCAGCTCTCCACCGCACCCCTGCTGCTCCTACAGACGCCAGCATTGGGAGCCGTCTCCTGGCAGGTAGCACCACGGGTGCCCTGGCTGTTGCCGTGGCCCAGCCCACAGATGTGGTAAAGGTCCGGTTCCAAGCTCAGGCCAGAGCTGGTGGTGACCGCAGATACCAAAGCACTGTGGATGCCTACAAGACCATCGCCCGAGAGGAAGGGTTCCGGGGACTCTGGAAAGGTACAGACCAGATGTGCCCATTCCCCCCTCTCCCTTCTCCCCAGGCCCAGGCCTCGACCTCACACAGCCTCTCCCTCCTTCCTATAGGGACCTCTCCCAATGTTGTTCGTAATGCCATCGTCAATTGTGCTGAGCTGGTGACCTATGACATCATCAAGGATGCGCTCCTGAAGGCTAACCTCATGACAGGTGGGTTAGAGTAGGTGTGGTGCAGAAGTAGACAGGACCTGGCTGCCTGCAGACCCCACCTTTCCGTCCTGCTTGTCCTTTGCTTGTAGAGTGAGTGCATTTCTTCCTTGCCACATTGAAGCCAGCTGGGCCCAAGCTCCCGTCTTGTGCATTGAGGAGTTGTGGCCGGATAAGCACAGTGACTCTTTTAGGTCCTCAGAAGAGGTCTCTTTAAAACCCAAGACTCCTAGCTACTTAATTCTCTTCCTTTGGGAATGGTGGCTGAGGAGTGCTGACTGCCTTGCCTCCTGCTCCTTGCCAGATGACCTCCCTTGTCACTTCACCTCCGCCTTTGGGGCAGGCTTCTGTACCACCGTCATCGCCTCCCCAGTCGACGTGGTCAAGACGAGATACATGAACTCTGCCTTGGGCCAGTACAGCAGCGCTGGCCACTGTGCCCTTACTATGCTTCAGAAGGAGGGACCCCGAGCCTTCTACAAAGGGTAAGCCTCTGACCCCTTTGCCCAGCTCCAGGCAAAGCAACCAACTGTCAGACTTCCCAGTGTTGCCCTGGTCTCCATTTTCAGGGATTTAAAGCTTAAGGCTGGGATGGAGCCCAGTGGGAAAGCACTTGCCTAGCATGCATGAAGCCCTGAGTTCATCCTCAGCACTGCAAGAGGAGAGCCAGGGGTGGAACTCAGGGATTCTTGCTGTTGTGTACACAGCTGTGAGGCACAGTTCTGAGTCCTCCCACCGTCCTCTGGGACAGAGCCTCTGGGTTGGGTTGGATCGGACGCCAGGGCCCAGTAGGAGAGGGAGTTAACCTGAGCAACCTGTGTTTTGTTTCCCCCAGGTTCATGCCTTCCTTTCTCCGCTTGGGGTCCTGGAATGTGGTGATGTTTGTCACCTATGAGCAGCTGAAACGGGCCCTCACCACTGCGTGCACACCCAGGGAGGCTCCCTTCTGAGCCTCTCCTTCTGGACCGCCTCTCGCCCTAGCTTCACCCCAGCCACGCCACGCTTCCCTTTTCCTGCTTCTCCCTTTCCCCCTTCCCTTCTCCTTTCCTTCTTCTCACCACCCCTTTTCTCCCCCACATTCCTCCTACCCTAACTGGCTCATTGCCAGTGGAGCTGACCCTGACCCTATGTGACAGTGAAGAGTGCTGGCCCTAACCAGGACCTCCTGCCCTCAGTCCCTTGAAAAGTTCAGTCCAGCCCAGCCAGTCTATCACCGATAAAGCAAGCTCAATTAGAGTGTCTCCTCCCAGTCTCGTAACTTAGAATAGTGGTTCTGGTCCAGTGGGCCCTTTGGGTACCTAGTGAGCAGGGGAAGAGCCATGTGACATCAGAAGGGGTTGTGACCCACCTTCCACCTCCAGCATGCAGTGTGGGGCCTAGAAGGGCTTACAGTCCACAGGCCCTGGGCTGAAATGACAAGTGAAGGGACACCCCTGAGGGACAGCAAGGACTTCCTTTTTTTTTTTAATTTTATTTATTTATTTTGTGTGTGTGTGTGTGGCCAGCCAGGGGGCGGGGCTGGCTGGCATGTGGTGCTGGGGGATTGAACCGTGGTCCCTGTGCTTTGCTAAGCTTGTTCTAAGTAGGTGCTTTAGACCCCTGGGCCATCTCACCAGCCCCCAAGGACTTCCTTTTCTGCCTGGACTTTCACTCTACCTAGAGGTCCAGTGCCTGCCTCCCAGCCCCACAGTTGGCTCCAGGCTTGCTGATGTACAGTGAGAGCAAGCACTGTGGAGATGAGGCTTGAAAACTTAGATGCTGCTGGTCATTCCAATTTATTATTCAAACCTACCTCCCCAGAGTCTTGGACTGCTGCAGAAATCAAGACACACATACACACACCCTAAGGGGAAGTGTTCAGAACTAGGTGGGGCGGGCCCTGACTCAGCCCTGGGGGGTCCACCTCTGGCTTCAGCTTATGCCTAAGGAACTTTGGGTTTGATGCCCCACCCTCTTGGGGCAGGGCATCCCAAAAAGGCAGTGAGTGACACCAGGGTTTTACATAGGGATTTCTACCTTTGTCCTCAGAGGCAGGGACACAGGTGGGCAGGCCTACTTAGTTTCAAGGGGTGAGTCTTTTAAGTTGAGGCCCAGTTTATGCATGTCCTGGGGACTTTCCTTGCTTCGCTCTTCTCCCCAGGGACCATAGTTGGAGGTTCTTGGGGAGACCTGTTTGGCAGCTGTGGAACCAGGCCCTGGAGGTCAGGCCACCTCCCCCAGACATGACCCTCTCTCCCTCTCCTAAGCCCGCTGGCCAGAGCCTGGAGCCAGACCCCTCTGTCCTTGGGCAGGAGGAGCTGGATGTTTGCTGCCTAGAGAGATGAGAAGTGCCCTGTTCTGACAAATTGAGTGAGGCCTGCGTCCCTGGGAAGCAACAAGAGTGCTGTGAGCCAGCGGAGGTGCTGGGAAGCCCGGCCGGGTTTCCTGCTAGGCTGCAGGGAGTCTACACAGTGAAGAGTGGCCGCTGTGTTCTGTAACTTCACAATGTAACACTGGCTTAACTTTTGCGCTGGAGGAAACGTGTCTCCCCAGAGCTGAGGAGGGTGGGTGGGTGGGTGATAGTCTCCGCTGGTTCCTTTCCCAGCCTTGTGCCTAGACACAAGGTGGACACCAGGCCCCCAGGTTTCATCATGGCTCTGGACATGGTCTTGGACTAATGATCCACACAAGGGAAATGGAGTCACCAGCAGGCATTGGTAATGCTGTGCTCTGCCGGATGTGAGTCAGTGTGATGATGAGAATCTCATGGAGGTCATCGCTGGGCCTCGCCATGCTTCCTTCAGAGCCCACCGGGCAGGCTGGGAGTATCCAGCTGCCTGAGCACAAGCCCGGCATCCTAGTGTTCCCCCTCACAGGGCCTGCCCTCCCCCACGCCAGGCCTGTTCAGAACTGGGCAGTGCTGTCATCCCCTCTCCAGGTCTGCCTTGGATGGCCGAGTTCAGGGCACTCTGGTTTCCCAGAAAGCCTGCAAGTGTAGGGCTGTGAAACGGACCAGAGAGGAAGGCACACACTGGAGATCCCAGTTGATTTATGTTACTTCCCCACCGACTCCTGACTTCTTTGCTGGAATGCTTCCCAGGCCCTGGCCCCAGAGTTGCCACCTTCATGCTGGCTACCAAAACCTGGCCTGGTGTGTCCCAGTAATCCTATGTACTTTGAGGCCAAAGCAAGAGTTCTGGACTAGTTCAAGCAAGACACTGTCTCTAAGAAAAAAGGCTGGGTGTGGTGATACACACCTGTAAAGTAATTCTAGCACTCAGGGAGCTGGGACAGGAGGATCTCAAGTTCAAATCCAGCCTGGTAACTTCGGGACTTAACGAGACCCTGTCTTAAAAACTTCAGCACATGAACTGGGGGTGCGGCTCAGTCACAGGGCCTGGCTCCATCCCCAGCACTGAAAGAAACAGTGGCTGCCAAGTGCTGCTGAGCTCCTGTTTAAGAAAAATCCTGAAGCTAATACTGTATTTCAAACGGCAGGATCACAGGCAATGTGGGTAGTGTGGGGCCTTTCTGGCCCCTGGGGAGCCACTCTTAGCAGTGGCCACCCATCCCTCTGCCCTATCCTAGCTCACACTCTGGTTCCCAAAAATAAGAATCTCCTGGCACACGGGATGCTCTTGCTGGTTTTGGGTAGGCCAGTGTGAGCCGTATGAGCCAGCTGGGCCCAGGACTGAACTCCAGGCCACATCAGCAGCAGTGCCAGAGCCCTCTGTGACATCCAAGCACGTGTCCACCAAGCACTCTCACATCAGCGACCTTCTCTAATCTGCACCCTGTGATGGAGTAGGAGCTCTGTTCTACCAACAAGACAAGGGCAGGGCTGGCATCAGAGCCCAAGACTCCCACTTAGAGCCCAGAACCCATTTCACAGATAAGAGATTGAGGCTGGAGATAGGAACCAAAGGCCTATCCAGCACTTGTGTTCATTATGTGCTCTCTGACCTAAGCTGCTCAGTGGGAAGTAGCCTGTAGGCTCTGAGGACAGCTTTGACCCCTGAGTGAGCTGGAACAGATCTTCTATGTGTGCTTTAGTTGCCTGTCACATTCCAACAACTGATGCAAAGATTGTGTCGTGAAGAGTTAGGGCAGACCTGGGGACCTCAGATGCCACGCGGTCCTGCCCCATGCTAGTGGGAGCACAGGGGCTCTGACCAGGTCAGGATGGGGACCCAGTACTTCCTGGGCCTGCACGAAAGACTACCAGGAAGCTGCTCCACAATACTCGCCAGGGTGGAAGTGGAGGATAGGAAATAAGCCTTTATTATTCCAGTATCAGGTCCCATTCCACCCCCTCATGTCACAGCTGTGCAGGGCTGGCTCCCTGGCACCCGGTGAGCCTACCGTGCCCACTCCAGCTGCACCCCAGCCGGCCAGGTCAGGTCAGCAGTGCCAGGCGCAGCATCTGCTTCTTCTGGGGTGTGAGGCGGGTGGGAAACTGAATGTCAAAGAAGATGAAGAGGTCTCCCTTTTTGGTGGGGTCCTCAGGTACTGGCATCCCCTCACCTGGCACCTTTTTGAAATACTTGGGACTAAGGAGAGAGGAGAAAGAAGGAAGCTTAGGGGAGTAGCACCTACCAGGCCCCCAACAACACTACAGCTGCCCCTAGGGCATGGCTCTCAGCGGCTGATCTTTGGGGAGGAGAGAATGGCTTCCTCCGCACAGAGCTCCCTGGAAAGCCTTCTGCGGAGCATCTGCTGGGGCACCCCAGGAATCTACTGCCAGGTGTGGGAAGGTAAGCAGGCCTGGCACAGAGGTGGCAGTGCTGGGCAGCTGCCCATAGCTCCCCAGCCTGAAGGCCTCCCCGAGAGACACACTTAGAGGGTGCAGTACAGGGCTCTAGCGAGAAGTCTGGGAGATGGAGACAACAGAGAAATCCTCTGGCCTCTACCTTGGATTCATGCAAATTAGAGCAAGGCATTCTTAAGCAGGACATAGTGGAGCATTCAGGAGGCTGAGTAGGAGGATCTTTGCAAGTTCAAGACCAGCCTAGGCTACAAAGTGAACTCAAGGCCAGTCTGAACCGCATAGTGAGTCCCTGTCTCAAGAAGCCAGAAACAAAGAAAGAAGGAAAGAAAGAGGGGTTCTTTTTGCCAGGAGAATGCGGCCAGAGTGGGGTGGATTTCAACCTTCTCTGCCCTTCTCAGTAGGGCATACATGTGTTGGGTACAGCCTGTACAAGTGTATTGGTAGTCCTTTCTGGCTCCACTTTCTTCTTTTTTTTTTTTTTTTTTTTTTTTCAGAACCGGGGATTAAACTCAGGCCCTTGTGCTTGCCAGGGAAGCACTTATTCTACTGAGCCATCTCCCCAGGCCCCCTCTGGCTCCACTTTCTAAGTCTCCAGCCAGACTCTCCCTTAGCTACCAGGCCGCAGGGCAGATGCAGACTCACTGGACGATGTCATTGATGGGAATGTTGAGCAGACGGTCATCTAGGGTCTTCACCTCCACAGTGCAGCACGTGAGGGCCTGGAGGAGTCAGGAGCAAAGGAGGAAGGGAGGAGGGCCACCATGGCCAACCTGTTTAGAAGGCACTGTACAATCCTATCTGGTACCAGGCCCCTGAGGAAGGCACCAGAGAAACAAAAGGCTATTCAAAAACTGACAGCCTGGGGATATAGCTCAGGGGCACAAGCACTTACCTGGCAAGAGCAAAGTCCTGAGTTCAATTCTCCGTACCAAAAAAAAAAAAAAAAAAAAGCAACAGCAGCTGGAGCAGGAGGACCGCTATGAATTCTAGGCCAACCTGGGCTACATAAGCAAGTTCTAGGCCTGCCTGAACTATATAGCAAGACTCTGGCTCAAAACAATAAAATCATACCAAAAAGCTAACAGGTGGATGACCAAAACCGCTGCAGCATGCATGCCACAGGCTCACCAACACTGACCCAGGCCATTACCTCACCTCAAGGAGCTCAGAGCCTGGTGGGCCACACTGATGTTGATGACATACAAAGGTCATGATGGAAAGGGAAACAATGGATGTGTGGGAGTCAAGAAGGGGCCCCTCACCATTCTGGAGGGAGAAGGAAGGTCACATAAGGCAGCTGCTGAGGGCCGTCCAGGGCCAGGTGGGCAGGCAGCCCACAGCAGAGGCCCGGCAGAAAAAAGAACAGAGTTATGAAAATGCACTCCCCAGCAGGGGTGCCCAGTGTCCTAGGGCCAGGTGCACAGGGAGGCTGTTCTTGAACACCACTCTGAGCTGTTCAGACAGTGAGGAGGCTAGCAGGGTTGCAGCCCTGGAAACAACGGCCCAAGAAGACAAGGAGGAGGGAAGGGGCCCACAAAGATCCATCCAGTGCTCAGAATTGGCCAGCTGGGACCAAGGGACGGCCAGAGTAGACAGAGGTGCTGCTGAGAGCCATGGAAGCTAAAAAACTGGTCAAATGTGTGTAAGTGGGAGTAGGCCTCAATGCCTAACGCAGACAAGCTACCTCAGTCCTGAGATAAGCATCCTGACTGGTTAATGTCAGCTATTAGTCACTAGGCAACCTTGTGCCACAGGTTACTAACTTTGCAGAGGTATAAATAAACATCCTTATCGTTGCTCCGGGTTATCTCACCAACCAGGCAGATGAGTCACCACCTAACCCAGCTCTTGTCTTCCTGTCTGTCTTTCCCTCATGCCTGCCCCCATTTCTCCCCGGGTAGAATAGATCACACTGAGACCCATGGATCTTTATAAGGTGTGGGTGGCAGGGTCCAGGCTTTGGGCTGTGGAGGGGAGGCTGGGGCTAGGCCAGTGTGGGGGTCAGAGTCCGGGCCCCCCCACGCTGCCCCCCAAATGTGCCCCTTACCTTGCCCAAGGGGATGGTGCTCACAAAGAAGAGGTTGTCGTTCTCCCTGCGGAAGCGAGGGTGCAGCTTCTCCCTTACAATGAAGACGATATCAGCCGGGATGATGTTGGGGCCCTGGGTAGGGAAGGCCAAAGCCGGCAAGGACTCACTGGCTGTGTGAGCACGGCCAGGTGCTGCTTGTCCTTGTCTCTGTGCCCCCATCCGTCCCATAGGGATATTGGACCAGGTTTTCTGAAGAGCTTGCCCAGATGAAGCCTCAAGAATTGCCTCCCTCCCGAGCATGCACGTCAATGTAGTCAGTAGGAGGGGAGAGGGACCTCTGAGGGTCCCCCAGTGGGACTCCGAGTGGGTGTCAGACAATGGCCCACAGGTCCCAGTCCTGTTAGCAACTCAGTAATGACACCTTTCAGTCAGGGTTTTTTGGTTTGTTTGGTTTTTTTCGGTACCAGGGATTGAATACAGGACTTCACACTTGCCAGGCACTTACGCAGCTGAGCTATATCCCTGGCTCAGGCAAATTTTATTGTCACCAAAATCACTTAAGCTTCTTCTGGCACTAGACACAATAGAATCAGATCAGCCTCTTCCCCAAAGGAGCACCAAGCCCGGCGGGGCAGGGTACAATGAATTCCTGGCAAGCTCAGAGCCAGGATAAAGGAGATTGAGGGTAGAAGGTATTAGAGGAGGTACTGGTCCGTAGGGTCACCTAAGGTGGCTCAGGGGTGGGCCTAGAAGGGTGATGCTGTGCTTTTTGTTTTTGTTTTGTTTTTTGTTTTTTGGACACAGGGGGTCTCACTGCACAGTTTGGATTTGTAGTTATCCTCCTGTCTCAGCCTTCCCAGCACGGGGATTACAGGCATGCACCACCACACCCGCACAACATGTGGTACCAGGGATCAAACTTAGATCCTTGTACTTATCAGGCAAGTGCTTAGACAGCAGAGCTATCCCCCAGCCCCTTGGAGGTTTTTTGAGACAGGGTTTCACCATGTAGTCCAGCCTTGAACTCACAGAGATCCTCCTGCCTCAGCCCCCCAAGTCCTAGTATTACAGGTCAACTATGCCTGGCCTAGAAGGGTATATTTTCTTTTGTTTGTTGTTTGAGACAAGGTTTTATTGTGCTGCCAGGCCAGGGGTCATGGTCTCAAGGGTGTTTTAGGAGTAGATGTGGGAAAGGGCAAGAAGTATAGGCAGAGGAATTAATCTCTTTATTCTGAATACTCCATTTCTGTGCCTCTTCTCAGGACTTTAGGACTCAGGGTGCCTAGGATAATAATTTTACAATTTTATTTAAATAAGTAATTTAAAATTATCAGTAGTAAATGGTTCTGAGTATCTCTTCTAGTTGGGCTTTATTCCTAGAAGCACTGGAGAAAATCAGGAAAACACCTGAAGGTAAGACTGGCTTCTCCCTTCTGCCAGTACATTTGCCCTGGGCAAGGCCTGTCTGTCTCTGGGCTTGAGTTTCCCACTAAGGGCCTGGGGCTAAGCCCTGAGCTACCTGCTTACAGAGGTATTGTGAGGTTCTGTCCCTGAGAAGAGACGGGACGAGAGGGATGGCCTCATGACTCTGTGGACTGGTCTCCCTCCCAGACCACGGTTTCCAGGACAGGACAGGGCACTGTCTCCTCCTCAGTCTCCCCAGCTCTTGAGCCTCTTCGGACCCTGGTCAGCTCCTTCTTTTCACCTGATCTCCCTCCTTCTCGAAGGAGATGCGGGTGCCCTGCCTCCATCCAGGCCGCACATCGATTGTCAGGATCTTGTCCCTGATCGTAGAGGAGTACCCGTCATCATTTAGCACCTGCAGTGACAGGGTGTGAGGTGTCTGGCTCAGGTTTCCCTGAGTCCCCTTCGCAAACATGAATGATGCTCTGTGAGAGTTAGACCCGGCTCGGTCCTCCAGCAGTGGGAAGACCTGTGCTCAGCCATTCAGCCTCCCATTCTGTTGCCACTGGAACTAAGGGCTTATGTTTCTAGGATGGCACAGCCTAGGGCTTGAGCTGGGGCCCAAGACACCAAGTGGTCACCACAAACTAATCAAACCCACACCTCCAGCCCTGGCCACTGAGATGCAGAATGAAAACGTAATCAGTCCCTCTCTCCATATCCCAGCAGCCCTGGCCATGAGCTTCTGGCTGTTCTCTTAATCTCAAAAAGAAAGGATGTGGAAGTGAATCCACATGAGCATCACCCAGTGCAGTGGTTGCCCAATCGCAAGCCCACATGGGTGCCATCTATAGCATGCATGGCCAGAGTGGGCATCTCTTCTGCTGAGCAGGGGAGGTGCTGGCAGAGGGCTGGGCCATGAGACCACAGACTGAACTCCAGGACACCCAAGGGTCCTCTTCAACCTGTCAATTTAAGGACTATCTTCTATACCCAAGCTGTTCTCTCATGCCCAGATGGAATCCTGTGGGGGACCCTGGAAATCTCAAGAGCAGAATTCACAGGAGGCTCCATTCCTTCCCAACTTCAGGTTATAGAATCCTAAGAACCTAGGTCTCTTCCTGGGGTTTCATGATTGTATCCAAGAACATTCCTAAGTTCTCCAGGTAGAGAAGGGAAGAGTACACGACACACAGTACCATGGGGCTGGGGGATGGGAGGAGCAGACCAAGCACTCACCCTTCGAGAGATCTTAATTTTTTTGGTGCAGCCAAAGAACAAATCCTCCAGGGATAAGTAGAGATCCCGCTCAATTGGGGGGTCCTGCTTCTTCACCCCGCGGCCCCTGAGTCCCCCAAAATTCAAATCCACATCACTTCCTCCTGCATCAAAAAATTCTGCAGGAAATAAAGGAAAAGAGAAATTGAATCCAAAGACTCAGGTTCACTGACATAACACATTCTCTGTCATGCACACCCGAGGCCCCATGCCTGTATTTCCTCCAATGTCTTCAGAGTCCCAAGTATAATACCTAGTGCCCATGTCTGACTTTCAGGCCCCAGCTGCTTGGCCAAACAAAGAAATTGCTCTGAACCTCAGACCAGTGAATAGCAACCAATGCCTACAGCTTTATCCCCACTTTGGACAGTCACAGTCCCCTAACTCTTTTTTTTTTTTTTTTTTTTTTTTAAGCATCAGATTTTTTTTTTAAATTTATTTGTTTATTTATTTATTTATTCATTTAGTGTGTGTGGCCAGCTCAGCCCACCAGGGGGCGGGGCTTGCTGGCATGTGGTGCTGGGGGATTGAACCGCAGTCCTTATGCTTTGCTTAGCTTAGCTTGTTCTAAGTAGGTGCTTTAGACCACTGAGCCATCTCACCAGCCCAGTCCCCTAACTCTTGTACCAACTCAGGTTGGCTCACGAAGGGAGGAGCGCCCTCTACTGGTAGGGCTTAAAATGCTAGAAAAGACTGCAAATTGACCAGCTGGTCTAGTCCTCACTACCCAGTTCAGGACTCCATTCACTCTCACTGTCCCCTCCTCCCCAAGACCATTGAGATCCAAGATTAAAGCTTCCCTGATGTTATCAGCCAGTAAGAAAGAGGGGAAAGTCTGGTCCCTGGCAAATCTGAGTCAAACTTGTCTTTCCTTAACCTCAGCTGCACCTGCCCAGCCTACCCTTCTAATCTCTCCTGCTGCCCCTGCCTTCTATCCCAGTGCAGAGAGAGCCCTATCATGGAGCTGGCCCTGCAGGATTGTGCAGGCCTTTGGGACTGAGTTTCTCTGTCTGTGGGAAGGTACGTTAACACCTGACCACTTTCCCATTAAGACAACAAAAAAATTAAACTTGCTGAAGGGGGCTGAGGCAAGCTGCCTGGCAACGCAAGGCCCTGAGTTTGATCCAAGGTACTGCAATAATAATAATAATAATAATAATAATAATAATAATACTTGCTGAGAACTTACCAAACAGAAGGAGCTATGTTCAACACTTTCGTTTTTATTTTTATTGAATCAATTTACATTTGCACTGCTAGAACTCAAATCCAGAGCCTCATGTCAAGTGCTCTTCCACTAAGCTACTAAGACATACCCCCCAGTCCTTTATTTTACTTCATTGGCACAGAAGGTTCACCATTCAACGGCTAGAAGGTAGTGGATTTGAGAACCATATCATGGAACGATCTGGCTTCAGAACCAACAACTTAACCACTATGCTATGCTGACAGATATGGAAGTCCTCCACAAGCAGCAGGGGCAGAGGCTGCTACTGTGTAGTGTACTCTGTCTCTCCTGGTTAATGGCATGGAATGAACTTCACAAGGTGGAACGGTGAAATGACCTGAGGGAGTGAACGTGAGGTGGCTTCACCACCCTGCCAGTGACCTCGTAAAATGTCATAATAGTCAAGAGCCTTCTGAGCTACTGGTCCCCCTTGTATTAGTGGATTCATTCTTCACCCAGCACCTGTGATGGGCATCTCATAGCCAGAGCACAGGAAAATCAGTCCTTCAAAGCCCACAGGGACCAAGGGACCATGAGCCCCTAGAAGGGAGCTCTGTAATAACCCAGCCCTTAAGCTTCATCTAAGGAACTCCCAAGCCCAGAGGCTGACCTTTCTTTTTTTAAAAAAAAAATTTTATTTATTTATTTGTGTGTGTGTGTGTGTGTGTGTGTGTGTGTGTGTCCAGCTCAACCCACCAGGGGGCGGGGCTGGCTGGCATGTGGTGCTGGGGGATTGAACCGCGGTCCCGGTGCTTTGCTAAATTTGTTCTAAGTAGGTGCTTTAGACCACTGAGCCATCTCACCAGCCCCAGAGGCTGACCTTTCTTGACAGGCAGTGCCCCTGCAGCTTTCTTAGGCTCTTTAAACCACATCAATAAGGCAATAATTTAAAATAATGACTTTTTCAAGGATTTTTTTAAAAAACTAAATTAATTAATTTATTGGATACAGAGTCTCACTACGCAGTTCAGACTCATAGTGATCCTCTTAATCTCAGCCTGCCCAGAACTGGGATTACAGGCATGCACCACCATGCCTGGTTTTGGGGCTCAAGGTCGACATGGCATAAGTACTGGGGATCAAACTCGGGTCCTCGCACTTTCCAGGCAGGTGCTTAGACCACTGAGCTATCTCTCTATCCCTAAAACAATGAATTTTAAACACATGCTGGGTGGCCCTTGGCATTCATTCCTTCCTCCTGCTGAAAATCTTCCCTGCTGAGGAGTCTCACTGAGAGGAACATTCCCAGACCCTTCCTGCAGCTAGGATTTGCATTCTGTTCATGAAGTGAGCAGTGAACCACTTGAAAGACAGAAAGAGGGAAGGCAGGTATCGTGACGTGTGTCTAGCTGTCCCTGCAAAGCCTGGTGCGTTTTAGATGAGGTTTTTAGCAGGTGGCCGAATCTAAAGTGTGTGAGTGATTCCTGATGCAATACTAGGATTAAAGGAGCTGAGATTAAGGATGGGTGAGTGCTGGATCAGTCCACTGATGGGATTGGCATCGCCCTTATCCCAGTAGACTGGATACAGTATAAGGGACAAAGAGCTTATCTTCCCTACTTGTTGCTTTTGCTGTTTTCTGTCACCCTGATCTGTTGCCCCTCTGCCATGCCACCCTGCCTTGGAGCCAGAGGATTATGGACTGAAACTGCAACAAACTGTGAGTTAAATAAACCTCTCCTCGTTGAACTTTGGAGGTTAGATATTTTTGTCTCAGCAACGAGAAAAGTAGCTAAGCAGACATCTCCCTCTGTGAGTTTGCTGAAGTACTGGTGAGTACTAGCACTGCTACGAAGATCCTGGGCTTTTGTGCAGCAGCAGGCACGCGCGCGTGCGCACACGCACACACACACACACACCCCTTTCATGCCAGCAGGCATGCAATGGTAGCAAATTCCCTAAATCAAGACTACAGCTACAGTGATGTGCTCTGGAACACAGCGGAGTGTTTCCTGATTCCCTCGTCAGGGCTGTGGCCCAGACAGTGCCCTCCTGTGGGTTTGGAGCACTGTTCGCAGGACATTCCTCTCACTCTGACCTCCCAGTGGCTTTTCAAGCACCTAATGCCCTGCACTGAAATTCTTTTGGTTCCCCAGATTAGAGCAGCGGATTTTTGGAGTTGACTTTTGACCAATATGTATCTTACACAGTGAAGCCTCATAAAGCCATTAAAATGATCAAAGTATATCTGTAGATAACATAATACATCATAGTATAATCTCTAAAATAAAGTAA
>NW_004524722.1:1038363-1045359 GCF_000260255.1 Octodon degus
AAAAAAAAAAAAACCTCAGAGAAAAGCATCTTTCTCAGCTGCTTCCTTTGCCGGCAGGGTTGCTTACCATTGAAAGGGTTGTCTCCCCCAAAGAACTCATGGAAAACCTTGTCAGGGTTTCCGTGGAAGATATAGCCAGTTGTCCACGGAGTCTGGGCTCCGAACTCCAGAGGAATCCCGCCCTTCAGGCCCTCTTCTCCAAACTTGTCATAGATGCCTCTCTTCACAGCTGTGGATATGCAGAAGCTTGAGGAGGGGTCCAGCCTTGGGAGCTAAGAGAGACACGGACAGACTGGGGGCCGGGGGGCCTGGGGAAGGGGGACGGGGCAAAAGAAGCCTTGTTTCCAAAGTGCCTGCCTGCTGCCTGGCAGTCTCTGAATTGAGATCCTAGAAGTTAAGAGGTTGGTACCATTCTTGTGGACCTTGGGATGACTGCCAGAGCCAGAAAAGAGAGGAGAAAGGGAATTTGCTGGGGTGACGGTGGGGATTAGAGGAGGAAGGGAGAGTAAGGGTCAAGTTGAGGATTGAGAGCTGGTTTAACTCAGCCATCACAGCTATTGTCTCATGGGGGTAGGTAATCCGAATCCTAGAGTTTTGAAATTTTAGAATCTAAGAATTCTGAGCTCTGCAGGTTCAAACTCCTAGAGTCTGAGGACCCCAAAGACCTGAAAATTCGGGACTAGAGAAGCTTTAGTGATTGCCACACCACCGCACTGCGTCCACAGTCAGTCTCCAGGACAAGCCCTGGGAGCCGTGAGGGTGCTGCCTGTGTGGGGGTCGCCCACACTTGCTCTACGCTCTGGCTTGCGCAGCAGACATTTCTCGATGATTCCTGGCCTCTCTCTGCCTTTTTATGTCCCTGCTTTTCTTGGGAACCTGAGGACTTGGCTACTCAGCCTGGGAAGGTAAAGGGGCACTGCTCTGTGTCAAGTGCCTGCCCTTGGTAGCTGGCGTCTCTGCTCCTTGGGGAATGTGCCCTGCTCCTTCCAGCACCACTCTGACTGCTGAGCCTAATCCTGGGCTCTGCACACTGTGGCTGCTGAGAAAGACATTTGCAGGCGGACCTGGTGGCCAATGCCCGTGATCACAGCTACTGGAAGTTTGCGTATCACAAGTTCAAGGCCAGTCTGGGTAATTTAATGAGACCCTGTCTCAAAGTAAACTTGAAAAAAGAAAAAAGCTGAGGCTGTAGTTCAGTGCTAAAGCACTTGCCTATCACTAGGGTTAATCTCCAGCACGAAAAAGAAAGGCAGGGAAGGAAAAACAATTATTTACTCTGGCTTTTTTTATCCTGTACTGGGGATTGAACCCAGGGCCTTGTGCATGCTAGCAAAGTACTCTACCACTGAGCCACATCCCCACCCCCTTTCTCTAGCTCCTGAACTTGGAGGACAATGGTTGCACTCTCCTGGACCCCTCAGAAAATCTACCATTCTAGAGACTTGAGAGACAGTCTTCGTGGAAGAGTGGGAGACAGAGTTCTGTGCCCAGACCCACAGCCACTCACGATCGCTCAGCACATCATAGGCCTCTGCTATTTGTCTGAACGTCTCCGCGGCAAATGGCTCTTGTGACTTCAGTGGGTGGTTCTTCAGGGCAAGTTTCCGGTACCTATAGGAGGGAAGGTTAATGGGAGTCATAGCAACAGACTTTGGGGGGGGGGAGTTGATCAAGGTTCAGAGCAGGCACTGTCATCTACCTCGCTATCAGTCAGGGGTGACTATACAGGCTATGGTGGCTGCCCAGGTACTGTGCTCAGATCGCCCTAAAGCGGACCTGGTGCGTGGAGCATAGGTGGCTAACAACCCCCAGGGGCTGCCCTCGGGCGTTTGTTCTGAGGACTCTGAAGTCCTGAAACAAGGCTAAAGAGAACTATCTAGCTACTTTCCCAAGTTGCCCTGGCCAACCCCTAAATGTGGCAGAAGATCAGTGATGACCCACTCCTGTGAGGTGTGGGACTCCTTTCAACAGGCAGCCTGGGTTTAGGGCCTCCCAGCCTGGCTGAGTGTCTGGGGCCACACTGCAGCTATCCCCATTCAGGCCTCCCCCTCCATCTCCCTCCACAGGTATCAGGCCTGCCTTGCAGCTGAAGCTCCCCCTTGGTCTCTCACAGGGGCTCCCCATATATTTTGTGCACATCTAATGTGTCTTGGTGTCTGCTTCTTAGAGGACCGGAACTGGCATGTGCTTCTCAGGAGGAGATAAAGCCAGGTGTACAGAGAGGCTCTCGAAGAGGTCTGTCATGTCCTGGCACTGTCACCTTCCTCTGTGCTCATTTCCTCTCACTTCTGGGCCTGCCAATCCCCCACCCCCACCCCAACCTGGGCTCCTGCAGCACCTGAGGATAGGAATCAAAGCACTGGCACAGACTGGATGATTTATGGAAAGTTGGATAAAGGGACCTTCACAAAGATTGTAGACAGGGACAAGAAGACACAGAGACAGCACAGTACCCAGAGCTAGAAACCTGGAGGCCTTGGGAACCCCTATGCCCATGGGAGTGAGCAAGGGATTGTTACTGAAACCCAGGAGAGGACAGGGCCTTTGGCAGGAGCTGCAACCTTCAGCCGGGGGACACGGGCAGTTTGAAGAGACCACATAGGAAGAGAACTTGGGAATTAAGAGACAAACCTCATTTTTCTACCGCCCAACCTGCTACCCTGCCGACTTCAGCTGGATGTGCCAGGAAGCCTACTGGTGCCTTTGTTTTGAGCTGTCATTGCACTGGCTGACAAGGAAGGGAGGGTATCTGGAAGGGCATAGGAGGGGGTCTGGTCCAGACTTCCAGGCCACTCGGTGCCAGTGTGACCTTGCATTCCCCATGCTGGGCCCGAGCAAGCTTTCTTCTAGTCCCACCCTCCATGTGGGTGTCCCCAGGGCTCCTTTGCTTCTCTTCACTTTGTAGAGACCATTTCAAATGTTTAAAAAAAAAAAAAATTAACTTATGCTAACACTACACAAGGATGAAACTGGAAAGCCCACCCTGCTTCCACAGTTAGAAAATTGCCAAACTTAACGAGCCTTATCATTCCAGTGCCAGCCGCAAGGTAAGTGCAGCTCAACCAGGGGTGTATCCTGTTACGTTTTGCTTGCTTGCGAGTTTTCCAGAGACGTAGCATCTCAAGGACAGCTGGGCTCCGTCCTAAACAATGAGTTATTCTTGCAGCTCACCACAGCCCACACTTCCTTGTTAGACTATAGTAGCCCCAATTAACTTGCATAAGATAATCTTGCCTAGCAATGAATGACAAGACATGTGCAATCAACTGCAGAATAGCCTGCTACCTGCCTTTTGTACTTCCTTCCGACAACCTATACAGTGACTATAAACCGCCACGATGAGGCTGGTGATGTGGACTTCTCGTCCCCTAGCCTGCTACCGTAATAATAATAAAAGCTGTGTGCCTCCCAAAGTTCCTTCATGCCACGTCCTCCCTCTGGCCTGATCTCAAGCTCCGCAACAACTTCACTCACAGTTTAGGGGGGATGTCATGCTGCGGATTTATCTCAAACCAGACAGTGTCCCTGAGCCAACTTAACCTGCTTGCTAGCTCCTTGCCGGCGTCCCACGCAGACCACAGACCCAGGGAGGCTAAATATCAGCACATTTTCATGGCCTCATCCTCTCACCCCGGGCACTGCAGCCAGGCAGCTGGGCATTCTCTTTAACTCCAGTTCTCCTTTGTGCCCTCTCTGTCCATGCCATAAGCTATCGAGTCATGTCAGGTTTTCCTTCTATGTGTCTGTTCTGCTGCTTCATTCCTGTGACTATCGCAGAACCATATTGCCTGTGTCCAGAAGCTCCCTCTCCCACCTGTTCACCGTGTGTTTTGTCACCAGGCTGGAACTCGGCCTCTGTCTCTTTTGTAAAACACTCCAACCAAGTCACTCTCCTGCTGAAACCCTTCATGCTGGTGCTGATTTTCTGGTTCCTTCATACCCACCACTTCCTGTGATATCCACCACTCTGCAGCCCCTCCCAAATCCTCCTGGCATTTTTTATTATTATTATTATTATTATTATTCAGCCTTCGACTTGGGGCTTGGGGACCAATTACCCAGTTGAGGGCACCTCCCCTGACAATCAGCCTCCATTTGAGGGTAGACGCCTACTCAAGTCCCCTTTGATCCTGGAACTCAGCACCCCAGACTGTTGACTGGTTGTCCCTCCCAAAAGACTTTGAAGTCCTTGGGTGGCTTCACGCAGTTCTCTGTGTCCCCAGTGCCTAGCACCAAGCAGCAGTGACTACGTGATGTGAGCTCACTGTCCCACCAGGCAGTCCTTCTCATTGAGACTGAGTTCCAGCAATTCTGAGCTGGGTCTGCTGTCCTTGTCATTGTCCTTTCCTTTCATTCATAAAGGTCCTGGAGGGGCTTGCGGGTTAGCTCACTTGTTTAAAGTGCTTGCTTGAGGAAACTCTGAGGCACAGGGGACCATGGTTCAATCTCGAGCACCACAAGGTACACCAGACCCGCCTTTAAGGCAGCCTAAGCTAGCCAAAAACAAAAATAAAAACAAAACAAAAAAATCCTTCTCATAAACGTCCTGGATCTGCCCTTGGGGCCTTACAGGGACAATCTTTCCAGTCTACTTTCAGAGCCTGAAGACAACCATCATAGCCTGTCTGGGACTTCTATGGCAGTTATTCTCAATTCCAAAGATCCTAATTAGTTTTGAGGAGAATCACTGGTAAATTCAATCAATAAATAAAATAACAACATTGGAATCTGGGTATCATGGAGCACACCTATAATCCCAGCTACTCAGGATGCTGAGACAGAAGAACCCTAAGTCTGAGGTCAGCCATGGCAATTTAGATCCTGCCTCAAAATAAAGCATTAAAGGTGTAGCTCGGTGGTGGAGTGCCCCTTGGGCTTGACCCTCAGTACTGAACACACACACTAAGCAACAAAGTTGGAGAAGAGTGAGACTTTTCATATAAAATTACATAATTACAAGATTAATTCCAGTTCATTTCGTGCATGGCCATTGGGTTTGAGATTATCTCTCTCACTTTATTTGATGCTTCTAAAATCCTCTCTGGCCAAGCCACTGTCCTGCTGAAACCCTTGCTGTCTTCAATGTGAGATCCAAGCCCCTACTTCTCCCTCCGTGATGACCTCGATCTCACTGCCCGCTTTCCTGTGTGCCGGAGAAGGGCAAAGCCTCTCAGTTCAAGAACGAATGAGTGAGGCCAAGCCAATTGGATGCTGTGATGACTGTGAATCTTCGTGGTGCTTTCTGCATTCTACAAGCTCAGCATTTTTGTTGGGGTTTTATTTTGTTTTCTGGTCAAAGTCAAAGCACTCCCATGGGAGAGTTGCTCGTGAGATTCATTCCTTAAACAGTGGTTCTAGGGAGAAGAAGGAAGGGGTATCTTCAAAACATATGCAGGGTTTTTTCTTATTTGTTTGCTTGTGGGACTGAGGATTGACCCAGGGTGCTATGACTGAGCTACATCACAGCCCTTTTAATTTGTATTTCAGGACAGAGTTATACAGAGTTGCCAAGGCTGGGCTCAAACGTGTGATCCTCCTGCCTAGCCTTCCAAACAACCCAGATGACAGATGTGTGTCACTGTTCCCATCACTGAAGTTCTTTTAATCACCTCTTTGTATGACCTGATTTCATATATAAATCATTGTTGGGAATTTTTTTTGTGTGTGTGTGTGGAACCGGGGATTGAACTCAGGCCCTTGCGCTTGCCAGGGAAGCACATATTCCACTGAGCCATCTCCCCGGCCCTGATTGTTGGGAATTTTTACATGTATTATCTCATTATTCCTTTTCAAAGCCACAACAACCCCATCCCATTTTTTAGAGATAAAACCTGATGCTCAGAGAAGTTGAGTGACTTGCTTGTGTCAGTCCCACAACTAGCAGGTAGGAGAACCTGGCTCAGACCTTCCAGAGATGAGGCTGTGCTTGTCTGTCCCCAGCTGCTTCCTCTCCTGGAAGCCCTTCCCTTGGTGGCTTCTAGTGGCCAGACAGAGCCCTGGACAGTGGGTGACATCATGCACTGCCCTCTGATCTCCAATCGCACTGCCAACCTGGTACTTCTCCACGTTCTCCACGTACCCCACTTGGATCCCCTACCGTCCTTGACATACTATTGGCGTCTGCCTCTTGAAGTCTTTGTGAGAAATAAATGAAATCATGATGGAAGGTTCTCAAAACAGCACTGACATATTTAATTTATGTAGTTAGTGCACTCCACAACCTTAATTATCTTAGATACTTGCGTTTTTCTTTACCTTTCAATTAGCCAATTAATTGCCAAATTCATTCCCTCTCCTCTCTCCAGTCCCCTGAAGAGGCTCGGTCTTCCTTCCAGTCTGGTCTTCTGCCTTAATTACCAGGATTGCTTCCTCAGAGCTCTCTATCCTTCCAATAGAACTTCCCCAGCACTGTGTACCTGCCCTTTTGTAATGTTGCTCACAGTTGTGGTGACCTAATGAACACCTGTATTCATTCACAAAATTAAGCTGCACGAGGGAAGGAGACATATCTGATTCACAGTTATACCTCCAGCTGCCACCACCGTACCTAACCTAGATGGTCACTACTCCATAAATATTTGTTTTAAAATATTATTTCAAAGAAAATAGAAATCACATACATAATTTTTCTAGAAAAATATGACTTCTGTTCTAGACTTTAAAAATAGACCACAAAACTCCCGAGAGTTGAAAATATTCAGAGGTAAAGTTTAGCCAATGATAAAAATCCTTATAATAGCCAGAGTGGAATCTGTCATATATCCATCCACCTGGCCAGGTCATCTCCCTGTTCACTAGCCTCTGGCTCTCCATCATGTTCAAAATAAAGTTCACTTGCTTCTCTGACCCCCCTTTTTTTTTTTTTTTTTTTTTTTTTTTTTTTTTTTTTTTTTTTTTTTTTTGGCGGAACTGGGGATTGAACTCAGATCCTTGCGTTTGCCAGTCAAGCACTTATCCTACTGAGCCATCTCTCCGGCCCCTCTGACCCCCTTTTGT
>NW_004524722.1:1045544-1052625 GCF_000260255.1 Octodon degus
GCTCTGTGTAGAGAAGCTTGGTCGGAAGGGACGAGAGTGGTGGCACTGCCCTCGCACACCCTGCCGGCCTGGCTCCTGCCCCAACTTACGCCCTCTTGATCTCAGCATCCTCTGAATTACGAGTGATCTGGAGCACAGAGTAATAATCCTGGCCCATGGCTGGCTGGCAGTGAGTTGTTAGTCCTCAGACTCCAGCAGAGCTGTTAGTCTGCATTCCTCGGTTGCTCCTGACAACTGCACAGGGGCACTCTGGGAGTTGTAGTCCTTCCTTCCCAAGCAAACTCCCTCCTGGATCTTAGACTAGGGACAAAGGGACTGGGAAAATTGTAGCCCTGATAAGGGTCATTCAGCTCAGAAACCAGGACCACAGGCCCTGTTTTATTTTATTTTTAAGGAGAAAGAAATTACTTTTAGTTAAAAGTGTTCAGGACAAGTACCACTTTTAGTTGATTTTTTTAAACTTATTTTTTATTTTAGAAATTTTACGTTTTCAGAAAAGTTATGAAGATAGTAGACACAATTCCCATATATCCCCCATACCACATACCATTTCCCCCATTAACATCTTATATTAATGAAGTAATTTGTCACAAATAACCAATGTTGATATATTACTATTAACAATAAATATATCACATTACTAGGGATTGAAACTAGGTTCTTTGCACTAAGATGTATCTCTAGCTCTTCAAATTAAAAAAAAAAATCTTTTTTAGACAGGGTCTTGCTATACAGTTCAGACTAGCTTTGAACTTGCTATGTGGCAGACTACCCTCAAACTCATGGGGATCCTCCTGCCTCAGCCTCCCAAGTACTGGGATCACAGGTCTGTGCCACACCTGGCTGTGAAGCACCGTAGGAGCAGCCGAGGTTGGAAATTGGTTATGTGTTTGGAGGCCAGGCCAGGCCAGTGCGCCTAAAGGAATCAAGCTACTTGCCTGAGACAATTCCAGTCACTAGTCACTAGGTAACCCTGTGGCTGACTTCGTCTAATGTATAAACAAATGTGCCTCCACCCCTACAGTGGTTGTACAGTTCCCCCTCCCATCAGGGGAGAGGGCTCTCCCGGACCCCAGCACCCCCACATCGAGAGCCACACTGGTTTGTGGCAAAATACAATTTCTACTAGAGTGCATCAAAGATACACACTATCCACATAGCTTCTTAGTGATGATGTGAATGAACCCGGATCTTTGGCTGAGTAGTCTATGTCAGGCTTCTCCACTATACAGTTGAAGGAAATCACTGCATGGCCCACCCCTAAAGCTGTAGTTAGGCTCCACTGCCCATAGTAACAGAGCCTAGATTGCCACCATATGCCACAGCCACTCAGTCACTGAGCTCAGTTCCTTTTACTGCCCAGATCCCTCCATGCCTTCCCCTGCTCTTTTCATGGCCATGGCTTCATTCAGCTTCATCACTCTCTAAGGCCACTACAACTTCCTCGCTGTCTTCCTGCCTTATCTCTCCCTTGCCAAGATCATACTCAGCCCAGAGTGAGGCCCAGACTGCTTCCTGAGGCACACAGGCCCCTGGGATCTGAGTCACAAAGCACCATAGCACTTCCCACCACACAAATGAGCCACTCTCCACTGCTACTGAGAAGGCTCCCACCATGCATCACAAACCTGGCTTCCATTCAGCTGACTTTTTTTCTTCCTATGAAAACAGTTTATATGCACAACTGAGCAGTATTGGAACATGCCTTGTTGAATAAACACTGCCCCTATGTGGCCCTTCCTGTTTTTCTTATTCCCTGGCCTTTCTTTATAGTTTTACAAGCTATACATGCACACAATGGTGTGCTGGTAAATGTTTCAAAACCGGCTCCAACTGGCTCACCAGAAAGAAATAAAAGTCTGTAGTGAAGCACTTGCCAATTTTTTTCTAAATGAGTACAAGTCAGCTCAAACACATTACTACAAGGGTTTCCAACAATGTATGTACCTTTTCCTATGTTGAATTTTACATAATGATATCACTTCTACAAACAGGTAACTGTGTGCACTGCTTTCCACAGAGGGTACATTGCTTACTTGTTTGCATTTGGATGTCCACCCATCTAGACTATTTAACAGTCCATTGTTCTCTCACCAATCAATATTAGCTACTGTGTTGTACTGTAGGTTTCCATCTAGGTACAGTGTGTTTCGACTGCTGCTCCTTAGACTTCTCCGGGGGCCCCCCAACACTTTTTTGCATAGGCCACATAGCCATGTCCTTTTCTTCTCCTCCTCTTCCTTCCACTCCTCCTCCCCTCAAATGGAAAATGTTCTTAAGAAAGGATCTAGTAGTAGGTTTTTTTTTTTTTTTAAACCAGGGATTGAACTCAGGCCCTGGCACTTGGCAGGGAAGCACTTATTCTTTTTTTTTTTCCATAATTTTATTGATAAACAAATAGCAATGAGACAGTTTCAAATCAAATCGGTAGGAGAAGCACTTATTCTACTGAGCCATCTCCCCAGCCCTCTAGCAGTAGTTAACAATGAGAAAAAGTGCTGCATTTTAAATTTCTAACTGGAGATGTAGGGATCTGTTGGTTTCAGTGTGATTCATTGTACCTGGGGAGAAATGACAGCAGGAATAAGGAAAAGACAGACAAGATGACAAAAGCTGGGGTAGGTGGTGCTCATCTACCTGGTTGGCAAGATGGCACCCCCACCCCAGCAACAATATGAATGTTCATTTATACCTTTGCAAAGTTAGGAACACATAAGGATGCCTAGAATGTTTATCTTGGGACCCTGGTAGATTGTCTCCTTTAGGCATGGAGGCCTAGTCTCGCTTACACACATTTGACCAATTTCCAGCTTCCGTGGCTCCCAACATATCCCCTTGCTTTGTTTTGCTGTATCAGAGGTGGGTGTTCCATTACAGTTAGAAAAACTGTGTTTAGAGAACTCTTTAGAAGACCTTTTCACACTTGATGCCAGCACAAAGATTTCAGTTACTTGAATTTAACAACGTAACCTTATATAGTCCAAAAGTCCACAATCGTAAAGAGTTATCATTACAGCTGGTAACTGTCAGAAGTTGGTAGTGACTTGAGCCTTTTACAGCTTAGCATATTATTATGGCATTACTCTTCACATCTCATGGTTACACTTTTCTGCTGGATGGTTAAGACCAAGTTGAAGTAAGACCTGTATAAATACAAATTTAACTTTGCTATCTAACAAGATCAATTAAATCTCATCAGAATTTACCTTAGAACTGTGTATAGTACCTCTTAGTTCTTCTGTCAGTGTCAGCCATCTGGATGAGTCATCTCCATTGCTTGACTTATGAAAGCCTGAGAGATTTTTTTTCTTTCTCTAGGTGACTCTCTTTAGACACAGATCATTGATCACTTTCCTCTGTGTCCCCATTATCTCCTTGATCAGAAAACTAGAGACTCAACTGAGTTATAGGATGTCACTGTAGAGGTTCTCCTCACTGTAGAGGTTCTCTTATATTCTGACCTACAAGGGCTAGGACCAAAATATTGGCTACCCTTTTAGCTCATCTATCTCCCTAATTTTTGGTCTCCAAATTTTAGTCATTAAACATCCAGAAGAGAACCTTTATGACATTACCCTGTAACAGAAGCAGCATAATGCTTCATATTACTGCCTATCTGAATATAAAACACCTTAGACAAAAAATTGAATTACTTTCCAACAACCATGGATTTTTTTTTTAAATTTTAGGGAAGGGTTTATAGTGTGTTCAGAAGTAAAATAATATTTAAAAAAGATTGTAGTTCGATCCCTGCTCCCACCAAAAAATAAAAATAAAATAAAATAATAATTAAAAAAAAAGATCGGAGTTTGATCCCTGCTCCCACCAAAAAATAAAAATATAAAGTGTTCAGGGTCTCACTGCTAGACTGGACTCATAGTGATCTGCCTGTTTACAGCCTCCCAAGAGCTAGGATTACAGGCACACGCCACCATGCCCAGTCTCTACCCCTGTCTCAGTGCGCCCTGGGGCTGGGGCTGGCACAGCAAGCCCGGGGATCGAACCCCTGGCCCCTGTGCTTACTTGCAGGCACTTTAATCTGCTATTTGGCTAGCCCTAAACATGGATATTCTAATATTCAAATCCCTATAGATTTGTCTTTTAGGTGAAGGATTTATTGGCTATCACAAGGGTAAAATTACATTTCTCCCAAAAACGGATGCTCAAATTGAGCCAAGGGGAAGATATGGCACTGCTCATTTATGTTGAACCAAGAGGCAAGCATCGCACTGTTCACTTAGAAGCTCCCTCAAACTGCCCCAGTGCATCAAGATTCCTGACAGCAAAGGTACCTGACTGCTCTGGGGTCCTGACCAACACATGGCTGGAGGTGCTGATGGGCGCAGTTCCCACACTGCCCTCGATGGCTGCCCCTCCTCAACTGACAAGGCCCGAGTAGTGGCCCAAATGGGAAGGACTAGTAGCTGGAGTCCTTGACCTCTTAGCACTCTCTCTGAGGCTGGACCTCCTGGCACCTGTGGTGGCACAAGGGTCCACAATCACAGGGTGGGAGAGAGGTAGCCTTCATTTACAGCTGAGTGCCACAGCTGTGTGCCTCCAGAGTCGGCAACTCACCGGTGTTCATGCCCAATCTTCTCCATTGCCCTCTGCCTACTGCCAGCAAAGCCAGCTTGCAACCCCTGACTGTGCTGTTCAGATGGCTCCTACAGAACATACTCCTTTTTCTGATTTCTACTTGATTTAAGTGGCAGCTGGGCCTTCAGCACCTTGTCACAGCTGACAATGTTTTCTGAAGCTGTAGAGACGGTTTCATGCTCAAGATATTCCCCTGGATGGAAAAATCTTTCAAACAGACTTAAGGCCACTTGTGCCTCTCCACGCAGGCCACAAATGCTAAGTAATTGCAAGGGCAAAGTTCCTCACCCAAGGACAGAGAAAAGGAGCCTCAGAAACCAGGCCTGGCTGCCTTGGCCACCCCAGCATGCCTTAGCACCGGGCAAACTGGCCCCAAACATTACTTTCCTGGTGTGGAACTGGCAGCAGGTCAGGCAGGACCTTCACCCTCAGGCATCTGGGAACCACTCAGGAGTCAGTGTGGGATTCTCCTGTGGTTGTGGAGTCCAGATGGCAACCAGAAGAGGCTGCAGTGCCTTCATGCTGTGAAACCACTTAACACGGCTCGAACCAAGCCGCACAACTTGGTGAAAGTCTAGAAATCCTGGCTGTCCTTGAGAACTGCTCAGTGATGAGAAGATGCACTGCCAGCTCTCCGCACAGAGCTAAGGGTCTGTCAGGACCATCTCTCAAGGTGAAGCAGCCTGGGCCAACAGGATGAATGCCTAATGCCTTCAGCTTCATGGCTCACTGGCTGTGAGACCCTAAGGAGTCTTTAATCTCACTGATCTCTAAATTCCTCACTTGAGATGTGAGGCTACTGCTTCACTCTCCTGAGTGACAGGAATGCACAGAACCCAGCCCAGTGTCAGGCACAGAGCACAAGCTGTTCCTAAGGAGGTCAGCAGAGGGATCCAGTAGTGGGAAGCCACCAGGGAAATACAGGCTACACACACCAAGGGGCAACAAACATATTGGTCCCATTTGTCACCTACCCACAAAGGCCATGGACCCATGATGAAGGCACTAGCTAAGGAGAAAAGACCATCAGGAACTAGATTTGGCCAGATAAAAGGCCTTGTAACAGCAGATTGTTCTCCATTTCTCCTGACTCGTTCTTAATAGCTGACTTGGCAGCTGGGAGCATACTCCTGGCGCGATCCCACAGACCTCTCCCATCCTAAGGGCCATGCTTCCAATTCTCTGGCATTAATATCTGGGCCCAGTTCTGTTCAAGTATTTGTAGTATCTTCTCCATGTTGTGGCCAGCCTCAATCACCAGAACAGGGGCTGCCACCAAGAAGAGGCTGCTTGTGATCAGTCACTCCACATAGAGCTGGTGAATGGCCTCAAGGTACTCCAGTGGAATGACCTTCTCCTCTTCCATACACCTCATCTTTAATCGCTGGTGACAGGTCTCAGGAGTAGTCTGGAGATTAACTATCAAGTCAATGGAGACATTCATATTCTTCACCATCCAGTCAAACCATTAAGACAGAATCACATAGTCCACTTCGGGCATCTTCCCACTTTTATAAAGGTTTTCTACAAAAATGTGTCTTGTGCTGTGAATCGGCCTCTCCAGCAGCCGTACTGGTGATACCTGAGGATGAGTGTGCTGGTCCATCATGGTGAGCTGCACGTAGGTCTGCAGTGTGAGGCCCCATTGGCAGGCATCATGGTACATTAGACCCAGAGGACTGTGGCCATGGACGTTTTTCCACTTAGGCACAGGTTCCATTAACACCTCAATATCTGCCATATTGGAGAAGAACTCCAGGCATGTTGTCTTCCCACTCACAATATTGCCCTCGACATAGTTCACTGATATTTTCTCTTTTTCATTTTCTCTATCTTTATCTGGAGGCCAGGCACTGGGCTGTGGCCTGGCACCCGGAGTGGGGCTGGTGGAGCTCCTGGGACTCCCCAGTCCCACACAGCACAGCATCCAGGAGGCCCAGCGCTGCAGTGACCCCAGCAGCATGGCCTTGCTTCCTTCCCCCCCAAGTCCCTAAATCCCTACAGAATGTTAAAAGAGAACAATTACATATTTTTACACAGAAATTTAGAAATCAAAACCATATACAACATTGTAGCAGAACAATCCTGATGGCATTTTGTGACATACCTAAATTTTCATTTTGGCATAACACTTTTGACCAATCATCTCCATGTAATACATAAGAAATTTTTACCTAATTAGTCAATGTTAAATGGCACATACATCAGAAGTTTTTTGTTAAAGGCAGAGGTTTGAATCTGAAAGTCTTATCACAATAAACAATCTTTCCTTTACATTTTGAAAGAACTGTACACTTAGAATCATGAATACACTTAATACACCATGAGATTAACAATAATGAATTACCATACACATGTGAAAACATTTCTTAATTTAGTTTTATACTGAAACCATTTTTAAAGAGAAAACCTTATTATAAGTTTTTCTGAAAAACTTTATATCTTTTAATCAACAATTTTTAAAAAAATTTATTTATGTGTGTGT
>NW_004524722.1:1052890-1054516 GCF_000260255.1 Octodon degus
TAGACCACTGAGCCATCTCACCAGCCCCAGCATCAATTTATTGAGGGTGTCTTCTAAGAGACTATTAAGATTGGGAGCTCCTCATTAATGCACAAAAAGTTGGTCGCACCTCTCATTCATCAGTTGGACCCTCTGTAATAATTCCCTCCTCCACTCTAAGGAATTTTTGCTTAATTGTCTTAAACTTTTGATAAACTGTGTATAAACTGATTTTGATATCACTTAGAGCATCTATCTGGCAACTCAGGAGAAAGCAGGCTTTTAAGTCTATATCCCAAACTGTATTATGAACAAATGATCAAAAAGGAAAAAAGACAAATAGCCGCTCACTGAATAACATACACATAAACAAATACACAAAACACACAAACATACATCTTTACAAAGTTATGAGTACACACAACTATATATTCCTGGCCAGACTAACTTATAGTAACTCTATTACAATTTTTAGAAATTTATAAATAGACTAGTCAGATTTTTTTTTTGGTGGAACCAGAGATTGAATTCAGGCCCTTGCACTTGCCAGGGAAGCGCTTATTCCACTGAGCCATCTCCCTGGCCCCTAGACTAGTCAGATTTTGTTATTTGTTAATAAGCAGAGATCTCTTATCAGAAAATTTTGAAAGAAAAATCTTTTACCTATAATTAATAAGCATTTTTTGTCTTAACACTAGTAAAATTTAGCTCAGTTAATTTATATATTTTATCACCTAATTATATCTTAAATTTCCATTTTGTCAGCCTTCAGTAGGCCCCAGATTGGATCTAGTCTCATTGCTATTAACTTCTCCAGATCTGGCTTCATCGTATCACCTGACAGCATGCTGTGGTACCCAAATAGGTCATTTAGCATTTGTTCTGTTGCAGGTTAGCAGTAGGCTGGTTCCCTTTCATTGTCCAGTATGGAGATCTCTCCGAAGGACCCTTTCTAGCCTTTTTTCTCTTACTTGATGGAATTCTGTCTGTGGCTGTAGGTCCATCTTTTGTAGAATTTAAAAAATTTAATAGTGTATATTGACAAGTGAAGTTGGAGGGATTGAGTCCTCTCCCCCTTTTTTGTAACTACATTTTGACTGCACAGTGAGAAACCGGTATGCTGTATTTTGGAAGAGGAAACTATACATTTCCTCACTTAACCTAATATGACCTATCTGTGAAAAAATGCAAATTAACTTATCTGAAGGGTAATGACAGTCAATAACATTAGAGATATTAGCCCAAAATCTAGATGGAGCCAATTAATAGTACCAAATAAAGTCTGAAAATCATGAATGGTTGATCTGAACAGTTTGGGGCACAATATATCTTTACTGGATAAGTTGACCCAAATATGAAGAAGTTATCATAGCTTGTACCCCTTTGGAGGCCACCAGTAGGCCTTTTATTATTTAAATGGGATGTCAAATCAAGCTATTTAAACTACACTGCTTTTATTTTTACTTTTTATTTTTGTAGAACTAGGGATTGAACTCAGGCCCTTGTGCTTACCGGGGAAGTGCTTATTCTACTGAGCTATCTCCCTGGCCCACTGCTTTTAGATTGTACTCCAAACCTCTATATTTGTTTGTAAAATATCAAAGCTTTTTTATACCAGTTTTGATTCTTTCCTGTATTGTTCATTCA
>NW_004524722.1:1054616-1079212 GCF_000260255.1 Octodon degus
TGGCCAGCTCAGCCCACCAGGGGGCGGGGCGGGCTGGCATGTGGTGCTGGGGGATTGAACCGCGGTCCCTGTGCTTTGCTAAGCTTGTTCTAAGTATAAGTAGGTGCTTTAGACCACTGCGCCATCTCACCAGCCCCTATTTATTTATTTTAAATTTTTATTTATTTATTTGTGTGTGTCTATGTGTGGCCAGCTCAGCCCACCAGGGGGCGGGGTTGGCTGGCATGTGGTGCTGGGAATTGAACCGCGGTCCCTGTGCTTTGCTAAGCTTGTTCTAAATAGGTGCTTTAGACCACTGAGCCATCTCACCAGCCCCCCCTTTTTAAAATTTATTTATTTTAAATTTTTATTTATTTGCTCTCTTTTTTTTAATCTATGTCTTCTTTAGCTGTGCTGAGCAATTCTTTCATAATTGTTGTCATTTCTTTTTGGACCTGAGAGATGATGTCTGATCTTATGTCTTCTATAGCCTGATAGACTTGTTTCTTTCTTTTTTTTTCTTTCTTTTTTTTTTTTTTCTTTTTTGCTCCTAATGCCATCAGGGCAGGTTTGGTTAGCTTGAGTTGTGGGGATCGAACCACAGCAACCTGAGCCTGACTGCTTTGTTGAAGCAGTCACTTAAAGAACTGAGCTAAGAGGCAGGCCCCCTGGACTTGTTTCTTTACTTCAGTTGCTATCATTTCGGAGATTTCAGGTATGTGATTTCCAAGTTCTTGTAGGTCTTTGGCTCCTCGATTTGTTCTGGGTGGGCTAGAGGACTGACATTGCCATTTGCTCCTACTTTTTGGAATTTTTCAAGCTCCACGTAATCACCCAGACAGAGTCTCTCAAGCCACCCAGAGTCTACCAAAGTTCTTAAATGGCTCCGGGAAAGTTCTGCACCCATGTGCACTGGGCCCACAGCTTGCAGCTCTCCTGGGTTCTGTAAGCCACTCAGAGTCCTCCTAAGTTCTTAGAAGTTTGAACCGGCACCAGCAGAAGCTCCACGCCTATGCGCTGAGGACTAAAGAAGGTCAGAGCTTATCAAAGTCCTGCAGGCTACTCAGAGTCTGCCTAAGTTCTTAAATGGTGCCCCCAATTTTAATTTAGAACTATAAAACAAACAATCAACCTTATCAGTAAAGTAAATTTAAGTAATCTTTTAAAATATCCCCATTATTGCAAATCTTAGGAAATACGATATTCTATTTTTTTTGATATTCTATTTTTTTAAAGCAAACTTTAAAAAAAACTAACTGGTACAGGGTCTCCCTTCGATCAAAACTGGGTCCTTGTGCTTGCCCCACAGCTGTTTAGACCACTGAACTATCTCTCCAGCCCCCCTCCCCCAGTATAATTTTTTTTTTTTTTTTTTTTTTTGTGGAACCAGTGATTGAACTCAGACCCTTGTGCTTACCAGGCAAGCTAGCCTCCCTACTATAAGCAAACTGTTTTTATCTTTAGGATAGAGAGACTTTCAATTTAATCACCTTACGGGGAAAAACATAAAAACCTTTTTTTGTGTCAACTGTAATGGAGAAAGTAAGCTCCTTTCCTGAGCAATGGCCCTGCTCCTTTGTAGCTACCCTACCTGGAGGCCATCCACACTTGCATTTGAAAGGTTCTTTAAAATGTTTTTCCTTTAATTTTTATTTTTTAACCCAGTATTTCTTTTTAATAATTATACTTTTTTTTATCAAAGAAAGAATGACCAATCGAGCGGTATAAGAGTCTGGTGTGGTTTAAACAATGGTTTGGGTGGACAGAATTATAACTCTGATTTCCCTGCATAATCAGCATGGATGACACCAACCAAAACCTGGACAGTTCTTCGTATTGAGGCTCTGCCTCTCGTTGCTGCTTTTCCTCTATGGCCTGGGGGTTGAGTGAGCTGCTAGCAGCAGCTTCATACCTGGAATGGGTTTTGTCAGGCCACATCCCCTCCCCAGGCTTCAAAGGGGCTATGGCTTTGTATCCATAGCCTCTGTGTGCAGATACAGCAGCCACTGTGTGTGCCTGCTGGCCCTCTGGCTCTGGTCACTGGATTTTTTTTTTTTTTTGAGAGTGCAACTATCTTGAACATTACAAACTGCTGATGCCAGCAATGTGCACAGCCAACTACAAAGTTTCTAAATTTCTGTGTAGAAATATGTAGTTGTTGTCTTTTAACATTCTTTAAGTATTTCAATATTAGAATATCTATGGTTGTTAAAAAAATAACAGTTCCATTTTATGTCAAAGGAGTTTGATATTTGGATAAATAATATTAACCTTACTATCTTTGTTACAGGGTAATGTCATTAAACTTCTCTTCTGGATGTTTAACAACTAAAGCTTGGAGACTAAAAATTAGAGAGATAGATGAGCTAAAAGGGTAGCCAATATTTTGGTCCTAGCCCTCACAGGTCCATAAGAAGTCAGAATATAAGAGAACCTTTACTGTCACATACTGTAACTCAGTTGAGTCT
This sequence comes from Octodon degus, assembly GCF_000260255.1. Classification (NCBI taxonomy): domain Eukaryota; kingdom Metazoa; phylum Chordata; class Mammalia; order Rodentia; family Octodontidae; genus Octodon; species Octodon degus. The sequence goes on from NW_004524722.1 coordinate 1,057,064, forward strand.
TAAATTTTCTGATCAAGGAGATAATGGGGCCACAGAGGAAAGTGATCAGTGATGTATAGTGTGCCTAAGGAGAGTCATCTAGAGAGAGAAAAAATATCTTAAGCTTTCACAGAAAGCAAATTGGTCAAGCATGGTTCCAAGGTAAATCTTGAGATTTAATTGACACTGTTAGATCGCAAAAGTTAAATTTGTATTTGTACAGGTCTTACTTTAACTTGGTCTTAACCATCCAGCAGAAAAGCATAACCATAACGCGCCTGATCTCGTCTGATCTCGGAAGCTAAGCAGGGTCGGGCCTGGTTAGTACTTGGATGGGAGAAAAGCATAACCTTGAGATGTGAAAAGTAATGCCATAATAATATGCTAAGCTGTAAAAGGCCCAAGTCACTAACAACGTCTGAGGATTGCCAGCTGTACTGACAACTCACTACTGTTATGGAATACTGGACTATATAGGGTTACACTGCTGAATTCAAGTATCTAAAATCTTTGGATTGATATCAAGAATGAAAAGGTCTTCTAAAGAGTTCTCTTAACACAGCTTTTCTAACTGCAACGGAACACTCATCTCTGACACAACAAAACAGGGATATGTTGGGAGCCATGGAAGCTGGAAATTGGTCAAATGTGTGTAAGACAGACTAGGCCTCAGTGCCTAAAGCAGTCAAGCTACCTCAGTCCTGAGATAAACATCCTGACTGGCTAATTCAGCTATCAGTCACTGGGCAACCTTGTCATGTGTTACTAACTACAAGGGTATAAACGCCCATACTCTTGTTCTGGGAGTCATATCACCAACCAGGCAGATGGGCCACTACCTGACCTAGATCTTGTCTTGTCTCTCTTTTCCTCATTCATGCTGCCATTTCTCCAAGGTACAACAGACCACACTAAGACACCAAAAGATTCCTACAGAAAGGTGCAAGAATTTACCTCAGTGGGAGATGGAATTCTCTAGCATGTATGAGGCTTTACATTCAGTCCCTTGCAGAGGACTGATCACAGTATGAACTATCTGAGGGCGTAGACTTCAAGTTTCTGAGGCACAAGTAGGGCCTAAGCCGACACAAGCAAAATCACAACACAAGGTCAACATGTGCTGAGGGTATCAAGGCCCGTAAAGTCCACTGGGTTAAGTCTGAGGTCCCAGAGGGAGTTACCTACAAGTGCAGTGGACTTGCCTATGTTGCTCACCCCAAGCTTGGAAAAGACCCCAAGATTTGCCAACAATAAGCAATGCAAATGCTATCAAGATCCAGTTCAGCTTTTAGCTCAGGCTTCTTGAGGTACCCAGGCTCCCATTTAGGGATCCATAGAAAGGCCTCTGTCTGCCAAACAGGACTGGTAAGACCTCAGGCTATCTGCCTGGGGCTGCTGCCTTCCTGTCCTGTCTGTACACTGACATCATCAGTTATGGAGTAAGTCGGCACTATGTAGCTCATAGGACCCAGAATCTCTTCTCTGGTGTTCTTGCAGAACACATAACCTAAATCTAACTGAGAAAACATCAGACCTGCACAGAGTAGGGGCCCTTCCCTAAACTGACCTATGTTCCAAAAGACACCAGGGTTTTGACAAATAAGTTAAAACAGAGAAGCTGCTTTAGACAGCAAATACATTCAACATGCAATCCCTGACTGAATCCTGGGTCACAGAGGAAAGGGTGACTATATAGGTTGTTAAGGAAACCACTAGCTTCAATAATGACACCTGCAGACTGCTAGCAGCACAGGGTCAGCACCAATTTCTCTGCTCCGACAGCTGTGCTGTGCTGATGCAGGGGGTGTCCTTAATCTTGCCAAATGTGTCCTGAAGCATCTAAGAGAAACAGCTCTCAGATGAGTCAGAAAATATATACACAGCACCTATAATCTGTAAATATTTAGAAAAAGAGAATGATAAAGCAAACAATAAGTTAACAACTGGGAGACCTAGACAGAGATATACTGGAATTCTTAATGCAATTTTTAAAACTTTCCTGTAAGTTTAAAATTATGTAAAAAGAAAATATAAAAGAATATAGAACATATGTACAAAGAGACTTCTTCAAAAAAGATATATCTTTTTTTTGTCTTTTTGGTACATGGTTTTACTAAGCAGTTCAGCCTGGTCTTAGATGCTATGTAGTCCTCCCTTGCCTCAAACTTGTGGCAATCCTCCTGCCTCAGCCTCCTAAGTGCTGGGAAGAAATCTTAAAAAAAAAAGAAAGAAATTTTAGAATAAAAAACAAAAACAAGAAAAAAACCATAAAAATTTAAGAAAACAAACAAACAAAAAGATAAACAAGAAAAAAGCATTTAAAAAAATTTTACTCAGCTGGAGAGATAGCTCACTTGAATAAGTGCTTGTCTGGCAAGCGCAAGGGCCTGAGTTCAATCCCCGGCTCTGCAAAAAAATAAATAAATAAAATAAAAAAATTTTACTTATTATTATGTCTGGCCAACAGGTACCTGCCAGCTTTATGGGTCTGAAAGCCAGAGGTACTTCTCAACACAAATCACTAGAGGGCAGCAAGAAACCAGGTTCAGCACAGGATTTCATTTGGCCTGGAGTACTTCAAGACAGAATTGTCCTGTGTTCTTACCCAGAATGCACTCCTCAACCCTAAAGGAAAAAGTGCTCTGCATATTGAACACTGGGCTCCTTTCACTCACAGTACACACAGCTATGGAGCACCTGCAAGCAAGCTGGCCTCTGCTCCTTGTTTGGGTCTGGACTTCAGAGCAGATGTCAACATCTCTCACTACCAGGCCATTAACTCCCGAAACCTAAAGCAAAGCTCATGAATATGATGGCAACAAAGGAGAATGAGCCTTAGAGCAGGGACATACACTCCCTTGTGGCCTGGGCTGGGCCATATCCCATGTCCACCCCTGTCCCCTTCTTCCCTCCCTGCCATCAGGGGCTACATGATATGGAAGCAGCAGAGATTCTGGAGACTGACCAAGGCTGTGGTATTGAATTCCTTGAGCCTCAGTTTCCTTATCTAAATAAAACAGGAATAACACCATTTGCTTTTTAAGAGATTTATATATACTTAATAAATTGCAGTATTTTACACTTTGGTTTAGGTATGAACAACAGGATGCTGTAGCAAGAAATGGGATTTTAAAGTTAGGATGAAATTCCCGTGATGCTTGGCAAATTGGAGTTTCACACATAAATGTTACAGTATAGTTTTCAGAATTACATGAGAGTGCCAGCCAGATAGTTTGGCAGACTAAAGTGCCTGTTTAGGCAGAGTACAGTGGCTGGGGTTTGATCCCCGGTGTGCTGTGCCAGCCCCGTCCCGGTGCATGCTGAGACAGAAACTGAGACTGGGTATGGTGGTGCACACCTGTAATCCCAGTGCTTGGGAGGCTGAAAACAAGAAAAATCACTATAAGTCTGATCTATGTAATGAGACCGTGTACTAAATACATTTAAAAAAAGAAAAAAGAAAAATTACATGGGAATATACCACTAAGAACTCTTGACCATATTACTACTCCAGCCAGGAACAACCTTCCTCCCTTTAATAAAATCTTAGCCTGTATGGCCCAGGTCAAAGCTTGCACCTTCCAAGAAATCTTTCTCCAATAATCTCTAAAGTATAAGAAACATGGTATCCACACTCTGGCCTAAATGGACTGAGCTAGAAAGATCTCTGAGATACTAAGTGACAATAAATGAGAATATCCCTAATTATAATTTCCTTTTTATATTTGGGGGGAAAAGAGGTGATCATGCCATTCACTTAACATTCTTCACTGCTTCCTGCTGTCAGTACAAGCTCCCGACCTGACACTCACGCTCCTTCACTGTCTGCGCTCAGCTGCCCCTCTAGCCTCGTCACCTAGGCCCAGCCTCACCACCCTCGGGCCCTGGGATACAGCTGCTCCCAAAGTGCCCTTCAGCATCTCCTCCTCTCAGACATGAGCATGCAGCACAATCACCTGGAGCTGAGATGCGAACTGCAGGCTATACTCACGGAATTTCTGATTCACGGGTGAGGTGGGACCCACAGATTTCTAAAAAGTTCTCGAGAGTGATGCCACTGTTCCAGGAACCACACTGTGCCAGCCACTGCCTTTGCCATGATTACTTCCTCACCTAAACACAGGCTACCAATCATGTGTTTGCCTGGATCTACTCAGTTCCAGTTCTGGGGCAGTTTGAGTACAAGAAGTAAAACACTCTCTCATATCGCTGCTTATGGTATATTTACTGCTATGGCCAAGCATCCTCCTCTAGGCCCAGACCAACAAGGACTCCTGAGGAAGGAGTTGCATTTTGTTCACTGACTTCTTACTGGAGTAAGAGAATTTTCACAAACTTTTCCAAATTCAAGTTTCTACAAACATTTATTTCTTCCAGGGAATAGGCTTTTTAGTCCTCTGCTCCTTGTAAACAAGTAACACAACTTGGTGTGAGAACAAACTGCAAACATACAGATCTTTGCCCTGTGTGGGGGTGGGGGTGAGGGAGGGAAGGTTCATAAGGAGAAGCAAGGGCAGAGGCAGTGAGCAGACATGAGCAGCTGCTATTGCTGCTGGGCATCTTCCTCCCTTTTCTGGGGGGGTGGAAGTGGAAGTACTGGGAATTAAACCTCTGGACTAAGCAACATCTCCAGCTCTTGAAAACTTTTGTTTATTTTGAAATAGCTAAGTCTTTAAATTCCCCCAGATAGGATCAAGTCTGTTTGTTCCTTGCTCAGTGTCCTAGAGTGCTGAGATGACAGGCATGCAGCACACCAAGCCAGCTACAGGTGAGCTTCTTCCTTAGTTCAAAGTAGATCTTACGATGCTAAATCCACATGGGCCAGTTTAGCTTACTTGCTGGGACTTCCAAAGGAGCCACAGACCTTGGGAAGGACTGATGATGTTTTCACTCATTGTAGGCAGGGGTCAATGCTTTTTAGTAACTTTCCAAGAGGTCAGAGGTCAGAAAGCTGATAACGCCTCAAGAGACCATCTCGACAGCATGTATAGATTTGCTTCTCCCATGTTGCTACCTGGAACAGAAAAATTCACAGCTCAAAGAAGTCTGGGCTCCTTCCATTTCAAAAAGATGGAGGGTGGCATTGACTCCATTAGTCAGTCCAAGGGAATCTGAAATACCTTTGACTCTGAAGGCAAGAGAAGATTAAATCTGTGACACATATTTACACAATCCCTGGCCAGGGCCAAGGGTGCACTTATGACTACAGAAGAGAAACTAATTAGCTAAGTGGAATGCAAATCTATCAGAGTTCTATGTAGTTATGCAAAGGGTCTGCACTCAGGGAGGATGACGTCATGTAAGTCTATTGATAGGCTTGGGTATTCCTAAGCTTTATAAAATTGTAAGCATAAAAGTGCTGAAAATAAGCCATCACTAACAAGGAGGACTTAATTAATTTCTCAAAGGGAGACAAGAACCACTAACATCATGCAATAGAACACATTCTATAATTATTATCAATGTGGCACGTAGCTACATTAAAAGGGCAACTTTCTCAATCCTTTTGGGTCTCAGTTTCTTCCTTTGTAGAAGGGAACTGATACGTTAGTTCACAACATAGAACGCTATGCAGGAACTTTTAAAAATGAAATAGAACTTTAAAAAATGAAACAGATCTACATGTATTTACCTGGGAAAAGTTCCAAAATGTTAAGTAAAAAATAAATCCCAGCAAGGGTCTGGGATATAGCTTAGCAGCACAGTACCTGCCTGCGAAGTGTGAGGTTGAGAGTTTGATTCCCAGTACCAAAAATAAATAAATAAATAAAAATAAATAAGCTACAGGGCAATATACAGAGAGAATGGGCCCAATTACAAACTAAGGATAAAACAATGTTATTTAGATAAATGCATAAATACACATAGGTAAGGGTGAAATTTCTCTAAAAACAGACTTAAAGATATATGCAAAATAATACTAGTTAGCACTAGAAAGAAAACTGGAACTAAAAAGGTCTTCAAGCAGACTTTTCAATTTGTGTAATTATGTACCATGAACTTTTATAGGTATGTATTAATTGTATAACTTTTTGAAAATTATAAGACAAAATGGGAATAATAGCTACACCTCAAATGGTAACGTGATACTATTTGGCCAATATCTGTACAATGTCTGGTCAATAAATATTATTTCATTTTTCTCTTTCCACTGTAATTGAGTAAGAGAATCAGTCTTGAGTTTTAATAATTGCTAATTTATAAAGAAATTTTCATATGACTCATTATTATCCTCATTTTACAGATTAATTAACAAAACTGAGGAGTTGAAAGAATTTTTCAAGTTTCTAGAGTCCTTAAATGATGAAATTATGTCAGGAAAATTGCTCAGTGGCATAAAGGCCTGCATGGCAAGCACAATGTCCACAGTTTGATCCCCAGAACCTAAGTAAATAAATAAATAATGAACTAATGAAATCTCTTCTGACTCAAAAGCTTTGATTTCTTTCTGTCCATCATATATATAAGCAGTACTTTAGAGCACCTAATGACCACAAGGTAGCCTGATTCAGTTCCTTCAAAGCCCCAGAGCCCAGGCAGGAATCACCCAGGCCTAGCCTTCTCTCAGGCCTGTACCTTGTACACGGGGTCACAGTCAGCTCCAGTGAGCTCAATGGCATAGTCTAAATCTTGCTGAACAACAAAACAGCTTCCATCACCTACAAGGCAAAAGAAAATTCAGATAACTAAAGATAACGTGGGCCTACAGAACATGATCGTAAGAAACAGAATAGTAAGTATGTCCTCCCATACGGGGAAACTACCATGACCTATAGCTGCTACTGCTGCTGCTGCTGCTGCCGCCGCCTAGAATGCTGGCCTGGGCAGTATGTGAAGGCCATGTGCAGAACCAGTTGGAAGCAGGGCCTGCCATCTGTAACACCCACCAAAGGCACAGAGCAAACAACTGCAGTCTTACACAGTTATTTGCAAACTTATCCTTGAGAATGACTTTAAATAAGAAATCGGTCTATACAAATGTTTTAAGAAAAATGTATGTTCCTAAATTATTCTTCAAGCTATGAACCTGAGAACATATATTACAAGGAGAAAAATTATTCTGAGAAAAATAAAATTATAGCTAAACTTGGGCAGGGGGAATAGCTCAGCAGAAGAGCCCTTGCTCAGAATGCACAAGGCCCTCAGTTCAATCCACAGCACTACAGGGGAAAAAAAAAAAAAAGTATATCTAATTTTAATTTCCTCAGAAGAACATGAACAAATGAAACAGGAAAATCTATAAATACTTAATAAGTTGGTTTTTGCTGTAGCTTTATTCATTTTAACAACAGTAGCTCATTGAAGAAAACATTAAAAACAAAGAAAACTGTGATAATGAACTACTCATAGTCTACCAAAGCAAATTAGTGCTAATATTTTGGGCCATTCTTTCAATCTTTTCAATAATATTCAATAATAATTATTTTACATGGTAAGAAGCATACTGTATAAAATAATGCCTTCATACAAAGCACCTTTTCTACATTGAGATTAAGGCTTTGTTAGCCACACATCATGGTGCACACTTGTAATCCCAGAAATGTCAGCATCTGGGAGGCTGAGGCAGGAGGAATGCTACAAATGCAAGGCTAGTCTGAACTATATAGTGAGACCTTGTCTCAAAACACACACACACACACACACACACACACACACACACACACACAGACTTTGTATAAGACCCTGGACAAGAATCAAAGATATCAAATTTACCTTTTTTGAAATCTGAAAACCTGCTTTCTAAATGTATTCAATAATCAATGTATACTCCAATCAACAGTATATGAGAGATAGGGGCTGGTGAGATGGCTCAGTGGTCTAAAGCACCTACTTAGAACAAGCTTAGCAAAGTACAGGGACCGCGGTTCAATCCCCCAGCACCACGTGCCAGCCAGCCCCGCCCCCTGGTAGGCTGAGCTGGCCACACACACACACACATATATACATAAATAAAATTAAAAAAAAAAAAACACAGTATATGAGAGATAATATTTTGCTTCCCCACCTTTTTTAAAGTATTGAGGATTGAAACCAGCACCTTGGGGTCGGGGAGATAGCTCAGTAGAATAAGCACTTGCCTGGCAACTGCAAGGGCCTGAGTTCAATCCCTGGTTCCACAAAAAAAAAAAAAAAAAAGAAAGAAAGAAATAAAGAAAGGAAGGAAGAGAAAAGAAAAGAAAAGAAAAGAAAGAGGAAGAAACCAGCATCTTCATAATGAACTACATCCCCAAACTTCAAACACACTAGGCAAGTGCTCCACTACTAAGCCACATCAACAGCCCTACAATTTTTTATTTTTTATTTTTTATTTTTATTTTTTGGCGGAACCGGGGATTGAACTCAGATCCTTGCGTTTGTCAGTCAAGCGCTTATCCTACTGAGCCATCTCCCCGGCCCCAGCCCTATAATTTTTTAAAAAACTGTTCATATGACAACTTAAATTTCTTCATGAACAACCAAAGAAGCTTAAAGACTGTGCCGCCTAACTTCTCAGCCAGTGTGAAAAAGTCCTGCAGAGAAGCCCAGCAGCTGCACGGTCCACCTCCACACTCAGGCACTCACTGCCTCAAGGGCCTCTTCCTTTTTTTTTTTTTTCCAGAATCGGGGATTGAACTCAGGCCCTTGCGCTTACCAGGGAAGCGCTTATTCCACTGAGCCATCTCCCCGGCCCCCTAAGGGCCTCTTCCTTCTTAGGGAACAGAAAATGTTTCCTTGTAATGAACCAAAATGTGGCTCCTGATAACTTTCTCCTATTGGTTTTAGTCCTGTTTCTTAACAACAGTTACATCGTTTCGTTTGCCTTTAGGTGTTAGTAACAGAAATTCTGTCTTGCCTTCTTAACGGAAACAGCTACAAGTACAAAAACTCCTTGAACCTCAAGGAATTATCTCTCTAAACTGATCCTGGACTCACCTTGGCTAGCAATGAATCCATCTCTGAAGTTCAGCAGGGACAGAAGTGGTGCTCCTGATCTGTGGATGACTCGTACTGGAGTTCTACGACTCAGAGTACAGGAAATTTTACTTTTTGAAAACAATGCTTAACTATATTCAACATACGGTAATAAACACATAAAGGAAACAGGACATGTAATCCTAGCACTGGGGAGGCTGAGACAGGAGGATCACTATGAGTCCAAGCTGCGTAGAGAGACCCTGTACCAAATAAATAAAAGATTTTAAAAAAGAAAGAAAGAAAGAAGACAAATGTAGAGAAAAATTAAAACTATTCATATAGCTTTTTTCCTGTCAAGATCTGGTAGTTACCTGAAGTGAATTTCAAAATATGAACTAAGTTACCACCAAAATCTCTCATTTTTAGTGGAGGTCTGACATGAGTCAAAAATAACAATATTACCAATACCTTTCTTTTAAACTTGAAGACAGAATTAAGACGAGTTATGAAATACTATTTGAAAATGTCAGGACTCTAAACTGAAGATAAAAATGGTACCCCTAGAAGCCATTTGATAAATATTAGCTGGACAAATGAAGGAAATGAAGGGAATGGATAGAATCACGGAAATTATTAAATTCTTTGGGGGCTTGTGGGTTAGCTCAGTTATTTAAGGGCCTGCATGGGCAAACCCAGTCAGGGGCAGGAGACCATGGTTCGATCCTCAGCCCCAAGTGCCTTACCAGATCTGCCCTTAAGGCAGCCTGAGCTAGCCAAAAAATATAGATAGATAGATAGATAGATAGATAGATAGATAGATAGATAGACAGACAGACAGATAGATAGATAGGACATATCCTTCTCAACTTTTAGGGCTGGCCGGGAGTTTGATCCCCGGGGTGCACCGAGATGGCAATTCAGACTGGGCATGGTGGAGCATGCCTGTAATTCCAGCACTTGGGAGGCTGTAAACAGGAGAATCACTACAAGTCCAATCTAGTAGTGAGACCCTGAACACCCTGTAGACCCTTCTTTAAAATACAGGAAAAGAAAAAAACAAAAAAGAAATTATTAATTCCTGCAACACAGTGGCTATTATGATTCTCTTTGAGATATATATATATATATATATATATATATATATTTTATTATTATTTTAATTTGGTGGTACTGGGATTGAATTTAGGGTCTTGTGTATGCTAGTATTCTACTCTTTGAATACTGTTATTATTACTGTTTTTTTGTAGTGGAATTAAACTCAGGGTCCTGCGCGTGCCAGGCCAGTGCTGTACCACTGAGCTACATCCCTTGCCCTCTTTGAATATTTTTAAGAGCACAAGGCAGCTTGTTTTAGATAGGTCATGATCAAGCTAAATAGGAATAGAACTGTCACATGAATTAAAAATGATCATTCAATCTTAGGCCAGTGCAGGTCTAATAGCTTACAGAAAATTACTGAGCTCCACAAAGTTAAAAATTCTACACAATCATTTTAAATAGTTATTTTAGGGCCGGGGAGATGGCTCAGTGGAATGAGCACTTCCCTGGCAAGCACAAGGGCCTGAGTTCAATCTCTGGTTCCACCAAAAAAAAAAAAAAAATAAATAAATAAAAATTATAGTTATTTTATTTTTTTTTATAGTTATTTTATTATTTAAATTTAATTTACAAAGCAATTATTACAGTTTGACAACTGTGACAGTAAAAGTCAAATTACTTTCCAATAAGATTCCAGGAATAATAACAATCAGATAAATCACATCATAAGAAAAGACTATCAATAGAAAAGCATTCCCTTAGCTCCATAGTCATCTATCTGCTAGGCTAATTTTTTTTTTTTTTTTTTTTTTTTTTTTTTTTGCAGAACCGGGGATTGAACTCAGACCCTTGCGCTTGCCAGGGAAGTGCTTATTCTACTGAGCCATCTCGCCGGCCCTTAATTTTTTTTTTTTTGCGGAACCGGGGATTGAACTTAGGCTCTTGCACTTGCCAGGGAAGCGCTTATTTCAATGAGCCATCTCCCCGGCCCCGCTAAATCAATATTAAAGCCAATAAAAAATTCCACATTGTGGAGGACATGCATCACACGAATGAATGGTGACTCACCTCGGACTCCTCACATCCAGCTGATAAATGTTTCCATCCTGTGTTCCAGCCAATAGCAAGAAGCCAGAGAGAAAAGTACAGCAGTTGAAGGCATCTGAGCCAATAAAGAGGAAGACCTAGGAACAACAGGAGATGAAAGTGTTTAAAGATTAATTTGTTTCCAGGCATAAACAAACACCAAAAAAGGGGAGAATTCCACTATTTTTAGAGATTCTTTCTTTCCCCTTGAGCATCTGGAGCAAGATATGGCACTGACATATTACTGAGAAATCTTGCTGGATTCTAAGCCCTGAGGTTGGCTGAGGGCTGGTGCAGTTTATGTAACAGTATGCTGAAGTAACAGTTTTCAAACTAATACCCTGCAATGGTCTGACTCATAGGCGCCTCTCACCAAAAACCTTTTCTCCTTTTCCATCACAACCCTCCACCTGAAAAGCACTTGTCATTCCCATGTTTACATTTTGTTTCATGTTGCTTCCAGCAGCCTTTTAAAAGGGATACTTTGTAGGAAAAGAAAAAAAAAAAAAAAGCTTAATAGTGAAGGAATTTAAAGAATCACAATTCTCCCATACCTAAAAAAGTTACACTTTTTTTTACTCTATACTGTTAGCTCAATCGGACCATTTCATCCTCAGATATTCCCAAAATAAAATAAATAAATAAATACACCGGATTCACCTTTGGAACTAAAAGCTGGCATAAAGACTGGGCCTGGTAGCAGACACCTCTAATCCGAGCACTCAGGAGGCTGAGGCACAAGGACTGCTGTGAGTTCAAGACAAATCTGGGTACAAAGTGAGCTCAAGGCTAGCCTGAACTGCATTGCAAGACCCTGTCTCAAACACACACACACAACCCTCATCATTTTATATATAGCACATTAAGGTACACAGGGAAAGTGACTTTAGTTCTGTTTTGAGGGTTTTCTTTTTTGAGATAGGGTCTTGCTGTATAGCCCAGGTTGGCCTCGAACTTATGGCAATCATCCTGCCTCAACCTCCAAGTGCTGGGATTATAGGTGTGCACTACTGTGCCTAGCTTGGAAAGTGACTCTGAAAATCCCATAAAGGGCCAACCATAGTGGTGCACACCTGTAATCCCAGCACTCGGGAGGCTGAGACAGGAGGATCATTGCAGGAGGATTGTAGCCCACTAGCCTGGGCTACAAAGTGAGCCCAAGGACAGCCTAAACTGCAGAGGGAGACCCTGTTTAAAAAAAAAAAAAAAAAGCAACAAAGGAGCAAAGCCCTTTGTCTTTATCACATAATCCTGTGAATTAAGTCCTATTATGCCCAGTTTAGTGATAAGAAAACTTAGGCTCACAGAGGCTAGGAAAGCTCTCCAAAGTCAGAGCCATTAGGTATGAAGATCTGTGATTTATATGCTGCCCCATTCCACATCCTGTGTTTGGTCACCACATACTTCCTCTCAGCCACCCAGCCTCCTCACAAAGGGAACACAGGGAGCAAGTAGAAATGTTTCTAAACAGCTTGCCAAGAATCAGAGTGACCCCAGGCTTCAAAGGTCTTATAGGAACTACTTGCCGGCTGCCTGCTCTGTAGTCCCAGGCACTGAAGCTTCTTATCTTCCCGGGCCAAGAGCAGCATTTTCGCTTCTGTCCCAACCTCCCGTTCACCTGCACGACAGATGAGCCACATTAATGACAGACCCGGATAGCTGTCTGCTCTCTGAAGTGTATGTGAGAGAGTCACTGGTTACTTTTTTTTTTTTAACTTTATTTGTGTGTGTGTGTGTGTGTGTGTGTGTGTGTGTGTGTGTGTGTGTCCAGCTCAGCCGACCAGGGGGCAGGGCTGGCTGGCATGTGGTGCTGGGGATTGAACCGTGGTCCCTGAGCTTTGCTGAGCTTGTTCTAAGTAGGTGCTTTAGACCACTGAGCCATCTCACCAGCCCACTGGTTACTTTTTTAAAAGTTATGTTCTACCTTCTCACAGTGGCATTGTTTACGTAATAGTATACCCTTGTGAAAACTTACAGACCTAAAAAAATAAAAAATGCAAAACCTTACAGATCTGTGCAATTAACAAGGGTGACATTAGCTAAGTGTGGTGCTGCACAACTATAATCCCAGCACTCTGGGAGACTGAGAAGCAGGAGGATCACACAAATTCAAGCCCAACCCAGGCAATTCAGCAAGACTGCCTCAAAATGTAAGAGGCAAGAATGAGCTCAATGCAAAGACTCTGGGTTCATCCCAGTACCACAAAAACAGGACTTTAACCATATATAAAAATGTTCAACAACAAAACTAATCACTATATTAAAATACAGTATAATTTAGCAGGTAAGACTAATGACTAACTCAATTTAGTGAAGCTGGGCACAGTGGCGTAGGCCTGTAGTCCTAGTATGGAGCGAGGCTGAGGCAGGACTATGAATCTGAGTTCCTCCTGGGCAATTTACCAAGACCCTGTCACATAAACTAAAACAAAGGCCAGGGATGTAGCTCAGTGGCACAAGTGCCTGCCTGTCAAGTGCCAAGGTCTTGAATTTGATTCCTGGTATCAAAGGGGAGGGGCTGAGTATGTAGCTCAGTGGTAGAGTGCCCCTGGGTTTGCTCCCCATTACTTCCCTGCAAAAATAAAAAAAAGATGGTTGTTGTTGGTTTTTCTTTGTTTTTTCATGATACAAGGTCTTGCTAAGTTGCTCAGGCTGGTCTTGAACTTGCCTTCCTCCTCTCTCAAGCTCCTGAGGAGCCACGACGGCACTGTGCACCACCAGGTGTTTTTAATGACCACAATGCTTGCTCTAAAGAGGAAGGATTCTAGAACAGTGCAGGTAGTAATACAGACAACAGACAATGACAAAGTAGACCAAAGTATTGGCAGGAGGCAGAAAGGGAGGAAGAAAAGGGAGCAAGAAGGAGCAGTGGAAAAACTGCAAACACTAAAGGAAGAGATGCAACTGCTGATGTGGGACATGAAGGGAGGGAGGGTGGACCATGAGTTAATCTCAGGTTTTGAGCTTGAGCAAATGGGTAAATGGTGGTATCACTTTTTTTTTTTTTTTTTTTTTTGTGGAACCGAGGATTGAACTCAGGCCCTTGCGCTTGCCAGGGAAGCACTTATTCCACCGAGCCATCTCCCTGGCCCTCACTTTTATTTTTGAGAATCTCACTATGTAGCTCAGCCTGGTTCAAACCCATGGCAATCCTCCTGCCTCGGGCACACGCTGCCACAACTGGCACAGTATCAACTTCTGAAATGGGGGCAGAGACCAGAGGACTCAGATACACCTCATTAGACAGGTATGGCTGAGCTATTTACCAGGTATCTAATAGTGTCTCAAAATCAGGTGCGCCAGGCACGGGGGCACACGGTGGTAATCCCAGCACCTGGGAGGCAGAGGAACCTGTTAAACTCCTTTTCTCTGAAAACCTATCATTAAGAAGAATCATAGGTGAGCATTATTGATTACTTTTTTTAAAATCAGAGATAGGAATTGAACTTGAGGCCTTTATACTGATCCCCAGTCCTTTTTTTTTTTTGGTGGAACCAGGGATTGAACTCAGGCCCTTGGGCTTGCCAGGGAAGCACTTATTTCACTCAGCCATCTCCCCAGACCCTCCCAGTCTTTTTTTTTTTTTTTTTTTTTGAGATAGGATCTTGCTACACAGTTCAGGCTGGGCTTGAACTCACTATGTAACCAGGCCGGCCTCAAACTTTGGGTAATCTTCCTGCCTCAGCCTCCTGAGTACTGGGAGTACAAGTGTGCGCCACCACACCCAGCATATCCCAATGTCTTTTCTATTTAATTTTGATCCAGGCCCTCTCAAAGCCGAGATGCAGAGGTTGGCTTCAAATTTGTGATCTTCCCACCTCACTCTCCCAAAGTTCTGGGATTACAGGTACATACTGCCATGCTCAGCTTCCTAAATGGCTCACAGGCATTAGTCTTATCTGCTAAATTATACTGTAGTTTAATACAATCATTGTGACATATGCTTCTTTTGTTGATTCCAAAGCAATAGAAACAATAGATAGTCAAATACATAATGATCTTGTGGTAAAATTAAAATATGAACTATTGAGCAAGAAAGGATGAGAAAGAACAGGAGAAACTGAAGGGGACTCAAGAAAATAAGGCTAGCTTGTAAACAATATCAATTTACTGGGCATCTGCTCCGGGGAGCCAAGGTTTATAGAGTTGTCGGCAGCACCCACTGCCACTCCATTAATGGAAGAACCACAGTCTGCAAGGACTCCCAAGCAGGCGGAGCGCCCGCAGTCCCAAAGCCGTGCTGTTCCATCTCGAGAGCCAGACACCACATTCCGCCCGCGGTCCACGATGGCCGTATCCAGGATACCTGGCAAGAGAAAAAGGACTCCTGAGATGGACAAGGTGGTAAAGGAACGCTAAGGAGAGGGAAGACTGAGCAGTGTAAATGCCTCTGTCCCTTTTATAAGTGTGCAGGGATATAAGCATGTGGTATATGGAGGGCATTTTATTTTTTTTAAGTTTTTTTGTTTCAATCATTTATTTATGTACTTGGTACTGTGTCTCATATAGTCTGGAGGACAGTGCAGAAGTCACCAACCTAAAACTGCGAATAGGCACACAACTTTGGGGGAGGGGCATTTGAGACAAGGTCTCACTATGCAGTTCAGGCTGGCCTTAGACTATGTAGCCCAGGCTGGTCTTGCACTTGAAGCAATCCTCCTGGCTCATCCTACTGAGTGCTGGGACTGTAAGTATGTGCCACGACCCAGTTAGGCACACAATTTTTAAAAATCCAAGAAAAAAGCTATTGCCAAAAGACTGGGAAGGAAGTAGCCTAATAACAGAAAATCTTGGCCATTTCCACCCTACTCCAGTAAACACCAACAGCAAAGCGGCTCTTTCCCTGCCACTGTGGTTTCAGCAGGGCTGAGCAGGAAGTGATCTTCTCTACCCCGTGTGTGAGTCGCCAGAGCTAAGCCCGGTAGTGTGAGCAGAGACCTGCTCTAAGCTCAGCCTCCATTTCCACCTGGCAGCTGCAAGCACACAGAGGTGGGAGGAAGTGACGAGAGGTGTGACTCCACTTGACAACCCCTGCCTGCTGCCAGTCAGCAGGGGACTGACAGCCCGCACCAGAAGGCAAGCCAATGGTGCAAGTGGAGCAAGGTACGGTGTCAGCAGGACCAAGGGGACAGCGACCTTCTAATGCACCGATCTGCAATGAGCCAGTGCTCACTCCACTTTTGCCAGAAGAGTGTCACAGGAGCCCAGCAGGGAACTGAGCACACGCATCTACCAGCCCTTGTACCACATCTCAACAAGAAGATCAAATTCAAGACCCAGGGTGGTACAATATCCAAAATATCCATGGAATTAGTAATTTTTGAGGTTATTACTGATCATCTGAATATTTGCTCTAGCCTCAGGAATATGTAACATAAAAATCCAGAATTAGTCATGGATATGAAGATTTATACTTCAATGGCATGGTATAATAAAACATAACTGTATACATAAACTGTGACAAAAACTCCATGGTAACTAAACATATATAAGTAACAGTCCAATGCCATTAATCAATGCTTACTGGAAATTTCAGTTTAAAAGCCTCAGGCATGGTGATGCATGCCTGTAATCCCAGGATTTGGGATGCTGAGGCAGAATTACCTGTGAGTTCCAGGCCAGCCTGAACTACAGAGTAAGAGCCTATCTAAAAAGAAAGAAGAAAAAAAGAGAAAAAGGGAGGGAGGGAGGGAGGGAGAGAGAGAGCGAGGGACAGAGGCGGAGGGGAGGGAAGGAAAGGGGAAGGGAGGGAAAAGAGAAGAAACTCTGGGGTTGGAGCTCAGTGAGTGGCCCTGGGCTCAGTATGCAGTGATGAAAACAAACATTTTAAAAAAAAGATGAATTCATGAAGTTTATGAAAAAGTCACAATTTGAAAAAATAACCAATTTAGGGTAGGAGAAAATATGATTAAAGGCAAAATGGCAAGATCCAAAGTTACGGTGTAACTTTCCGAAAGGTCCAGTTTTAAATAAAAACTAAATCCAGTTTATATGGTTAATAACAGCTGTTAGAAAAATAAAATGTAATTCTGGCAAATACATTTCCATTAGCCAAAGGCCTTTATAGACAAGTTTTTAAATAGAAGTCTCAGAAACTGATCTAAGAGGCTATGTGGTTTGCTGCTATTTTACAGTATTTATAAAATATTTGGTACCTGGTTAATAACGTTATTTTGAATTTGTAAAATCTGACTATTATAACTTCGTAACACATTCAGCAAAAATATAGCTACACTAGGATCTTGGTGCTTTTAGTACTAGGGATCATCAATCACATCATGTCCATGGAGAAACCTGCTGTTTAATCTATTTATTGTGCTGTTTATAATTTTTATACACCGTACCTTCAGTGGTCTATACTAACTTTTAAGAATAAAAAAAAGACTACTACTAGTAAATAACCATTAGCAAGGCCCTAAAACTCTTATTAAGCAATCAAAGATCTGGTCCTGTCTTTATTGGAAAGTACCACTGCTATTTTAATTTATTTTATTTTTTTATTTATTTTTTTCTCATTAAACTTTGTTTTAATAGGTCTCAAAATTCTGTGACAGATTTTTGGTCAAGTTGTTTCCATTAAAAAGTATTGATTTTAAAAACTAATAACTTAAAAACTGCCACACACACACACAAAAAAAGGTCCATAAAACATTCTCCTTTCCTTCTGAAGGTTTTACGATGCATTGTTATCATCGACCAGTCTTTCACTATTAAACTTAAATGGCCAATTGGGAGAAACAGTTCTAAGACCGGTCTTCCGCCACTGATTAGGACTGGGGTGGCAGGTGTCAGGGATAATATTCATTTAGCCTTCTGAGCTTTCTGGGCAGACTTGGTGACCTTGCCAGCTCCAGCAGCCTTCTTGTCCACAGCTTTGATGACACCCACAGCAACTGTCTGTCTCATATCATGAACAGCGAAACAACCCAGAGGTGGATAATCAGAGAAGCTCTCGACACACATGGGCTTGCCTGGAACCATGTCAACAATGGCAGCATCACCAGATTTCAGAAACTTGGGCCCATCTTCCAGCTTCTTACCAGACCGGCGATCAATCTTTTCTTTCAGCTCAGCAAACTTGCAAGCAATGTGAGCTGTGTGACAATCCAGGACAGGGGCATAGCCAGCACTGATCTGGCCAGGATGGTTCAGGATAATCACCTGAGCAGTGAAACCAGCTGCTTCCATTGGTGGGTCATTTTTGCTGTCACCAGCCACAATGCCACGCCGGACATCTTTGACGGACACGTTCTTGACGTTGAAGCCCACATTGTCCCCAGGAAGAGCTTCACTCAAAGCTTCATGGTGCATTTCAACAGACTTGACTTCAGTTGTGACATTGACTGGAGCAAAGGTGACCACCATGCCAGGTTTGAGAACACCAGTCTCCACTCGGCCCACTGGGACAGTGCCAATACCACCAATTTTGTAGACATCCTGGAGGGGCAGCCGCAAAGGCTTGTCAGTGGGGCGAGTGGGTGGGAGGATGCAATCCAAAGCTTCAAGCAGTGTGGTTCCGCTGGCATTGCCATCCTTGCGAGTGACCTTCCATCCTTTGAACCAAGGCATGTTAGTACTTGGCTCCAGCATATTGTCACCATTCCAACCAGAAATTGGCACAAAAGCTACGGTGTCAGGGTTGTGGCCAATTTTCTTAATGTAGGTGCTGACTTCCTTAGCAATTTCCTCATATCTCTTCTGGCTGTAGGGTGGCTCCGTGGAATCCATTTTGTTAACTCCAACAATTAGTTGTTTCACACCCAGCGTGTAAGCCAGAAGGGCATGCTCACGGGTCTGCCCATTCTTGGAGATACCAGCTTTGAATTCACCAATGCCAGCAGCAACAATCAGGACAGCACAGTCAGCCTGCAATGTGCCTGTAATCATGTTTTTGTTGAAGTCTCTGTGTCCAGGGGCATCGATGATGGTCACATAATACTTGCTGGTCTCGAATTTCCACAGGGAGATGTCAATGGTGATACCACGCTCACGCTCGGCTTTCAGTCCAACACCCAGGCATACTTGAAGGAACCCTTCCCCATCTCAGCAGCCTCCTTCTCAAATTTTTCAATGGTCCTTTTGTCGATGCCACCGCATTTGTAGATCAGATGGCCGGTGGTGGTGGACTTGCCGGAGTCCATGTGTCCGATGACGACGATATTAATGTGGGTCTTTTCCTTTCCCATGTTGGCTTCGATTTAGTGGTGGCCTTCACTACGCCTGTGCTCTCGCGGCAAACCCGTTGCGAAAAAGCACCACTGCTATTTTAAATGTTATTATGATAGAATGATTTGTTCTAATGGTGTTTGTGAATAGGATCACAAGTCCGCATCTTGTACAGCAATTAACCACTAAGAAGAATATATGCAGTGTATTATTTGTTGAAACTGTCCTTCCGATTTGATTTGAAACTGTCTCAATATCCTGAAAAGCATATACCCAAAGCAGGGACACTGCAGTTGTAACTAGAAAGTTAGTATTAACTTTGTACAAATTTCCAGTAAAACTCAGCAACGGTGTTTCATCTAGAAAATTTGCCTTTATGTGTAAGAGTGGAAAATTATCATTCTCTAATAAAATGTCACTTACAAAATGACATCTAGTGTGAATCTTTTGATACTCATATGACAGGACTAAAAAGCACCCTAGAGAAATGGGAACCCTTTAGCAATTACTTAAGAAAGATACTATGAAAACAGTGATTTCCAGAATACTTTTGTAAAAGAAGTAGTCATTGCTAAGACCTACTAGAAGCTACAAAAGTTTTTATATATCTAACCAAATAGATACCAGCATATAAATCAAGTCAAAAAAGATATTTGCCTTTAAGAAAAAATTCAGCTGACACTGGGAGACAATCACAAGTTCAAACCCAAACTAGACAACTTAGTGACCTAGCAAGATCTTGTCTCAGAAAAAAAATTGATGGGGGGAGGGGAGGGGGTAGAGAAGGAGAGAGACAGAATGAGGGGAGGGAGATGGGGGGAGAAAGACAGAGAGAGATCACAGACAGACAAATAGACAGACAGAGAATGGGAGTTGGGGACGCAGTTCACTGTGAAGGCCCTGAGTTCAATCCATAATACTGAGGAAAAAATGAGAGACACAGAGACAGACAGACACAGAAAAGAAGGAAGAAAGGAAGGAGGGAAGGAAAGGAAGAGGGGAAGAAGGGAGAAATAAAAGGGAAGAAAGAAGTTTCACACAGAAACAACAAAGCCAGTTCACATGTAAGCTTCTGGCCAGTCTGAAAAATAAAGACATTAGATAAAATTATAACTGAAATATGTATTGGCCGGGGAAATGGCTCAGTAGAGTAAGTGCTTACCTGGCAAGCACAAGGGCCTGAGTTCAATCCCCAGTACCGCAAAAAAAAAAAAAAAAGAAAAGAAAAAAAGGAAAAGAACTATGTATCTGTAAGAAATACATATTCTAGATTTCCTAGATACTCTTATTTCTACATGTTTATTTTGACAAGCTACTCTCTTAAAATGACCTAGTTTTACTGTCATATTATAAGTTGCTAGAGGGGCTGGTGAGATGGCTCAGTGGTCTAAAGCACCTACTTAGAACAAGCTTAGCAAAGCACAGGGACCATTAACTTACTTTGTTAATTTAAAAAAATTGGGTTAAATGTTGTTTTTTTGTTTTGTTTTGTTTTGTTTTTGCAGAACCGGGGATTGAACTCAGGCCCTTGCACCTGCCAGGCAAGCACTTGTTCTAATGAGCTATCTCCCCAGCCCTAGGCTAAATGGTTTTAAGCCCTTCATACATTTTTGCAGTTTACGATGGGGTATACTGAAGTCTTTTTGCAAAGAACAGAAGAGTCTGTTTTGTCCAAAGGATTGGAACTGCCAGAATGGTTTTTAAGACTAGAAGATAATAGTCTACTTTAGTGGTACTTAGAAATCAAGGGTTTTCTTACTTTGCCCCATTGAGATATTGAGGAAAAAAAAGGTTTAGCCATTCTTCAGTTGTATATTAACAAGTTGGATTCACAAGGCAAATATACATTATTTAGGTGCTTAGTGAACACTCAGGTGTGGAGGCCTTTATTATTCAAAATATCAAAAATCGAACTGACATATCATTTAAGAAAACACCTAACAAGTGGTTTACAGGACCATAGCTAATTTCCCTTTTAGATTTGGTACTGTTTCTCCCAGAGGGTGCTGAAACGGATTTACTGCAAAACTCAGACAGGATTATGGCTTCATTAAATTTAAAGGTTTTTTTTTTTAAAAAACCCAGGGGGTGGGGCTGGCTGGCATGTGGTGCTGGGGGATTGAACTGCGGTCCCTGTGCTTTGCTAAGCTTGTTCTAAGTAGGTGCTTTAGACCACTGAGCCATCTCACCAGCCCCAGCTTCATTAAATTTTTTGAGGTATTTGGTTATCAAAGATAACGAAAATGACAATCAAACTGGATTGTAGACAGAACTTGGAAAGACTGAAAATAATTTCCTAAAGCCACTTCATACAGGACTTAATATGTCAAAAGCATTCTATGAAGCAGAAATTAAAAATAGCCAAGAAGATAACCAAGCAGACCACAAGTCTAAGAACTTTGTTCTGTAACTGTAGATGGAGAAGATATTCCTAACATGCCTCCTGAAATGCAGCTTAAGGTCCTACATTCAGCTCTTTTCACTTCTGATTTGATTGAAAGTGTTCTAGCCTGAGTAGAAGAACTCACTGAAATAAAAACAAAGTCTATCTCTGAATGTAAAATGCTGGAATAAAGTAGAAGTTCTACTTTCTAAACAAAAATGAATAAAATACTGTATTTAAAAAAACTGGGTCAGCCAGATAGCTCAGCAGACTAAAGCACCTGTTTAGGCAGGTACAGGTACTGGGATTTGATACCCGGCGTGCCATGCTGGCCCCACCACCGAGGCGCACCGAGATGGCAATTGAGACTGGGAGTGGTGGTACGAGCCTGTAATCCCAGTGCTTGGGAGGCTGAAAACAGGAGGATCACTACGAGTCTGAGGTGTGTAGTGAGACCCTGTAGACCTTGTACTAAATACATTAAAAAAAATAAAAAATTCTAATCCTTGTGGGGGACTCAGGACAATAATTTCTGACATTGCCAGTTAAACAGAAGACCCAATGCTATTATGGGCTACTGGACTCTTTTAGAATATTTTGCT
>NW_004524722.1:1080212-1088584 GCF_000260255.1 Octodon degus
GGGCCCCCTTGCTATTTGTTTATCAATAAAATTATAGAAAAAAATAGGATAGATATACAGCTACTTTCTCTTAATTCAATGAGAAGAAAGATTTTTACTAATAGTGTTTGGACAGGATATCATGTCTGCATTTTGTACTATGAATAACTACTACAAAGACAACAATATGCAATGTATTGTTGTTGAAACTGCCCTACTAACCTATTCTGAAACTGTCTCATGCTATTTGTTTCTCAATAAAATTAATAAAAAAAAAAAGAAATAACAATTTTTGCTTTTTGTCTTGACAAGTATATTAAAAAACATCACAGGCCACAGGATCCCATTTTCTAGCAAGTATTAAAACAATTTTATATTTTAGGTAGACAACAAAAAAACTTATCATGTATTTATTGTACTGAGGATTATGCTAAATCTTTTATTTGTATCAGCTCATTTAATATCATTATCCTCATTTTACATGAGGAAATTGAGGCCCAGAAAAAATTAAGTAACTTTCCAAGATCACACTTTGTAAATGGCAGAATTAAGATTTAAACCAAAATCTGCCTCCAAATCCTGTACTTAACTATTATACTATACCATCCCCCTCACTATCAAGTTATTATATCCTAGAAAGGGGAAAAAAAAAAACTAACAAAGCTAATCCTTTGCAACAGATCTATACACAGAACTGCATAATAAGTGTCTAATAGTTTTCTAATAGCATCAGACTGTGTTCATTCAGTCTAGACTTCCTTATAGTTTTGCTTATAAGAAACACCCTAGGCAATGAAGAATCATATTTTCTTTTACCACAATCCTCTGCTTCTTTTGTGTTTGAGAGGTACTGACAACTAAACCCAGGTCCAATTACATGCTAAGCAAGTACTCTACCACTGAGCTGTATCTGCAGCCCTTTTCTGTTTCATTTTGAGGCACAGTCTCAATAAACTGCCCAGGCTGGCCTTGATCTTACAATCCTGCTGCTTGAACTTAGAGAGGAGCTGGGATTATAAGCATGGGCCACCAAGTCTTAACTCTGCTTCTCTTCTCATCACTTATGGAAGCCATTAATGGTAACAAATGCAAATACAACCTGGGGATGGGGCTCAGTGGTAGAACAAGACCTTGGGTTTGACCCCAGCATTCTATTTTTACATATGGTTTGTGGCTGTGACTAATAAAACACTTCAAAATTTTATAACTCAAGAGATTATTTAAAATGAGCCACTTAGGGGCCAGCAAGATAGCTCAGCGGTGTAAAGTACATGCTTAGGCAAGCTTAGGCAAGTACGCAGGGATCATGGTTCAATTCCCAGTACCATAGGCTGTGTCAGCCCCACACCCAGGGTAGGCTGAGCCAGCCACAATAACATAACATAACACAACACAACACAACACAACACAACATAACATGAGCCACTTAGAAACCACTTGGCTGAACCAGTGACTCCTTTGTTGGTACCATCAGAAATTAATTCTAGGGCCAGGGAGATGGCTCAGTGGAATAAGCGTTTCCCTGGTAAGTGCAAGGGCCTGAGCTCAATCTCCAGTTCCACATACACACACAAAAAAGAATTTAATTCTGACTGCTGTTCTGGGTTGTAGAATAAGCAGCCTTAAACCTGGGTCTACTGTACAGAACTAAGTAGAAAGGATATTCAGTATCTGACAGCCATCAGCCTAGATCTGACCTCATGTCATTTCTCTTCAATCTGAGAAAAATTTTCCTTTCAATGAGAAAAAAAGGTCAGGGTTGTTATACTGCAAAGTCCCTACACCTACCTTGAAAACTTACAAAGCCACAAGAAAGAAAAAAGTATACAAGAAGAAGCTTCTATCAGATTACAAACATGCTAAGCTAGGGATCACATATAGATTGTCAGGGTGACTTTAACTACAAAGGTAAGGAGACATGATGATTCATGTGGCAGCTTACTCTGTAACTGCAGTGACTCAAGGTGCTCATAAGCTAAGTGAGCTGATGCTGAACACACACCTTGTTAGGCCCAACATGCAGTCAGGCTCTGCTTCACTGAAGAGTTTCCTGGGCCTACATGTTCAGAGAGGGCCAGATCTAAGGTGAATCCTCCAATGTTTCTCCTATTCCTGTGGCTCCTGGCTAGCTCCTTAGACTTATAGATTACTTTAAAAGTAATGAGTTTAGCAATGTGAAGAAGGTTCCAAATATTGTTTCTGTCCCCACTCAATGTATCCATTTGTTTGGTAAAGCCAACATGTGTATTTGCCAGGTCATCTGCATATAATCTGTTAAACTATTATAAAGAAATAATAAAATTTAAAATTTGATCTTTACAACAAGTTAGTAGTAGTACAGAGGGGTTCACAATTTAAAACCATTTGTGTAAATACCACAAGTAGAGGGCGATCCATAATTAATTCCCAAATTAGCGGTATAGAAAATGCTGCTATGGGAACTCTCCCAGAAACCATC
The DNA here is from genome assembly GCF_000260255.1 of Octodon degus. Taxonomy (NCBI): domain Eukaryota; kingdom Metazoa; phylum Chordata; class Mammalia; order Rodentia; family Octodontidae; genus Octodon; species Octodon degus. The sequence continues at coordinate 1,082,650 of NW_004524722.1, forward strand.
ACTCTTTCTGTTCCTGTGAGCAGCCTGAGGTGACCTGTGAAAATGGCTCGCTATTCCTTGACCCAGAAAACCCCACAAAAATCATGCAAATCAAGAGGCTCAAATCTTTCATGTTCACTTTAAGAACACACATGAAAATGCCCAGGTCACCAAGGGTATTCATATCTGAAAGACCACCAAATATCTGAAGGATGTCACATTAAAGAAGCAATGTGTGCCATTCTGGTGTTACAGTGGAGTTGGAAAGTGACCAGACCAAGCAGTGCGGCTGGATGCAGGGTTGGTGGCCCAAAAAGAGTGCTTAACTTTTGTTGCACTTGCTTAAAAATGCAGAGTTGCTACATTTTTGAATTGCTGAACTTCAGGGTTTAGATGTAATTCTCTGGTTATCGAACATATCCAGGTGAACAAAGCATCCAACATGCACCACTGTACTTACAGAGTCCATGGCCCGATTAACCCATCCATGATCTCCTCCTGCCATAGTGAGAAGATTTTTTTTTTTTGTATTTTTACGTAAGAGTGTACAGGGTGTTCAGGGTCTCACTACTAGATCAGACTTATAGTGATCCGCCTGTTTATAGCCTCCCAAGAGCTGGGATTATAGGTGCACACCACCATACCCAGTCTCAACTGCCGTCTCAGGGCACCCTGGGGGCTGGCACAGCAGGCCCAGGGATCAAGCTCCCGGCCCATGCCTGCTTGCGGGCACTTTAATCCACTGAGCTATTTGGCTGGCCCTGAGAAGTCCTTACTGAAAAGGAACAAATTGTTTCTAAACCAGAGGAGGAAGTTACACAGAAGAAAAAGATATCCCAGAAGAAACAAAAACTTAGGGCACAGGAATAAATTAAATGTAAAATAAATGCAAATAAAAGTAATGTTCTTTGCCATAAAAAAAAAAAAAAGAAAATGCTGCTATGGTTCTGATGGAGGAACGTAAGATAAGGAATTATTTGAGAATGTTATTATACTTTTAATATAATTTGGATTAATATAATTACATATGGAAATCTCCAAACTTGTAATCTTGTAATCTTTCTTGTCCTCCTTTCCTTTTCCTTCTCCTCTTCTTCCTTTTTTCTTCTTCTTTTCCTTTTTTTTACAGCAGTGGTGACTAAACCCAGAGAGTTGGTACTGAACTACAACCCCAGACTGGCACTTACTAAACTGCCTAAGATAGGCTCACACTTTCAATCAGCCTGGCAGAACTTTCCAGCATGCTGGAATTACAGATCTGTGCCACTGCGTATGGTTTTGTTACCTTCTTAACATTCTAATTAAAGATAAAACATCTCTAAATTATGTCTTTTTCAGGGGCTGGGGAGATGGCTCAGTGGAATAACTGCTTCCCTAGCAAGCGGAAGGGTCTGAGTTCAATCCCTGGTTCTGGAAAAAAAAAATGTCTTTTTCAGCAAATCAACTAATCAGTTAGTGGGAAGATATTCTCAATCTGTTTCTACAACTTGATATTATCTACTTCTATGGATAATCCATTGTTAAAATATGAACTATAATTTTAACTGATGGTACCCATCAGTATCAAACACTATATTTGATATCCAGTAATGAAGCCTTTCACCACCCGGGTTTTACTGTTGCCACAACCAAAGGACTAATAATAAGAAAATGCAGATTTTTCTCTGTCCCACTCTCTTTTCTCCTTAACACACAAGCAGATGATCCCCTGGTAAGGACTTTCCTTTTCTCCTTATCAATTAAGGAAAAAAATCATCTGTGTAGGACAGCTCTAGATAGCAATAAGACTTAACTAGCAAAGGAATTTCTAGGGGCTGGTGAGATGGCTCAGTGGTCTAAAGCACCTACTTAGAACAAGCTCAGCAAAGCACAGGGACCACGGTTCAATTCCCCAGCACCACATGCCAGCCAGCCCCACCCCCTGGTGGGCTGAGCTGGCCACACACACACACACACATACACACACACACACGAATTAAAAAAAAAAAAAAGGAATTTCTAGTTCTGGGGAAAACAGCTCATCCAAATAGCCTGGTAGGTGCCTTATTTGCACGTCTACAAATAAGTGGCTTCTGTTGTTATCTTTTTATTTTGGTTTTTTTGAGACAATGCCTCACTAATGTACTCCTTGTTGTTTCTGAACTATGTAGCCCCAGGCTACATCAAAACTAGTGATACATGCCTATAATCCCTAGGCAACTGCTGGGATTATAGGCATGTATCACTATGCCAAGCTCCTGTTTCAGTCATTGCAGTGATTTGTTATGGAGATCGTTAGAAAAACTTTTCCTACCTCCTTTGTGCCCTTTGAAGGTCGCCACACAGGTAGCATCTTCTGCTGACCAAATCTTCAGCTGAGCATCCATTCCCCCACTCAGAACCACAAGGCCTGATGGGAAAAACCTACAACAATTCACATCAAATACATGTCCTTCCAACACTCTCTGGAAAACAAAAGAAAATGCCATGCTAGTTCTCTTGCCCATCTCTTGATGTTCTCTTGTTTCCCATAACTCTGGTCCCTTAAATGAAATACCTACAAACTATCCCTTTATGCTAATTTTTTTTTTAAAAAAAAAGCTGTCTAAAGGATCTTTTTAGTTCATTTGCCTGCCAAGGAATGTTCAAAGAGTTGCTGGCTTCCTTTCTTGAGATTAAAACATAGATGTCATAGAACTGAACTCCATGGCTCTCACAATTATCCCCAAGTCTAGTTCCAAATATTAGGAACTGAAGAGGTATGGTGACTCTCTTACTCATCTCTTCCTAAAAATCCTCTGAAAAGGTCAAGGCTTAGCCATATAGTCTTAACAGCCCAGCTATGCTGCGTTAGAAACCAGAAAATGTAGTTTAAACCAAGGGCTCACCCACTTAAGACATCCAGACTACAGTCTGGCTCAACCCCATTCTGTTGTAACCCCATTCTGTCTGACAAATTACTAATTTTAAGAATAATTCTCTGGCTGGGGAGATAGCTCAGTGGAGTAAGTCCTTCCCTGGCAAGCATAAGGTCCTGAGTTTGATCCCTGGTACCCAAAGAAAAACAACAACAAACAAACAAGACAAAAACAAAGAGGCTCAGGCTGGGGAGATAGCTCAGTAGAGTAAGTGCTTGCCTGGCAAGTGCAAGGGCCTGAGTTCAATCCCCGGTTCCACACACAACCTCCCCACCCCCCACAAAGAATAGTTTTCTGATGAAAAAATGGGAAAACAAAGATCAACTGCAGTGGAGTGGTCTTGTATCTTTACAATGGGTCATTCTTTTCCCTGTCACTCAGTCCAGTTACCCTCCAAATGATATTCAAATCCTTTACTCTGAGCTCTCCATTGGAAGCCTGCCAGATTTTCATGCTCCCATCAGAACTAGAAGACACACCAAGTCCTCCTCCACTGGAAATGTCCAGGCATGTTATCTGTTCAAAAACAAAACAACGGTACAAGAATGAAATGTGCTTGCTCCCTTGAAATACATTTAAGTCACCTTTGTTTCACGTCCCTTCAAAGCTTCTTTATACTACGTTCCCAACACAAAGAACTTACATTTGATATGACCTCTTCCAAACAAAAAGATATTCCTGTAATCATATGCAGACGCCGGCTTCAGCTAAAAGGTCTCCCCCATCCCATAATCAATTTCCAGTTTCTATCACTTGCCATTTTATCTTTTAGCATATTTCTCCTACATTTTAGGAAATGATAACACAAAGATAACCTTTACGGCTGGGGAAATAGATCAGCAGTCTAAGCGCCTGCCTGGCAAGTACAAGGACCCAGGTTTGATCCCTGGTATTGCATGCCCTGCTGGCTACCAAAACTGGGTGTGGTGGCACATGCCTGTAATCCCAATGCTGGAAAGGCTGAGACAGAAGGATCACTACGAGTCCAAGCTGCATAGTAAGACCCTGTACCAAATAAATAAATAATTGTTTTAAATTACAAAAAGGGGAGGGGCCAACCAGATAGCTCAGCAGGCTAAACCACCTGCTTAGGCAGAGCACAACAGCCAGGGTTCAATCCCAATAAAAACACAAAATGATGAAGTTGGAAGAACCTGTATGTCCACTAATATGAGATTGGAAAATAAATCATAGAAAAGTTATATAGCTGTGCAGCTCTTAACAGACAATATAGAATAATGTTTATATAAGTAAGTAAAGAACAATATATAAACTTAGCATGGCAGCCCATACTTGTAATCTTAATATACGGGAGGCTGAGGCTGGAGAACTCCTGAGAGTTTCAGGCCAGTCTGGATTACATAGTGAGTTCAAGGCCAGCCTAAATTGCATAGCAAGAAACTATCTCAGGGTAAAAAACAAAACAAGATATAAAAGAGCATTATGGGCCAGGGGAGATAGCTCAGTAGAATAAGCGCTTGCCTGGCAGGCCCAGGGTCCTGAGTTCAATCCCCAGTACTGAAAAAAAATAAAAGATTATAAGTACCTTTGGGCCAGGAATATAGCACAGTGGCACACCTGCCTGGCAAGTGGGTCCTGAGTTCAATTCCCAGTACCACACACACACAAAAGAAAAATACTGAGTACCTTTGTACGCATACTCTCTGTGGACTTGAGTACAAGTTTTGCCACATGTATTATAATTCATCAAGGGGCCAGGCAGATAGCTCAGTAGAATAAGTGCCTGCCTGGCAAGCGCAAAGCCCTGAGTTCAATCCCCAGTACCGCCAAAAAAAAAAAAAAAAAAAATTCATCAATTCTGTCATCTTATACATGAAGTAAGTGAAAGACACATTAATTATAAATATGTCGGGGCTGGGGAGATAGCTCAGTGGAATAAGTGCTTGCCTGGCAAGCTCAAGGTCCTGAGTTCAATCCCCGGTACTACCAAAAAAAAGGAGGGTGGGCTGCCAAATCGCTTAGCAATTTAAAGTGCCTGCAAGCAGGCACAGGGACCAGTGGTTCGATCCCTGGGCCTGCCCCTGGGGCACGCTGAGACAGTAATTGAGACTTGGCGTGGTGGTGCATGCCTGTAAACCCAGCTCTTGGGAGGTTGTAAACAGGCAGATCACTAGGAATATGACCTAGTAGTGAGACCCTGAACACCCTGTAGGCCCTTCCCTAAAATAAAAATTAAAAAAAAAATGTCCATGACACTAGATAAGCAGACAAAATGGGGGTAAAAAGCACACCATTATATCTTTTCTTTATCAACATACTTACACTCTTTGTATGAATCCTGGAAAAAATAGTATATGGTGCCAAAAACTTAGAAGATGTGTTTTCCTTTGGACACGAAACATGAATGCTTTTCTAGAGAAAAAAAGATAAAAATCCATCAATGAGGCTACTCCAGTATAAGTAAAACTTCTGAGAGAAACATCAAGACTAAGGAAATCCTCATCTTTCAAGTACTTGCTTTAATCCTCCTGTCCTACACACAAGGCTCTCGTTCCTCCCTGGCTCAGAGGTCCTTTCACTGCAGGGGCCGCAATACAAGACAGCACTGCTGAGACGCCAGGATTTTTTTTTTTTTTTTTTTTAAGTTTTATGTATGTGGTACAGGGTCTCACTATGCAGTTTGGACTCATAGTGATCTTCCTGTTTCAGCCTTCCCAGCGCTGGAATTGCAAGCATGTGCCACCATGCCTGGTGTAATGGCCAGCTCTTGGTGCCTGGAGGTGGGGGGTGGGGATAAGCCATTATCTTTCTATGTGGAAGTAAATAGTCCCAGAGAAGACAGGCCATCAATAAAAATATAAATGAAAACCAAGAAAGCAGTAATAATCTCAAGAAAATCAAACACTAATATAGTTGGGCAAGGAATAAGATCAGCAATAAAATGCTGAGAGATGTGAGGAAACTCAGCACCTACCCCTAAGCCTAGGGTCTAAAAGATAAATCTAAGAGTAAATGCAATGCCTGCAAAAACTTTTTTTTTTAATTTAATTTTTTTTAACATTTTTTATTGTGTGTGTGTGTGTGTGTGTGTGTGTGTG
>NW_004524722.1:1090573-1112443 GCF_000260255.1 Octodon degus
TTTTAAAGAAAAAATGTATTGAAGATCTGAAAAATAATTCCTAAAAAACTGACTTTCCTAGAAAACTGGAGTGACATAATCTATTGTATCGGGCCAGGAAATAGCTCAGCAACATAAACACCTGCCTGCCAAGTGTAAGGTCCTGAGTCAGATCCCTGGTACCGCCAAAAACAAAGAAAAAAGCAAAAAGCATTGCATCTGTCGTGTTAAAATGTGCATTAGACACAAATACAAAAACCAGGCAACAATTCACCATTCTTTAACAATCTGTTGTTAAGAGTATTCTTGCAATGCAACATCCCTTTCTCAAAGCAACAGAATGCCAACACCAGCAGTACTACACCAACAGAACACTACCTAACTGCTTATATCCTATGAAAGCTGGGAAGTTACACTCACCAAAAGGCCCTAACCCGCTCTTCTGCAGTACTACTCCAGTTTCTAGAAATTCTTTAGGACAAAAAATTGTCTTTTTTTTTGTGGCAGAACCGGGGATTGAACTCAGGCCCTTGCACTTGCCAGGGAAGCGCTTATTCGACTGAGCCATCTCCCTGGCCCCTAAAATGTCTTTAATAATGAAGATTTTTCCAAATCACTTTACATTCAACAGATACAGGTCCTTTACTAAAAAGAACACTTTCAAAAAGACAACATTCTCATCAGTAAAAATCAATGCGTCCTTATTATATAGCTGACTACTCCTTCTACAAGACAGTTAAAATATTTACATGAACATTATTTTCTTAAACAGCATATCCATGCTCAGCTGCCTGAAAGACTCTAGTTTCTGTCTATGATGGCATGACACAGTCCACATAGCTAGGTGTAAGATAGCTGACCAAGATTTGGAACTGCCTGCTGTAACAAAAACTAAAGCTTAAGTGTTCAGGTCTCTGTAAAAACTGAGTTTATTCTCAGAAGACTTCATTTCTTAGGGGCCAGTTATATGAAAGATTTCAAGAATCAGTGCTTTTCTTCTGCTTATCAATCCTGCAAGTAAACCTTTAATCTTTACACAGACTACGGAAGAAGATAAATGTTGAACTACTTTCAATGTCAGCATTAGACAAGCTTGCTGTTAATGAAAATGTTTTAAAGACAAGCTGCAGGAGATATCAGAGCAGAAAAAATTCAAGGGGAAGTGTGAGTGTGCACTTTAAGATAAAATTCTGTCAAACTTTCTTTTTTTAATCCTCCAGAGCTAGGCATTTAAGCAAAATGACAGATCTGACATTTAAAAGAACAAAGCAGCAACACCAAATAGCAGAGTGACTCATGGCAGTTAGGAAACAAATAAATGTTCAACCATAAGCACTTACTGTCTGAACCCACCCAGCAGGTTCACAGCAGAAATTAATAATGAGGTTTGAAGAGATATGGACTGTATCCTGGCCTGGGTACAAAGGGAAGAAATACAGATCAAGTATTTCCTGTTACAAGTAGACAGTGGACTCAGATGCACTACATATATTAAACACAATTCTGGGGCTGCCTTGGTGACACATGTCTGTAGTACTAGCACTCTAGGAAGCTGAGTTGGGAGGACTGCAATCTGAGCTCAGCCTGCACAACTTCGGAAGACTCTCACCTTAAAATTAAACACCAAGCAAACAAAAAAACTCAAAGTAGAGTCCAGCACCAAAAAATGTATACACATTTCAGGAAAAGAAAGATGGCATGATCTTTTTGTAACAGATGGTGTTACCTTCATACGGGAGACCCCAGAAGATGTCATACATTGCTGAAAACCCATTATACTCCTGGGTCTTAGAAAAGAAATTGAAAATCCATATGCAGCTATCTCAGTGACCAAGGTTTCCCAAGAGCAGTTCACTGTACTTACAAAATGTCTGGAAACTAATGGCTTATACTTTGACCACCTCTTGTAACTTGTATTAACCTCATGGTCTCAATAAATTTAGTATTAAAACACATATATAAATTTTTCTTTTCTGGAAATGTGTATACATTTTTTGTGGACTTTTAATACATATTTGTATCTATATATAATTTTAAGAAAAAGGGAAATATAACAGCATCCTTGCTGTGCATGGATACTGGCATCAAACCTAGGAAAAATACAGGCTTGCATGGTGGTGTTAAAATTACAACGAACAGAACTGGGCTTCAATTCCAGTACACCATCTGACTTTGATTATTTAAGATTAATTAACCTCAAAGTCTGTTTTCTTATCTGCAAAATGGAAATTCAAAATTCCCATCCTGGGCTGGTGGGCTGGTGACATAGCTCAGTGGCATTAACTGCCTGCCTGGCAAGCCCAAGGTCCTGAGTTTGACTCCCAGTACCAAAAAAAAAAAAAAAAAAAAAAAAAAAAAAAAAAAAAAACCCAACAAACAAAACTCATCCCATAGGACTGTTAGGATAAACAAAACTAACTTTTGTAACATTCTGCAGTATCATCCCTATGGAAGCCTATGAAGTACAAGATTATCTCTGTGACAGAGATGAGAAAACAGGCTCAGAGAACTAAGTTATTTGTCCAAAACTACAAAGTTAGGGCCAGGGAGACAGCGGTCTAATGGCCTGCCTGGCAAGTGCAAGGATCTGGGTTTGATCCCTGGTACCACATGCTATGCCGGCCCAGCTGGTTACTGAAACCAGGAGTGGCGGCTCATGCTGTAATCCCAGCTCTGGGGAGGCTGAGAAAGGAGCATCACTATGAGTCTAAGCTGTGTAGTGAGACCCTGTACCAAATAAATACAAAAATAAAAGATTAAAAAGAAATTACGAAGTTAAAAGGTAAACTAAGATTTAAACTCAGCTCTTCTTACACTTTCTATAATCACAGCTGCTTTAGAAAACAAACTAAAATATATAATAACATGTAATCTACTACCTGGTACAAAAAGTGTAATGAAAAAATATTTGCTAAAAACCTTGTATACAAAGACAAATTAATCAAAAAACCAAAATGGAAAATAAAATCCTTTTTTTTTTTTTTTTGAGATAAGAGTCTCACTGTGCAGGTCAGGCTGGCTTCAAACTACGTAGCCCAAGTTGGCCTCAAACTCACGTCAATCTTCCTGTCTCAGCCTCTCCAGTGCTCGGATTACAAGTATGTGCCAGGGCCAACTAACCTCTTTTGTCAGTATATACACAATACCTTAACAACCATCAGGCCTGTAATCTTAGCATTCTGGAAGGCTGAGGCAAGGAGGTTGCAAGTTCAAGCCCACCTTGGGCAATTTAGAAACTTAGGGAGACTGTGTCTCAAAATAAAAAGAAAAATAGGATGGGGGTGTAGCTCAATGCAAAGACCCTAGATTCAACCCCCAGTACTGAGAAAAAAAAATCTTATAACCAGAAAGTTTTAATTATACTATGGCAGTCAAAATGGGTAAGAAAAGGGAGATTATGGATTTTGCAGTGCAGCTTAGTCATCTACACCAGAGGAGTAAGAAAACTACAGAGAACAATTACTGTAGCTCTCCCCACAGACTGAGGCCACATTGTCCAAACAAGAGGCTACTCGATACTTGAAATGTGACTAGTGCAAATACAAAGTGAAATTTTAAATACTTTTTGGAATTTATTTATTTATTTATTTGAATTTTAAAATTTTATTTAAAGTTCAATTTAAAAACTGGTAATTCCTCACCTGAATTACTGAAAACTTTTAGGTAGGTTTGGAACTTCTTAGGTTTGGATCTATGTTTTCTTTTAAGAGATAGGTTGTCAACTAGCATTTGGGAGGCTGAGGAAAAAGAAGCTCCTTGAGTTTGGGGCCCACCTGGGCTACATAGTGACTTAAAGGTTGGACTGAACAACGTAAGAGACCCTGTCTCAAAAAACAAAAAATCTTAAAAAAAAAAAAAAAAAAAATCTTGCCTATACTTGCTCCTAAATCCTGGGTTCCAGTGATGTTCCTGCTGCAGGATCCTGAGTAACTGGGACTATTGTGCACACACACTTAGCTAAACAATGGAGCATTTTTCTTGTGTGTACAAGGACTGCAACCAGGGCCTCTTGCATATTAAATATGTGATCTACCAATAGGCTTGTGCTGCAAGTAAAAAATGCACACAGGATTCTGAAATTTTAAGAAAAAGAAACTAAAATATCTCAATAAATTACATATTAATTACATAATTAAATATTTTAGAAATATTGGATTAAATAAGAGAGTACTATTAATTTTATCTGTTTCTTTTTATCTTTTTTATAGAGAGCCCTTCCCAGTCCTCATCTTTTTTTTTTGGCAGAACCGGGGATTGAACTCAGGCCCTCGCGCTTGCCAGGCAAGTACTTATTCTACTGAGCCATCTCCCCGGCCCCCCAGTCCTCATCTTGGTCCAGGAAGTTTATATATTTTTCTTTAGGTTTCTTTTTTTGGTACCTGGAATCCAATCATGACCTCACACTTGCTAGGCAGGCACACACTGAGCTATATCCCCAACCCCCAGGAGGTTTATATTTATAAGCCCATGGAAAAGTTACTGGAATTCTAGTGAGTTAATTCCAATTTACCACTTCCAGTACAAACCACGGTAAGTATAAAGACACTAAGACATACTTATAGTTATGGGGAGCCAAGGAGTCCTAAGCCCAGGTAGGATGATGGCTGATAGGAACAAAGGCTTTGACTAGAGCAAAAACCTGGATTTTATTCCTTTGTGAAAAAAGGAGTGGCTTGAGGACAAGTGGGACTGTGAGGATGGCAGAAAATACGTGAGCTGGGCTAGGCAGGCGATCTGAGATCAGCTCTCCAATATGCAGAGAACAGGATATGCAGAAAGAATAATCTGCACAACACAATTAGGTAGTATCTAAAGTTTGGGGGTCAGTGCTTCAACTCTGATGTGTAATCTTTTATGCCCTGAAAGTCATAGCCCCTTGAGGCCCATCCCAGCTGAAAGCATGAAGTACAGCTCTCCGTCCTGCCTCACACCAGCCCACACATTTTATTTGGGAGCCATTGGCGGCTGGGGAAAACAATGCCCTGTCCTCTTGGCTTCAAAGACTACATATCAGCACCTCAGATGGACCAATATGCATTGCTAGCCAACTGATGGGATAAGGAAAAGTCCTAGCTGGCTCTGCACACATCAATATATGGAATTAGGGCCAGGATTGGGCAAAGTGGAGACAATTGCTCCTCCCTCAGGGAGAGTTGCCCAGGTGGTCCTCCATACTTTTTAATAAAGCTACTAGAAAATTTAAAATTATATACATGGTTTTCAAAGTCAGAGAAAATCTGATCCCATTTAAAAGTAAATATAACTAAATAAAAAAAATTCTTAACACTCAATGGTAGCAAAAGTATGAATATTGTAAAATGAACTGGGGTGACACACATATACAGATAACAATATAAAAATCTGAAATACATATGTGAGTCTGATCATAGTTTTGAACAATTTGCCATCTATAACACATAAAAACCTACCTTATTTATTTCATTCACAACAAATCCTTCCGAAGCTGTAACCTCTGGGATGCCATCTAGTCCAATTCCTTGACAAGTTAGGCTGCCATACAAAGATGGTTTCCCTACACAGCACAAAAGAAGCATGTCTCAAAAAATATTTTGCTTCTTGAAAACCCAGTTCAGGCACCTGTACAGATGGTATACCCATAAAATTGGCCCACAAAATGAAAACAGATACCTGTACTGAAAGTCAGGTGAAGTGGAAAGAGCAAATCCAATTTGAAAGACTAAAAGTCTGGAAGAAAGATTGAGAAATATAACATTTGGAGAGAAAGCTGCTAGAGTGATAGCAACCTGCTTTACTGGCTAAGAGGAGCTGTTCTAGGATGAAAGAGGAAAAAATTAGCCCAGCGGATTAAAGTGCCTGCTTAGGTAGACGCAGGGACTGGAATTTGATGCCTGGCTCGCTGTGTTGGCCCTACCCCTGTGGCACACTGAGTCAGTGACTGAGACTGGGTGTGGTGGCACCCAGCACCTATAATCCCAGTGCCTGGGAGGCTGAAAACAGGAAGATCACTGAGTCCAATGTGTGTAGTGAGGCCCAGTAGACCCTGTACTAAATACATAGAAGGGGGGACACAACATATTCCACAGTATATACATTATATCATACATATTGAAGAATCAAGCTTCAGTAATCTGGAAATGGTTCCTAAGCGGAATACTGATTTTAGCAGTCATATGAGCTAAATCAAATATCTCTATTGTAAACATACACAGATGGTAGAATGAAGTTAAAAATGTTTACCAGCCGAGTGTGGTGACACACACCTGTAATCTAAGCATTGGGGAGGCTGAAGGAGGATCATCCAGAGTTCCAGGCCAGCAAGTGCTTACTGTAAGTTCAAGGACAGCCTAAACACATAGCAAGAAGTTGTCTCAAAAAAAAAAAAAAAACCAAAAAGGAAAAAAAAAAAAAAAAAAAAAAAAAAAAAAAACCCAAAAGCCAGGTGTGGTAGTACACACCTATAATCCCAGCACTCAGGGGGATGAGACAGGAAGATCACAAGAGTTAACACAACTTATATTTCAAACTTCCTGGTTAGACTCAAGTCTTTTGAGTTCAGAAACAGCTATAGGTTACTCATTGAATAACTGCACTAAAACATAAGTTCTAGGAGTAAGAAAGACGTAGAAATCATGGATCCAGGCAATGGATGCTTTCTAGAGATTCTGACAGGAATTCTGGATAGGATGAAAAGGGAAACCAAGGAAGGGAAGAGGCACTTATCCATATTCACACATAAAAGTCAAAAGGGCTGGGGAGATAGCGGAGATAGCTTAGTGGCCCCACTGCCTGCATGGCAAACACAAGGTCTTGAATTCAATCCCCGGTACCAAAAAAAAAAATAAAAAAATAAAAAAAAAGAGCATGCTTTGATAGGCTGCAGCTAGAAGGCCAGCATATAACATAGCACTGAATGTTTTATAGTTTTCTAGGCTATTTGTGTGAATTTTCTGTCTTGGTAAGCTTTATAATCAATTTGTTAAATTCTATAAAAATTTTTTGGGGCCAACCTGATAGTTCAGTGGACTAAAGGGCCTGCTTAGGCAGAGCACAGCGGCCGGTTTGATCCCTGGCATGCTATGCCAGCCCCACTCCTGGGGCGTGGTGGCATGCCCCAGTAATCCCAGCGCTTGGGAGGCTGAAAACAGGAGAATCACTACAAGTAGGACCCATGTAGTGAGACCCTACAGACCCTAGACCCTGTCCTATATACAGGAAAAAAAAAAAAAAAGTCAAAAGGAACAAGAGAAAAGGAGGCATCAATGAAGGCATCAGCTTGGTTATAGCAGTTATGGAGAAGGTAGGTGAAGGGTAACTATAGAAGGGACTCACAATTTAGGGTAGTAATCTTGATAGAGAAGGTATACCACAGGAGCTTTTGCTAGGGACATGAAACATATGTAAAGTAAGTAACATAAAATACATTTAGTTTCAATAAAGCTGTTATTTACCAAAAAAAAAAATCCTCTTGCTTATGAGGTGACACTAGCTCTAACTTCACAAGGACACTGAGGCTGTGTTACACCCTCACATGTATTTACATGTGAACACACATTCATCTACATTTGCACTTTCATTTTATTTCATTCTAGTCTCTCAGGCTCAATTCAATCTCCTTCTTTGTTCTCTAGACACCGGGTCTTCTGTTAATCCTTCTCTCCCTGGATTTCAATCTATATTTTAAAAATTACTTTCTACAATTTCTCATATTTGAAAAACAAAACAAAGCCTCTAAGATTATCTAGCTACCACCCTCCTTTGGTCTAGGCAACACCAATTTCCTCAGAGACTCTGTTTAAAACTTAATTTTTCTAAGAAATAAAATATAGCAATGGCATCTGAAATGGCACTCAGTAATACAAAACTTGTTTACAGTCTTTAGAAGGAAGGTTGGTTTGGTTTTGGAATGGTACCACACTAGTTATCATGTAAACTGAATAGTCAGGAACAACACAGGAATGTTATTCAGGGGATAGAACAGCAAGACTTGGAAGCTGTATGAGTTGGAGAAGTAATTAGGTTTTCACTCTGATTCCTAGAAAAATGATAGGAACTTAACAAATAAGAAAATCATTAGATGTGGTGGCTCATACCTTTAATCCCAGCTATCTGGGAGGCTGGGACAGGAGGATCCTATGTTTAAGGCCACTCTGAAAATTGAATTATGCATTGTCTTGCAATAAAAAATAAAAAAGGGCTGGGGGGGGGAACTCAGCAATAGAGTGTAATACCAGGCTTCAATCCCTGGCACAGAAAAGGAAAAAGACACAGAGACAGAGACAGAGACAGAGACAGAGAATCAAGAAAGAGGATCCATTTGATTGTAAAAGAGTCTGGGAACTTTAGGAAGTCATTATTCAATACAACAGTGAGAACTTCAAGCACCAATGTCTAGCAAACTGTTCAATCTCTGCTTGCACCCAAAGAGAGGTCAGGGCAAACACTATAAATTTAATTACCATCAGCAAGGTCACAAAGCTGTAGAAGTGTTCGACAGCATGACAGTATAGGTCTAAGGGACTGATTTAAATTCATCAGCAACAACTCCATGAATGGCTGTGGCTTTCAAATGGAAAAGCAAAGGCCTTCTGCTGGAATGGAGGTATGGCAGTGATGTCAAAAAGAGTTATGAGCACGTGCAAAGCTGGACAGGCACAGAGTGGGAGCTTTGTTCTAGGAGTAATAAATCCTTCTTTAAAGAAAGAACATACCACACATTTATGAGCATTACCTGGGGGGTGACAACTCAGCCAGGCCTCTCCTTCATCTTTCCTGTGAATATAAACAAAAGCTTAATTAGGCTCTTACGAAGCTGAAGATGCCAATGGTACAAAGAAAAAAAAAAGGGTCATGTAATTTCCAGATTGTTCACAGTACTTAACACATGATCTGGTCAACCTCCCATCATGCATAGATTCTTCTAAGACATCCAATTTTGTTTATTTGTTCAAGTATCTAATGAATAGACACTTGTAAAATTAATGCTCAAATATTTTTCACAAACAGCCAGGCATGGTGGCACACTACTATAATCCCAGAACTTGGGAGGCTAAAGTAGCAGGATCACCATGAATTCAAGGCCAGCCTGGGCTACACAGTGAACTCAAAACCAGCCTGAACTGCATAATAAGACCCTATCTCAAAATAATAAATAAATAAATTTATTAACAAAGTTCACTTTGAAAAATTCAAGTTTATATTTACACATTTATTGGGATTACTGTAAACCAGATTCTGTGCTAGGTACACCGCACACAGTATCATTACTCCTCACAACAACCAAACAAGATACCTTATTATATCCACACTGAACATTACAAACTGAAACTCGAGAGGATTTACCTAGTCATCTAGCTATTAAGTACGAATTTAAATTTGGTACACAATAAGATTTTTCTAACACCTCACACTGTGGTGAGGATTTTTTACGTTCTGCATCCCATACCCAATCTTCCAAATCCTGATCTTTGTACCCTAACTCTGAGGGCCTACATTTTTAAAACAGAAAGATCTAAACCGGGTGTGGTGGTACATGACTGTAATCCAAGTACTCTGGGAGGCCAAGGCAGGAGTATCACAAGTTCATGTCCCCAGACTTAGCAAGATCCTGTCTCAAATTTTTTTAAAGGGGGTGGGGGTGGGGTACAAAGGCTCTGGCTCAATTCCCAGTACCACAAAGGAGGAGAAAAACAGATCTAGATTGATAGTAACCCTTGATCTCATGACCAATTGCATAATCTTAATCAACTGTCTTGATTTGGACTGCACTTTCTTGCAAGTATAGAGTGCAACTTGTAGCACTGAATGTTCCTTTATTACTTATCATATTTTGTGTTCAAGTACTTTGTCTTATATTTTAGAACCACGTAATAAGGTATAAATTTCTTAAATGCTGGAAGACATGTTTCATTCATTTTCTCCATTGTTTCAATTCAAAAAAATTCTCATTATGCTTTTCAGTTAGGGCAGTACGTATTCACCTTGCTGCTCAGAGAAATGACTATCACAGTACAAGATCAATAAATATATATATTAAGTGAAAACAGAGTGCTGCGCAGCTCCACTTCCAACATCAGCTCCTTGACGAGCAGGAATCATTACTTAATGTGAGCTCCACCTAGCACCTAGTAGAGGGCGTGAACGGGGTAGGTGGTACAGGCTCCTGAACGGAGTCCTTCGTTAGGTCTAATGCAGCGTTACAGCTGTGATTGAATACTAAGACTCTTATAAACAACTGATGACCAATAAATATTTTCCAGATGACTTCTTGGCCGGGAGCAGCTGGCTCCCAATTTCATTTCTTCAACTCATTGATCCTGGTTCTGACGCAGCAATCACACATATGTGTTCCCTTGGCCTCAGGACAGCTGTTCAGAGCGAAAAGCCCATGATCATGTGAGTTGAGCATCTTTTTCTGGACCCTGTGACCTCCAATTAGTTCAACAATTGATGGGGTAACCTTATGGGTACACTGGGCCGGCATGACTTCCCTTGATGGAAAGGTAACATCCACTACCCGCCTCCTCTGCCCCTGCTCTGGGGCCGCATTCACCTGAGGGCTTGGGCCCAGTCGCTCTGGATCCTCAGAGGCGCCGCCATCTTGGCCCCGCCTCCACCTGCCCGCCTCTTCCGTTCCTTCCCGGATGTGAGTTCCCCAAACAGTCGCGGCGAGGGCGTAGGGCGGGACCTACACGGAGAGGCCACCAATGAAAATGCGCGGCGAGATTCTCCCCTCCTTCCGTGTGCGCGCTCCTGCAAAGCGGTGCCTTGTGGGAAGAGACGGAAGACTGCGGACTTCTTGGAGAACCTTTGCCGAGGCGGCGAACGTGCGTGTGATCTTCGTCTGCCGCCTTCGGGTGAGCACCGCGGGGAGGCACTGCGGACGCGTCTGGGGCGCGCTGCACTGCTGCACGTACGCATGCGCCGTCTCGGTGAAGTAGGAAAGGCGCTTCCAGCGACCTGTGTCCTTGAGTTTCTCTGCTTGCCGTCCATTTCTGCCTGCCTTCCGCATTTCACTTGCCAGCCATCTAACCTGCCTAGATCTCTGAACCGTGGTCGTCCTTGTTGGATTCCAGGGGAAACTGAGAACAGGATGTGGTGGGAGCAGTCTAGTAGCATACACTTAGTTTTCTCCAATAGCTCAAATACTTTTCACTCATATTAACCTTCACTCGGCTTCTGTCGGTTGTTATTATGAGGTTAAAAAAAAAATTACCTGATAAGGCATGACAGGAATTTGAGTTTACATCCCTGGGCTTAGAAGTCCCACCATGCTTGCTCTTGAAGATTTGCGCCCAGTCTTTAAAGAGCTTACAAATGGGTTTGGGAAGAGAAAACATGTATACTAATAGGAATTGTCGTTACTTTCTGTTTTTGAACAGGGTGTTGGTGTGTAGTACAGGCCGACCTCGAATTCGCGGTGATCCTTCTGCCTCTGCCTTCCCAGTGCTAGGACTGCAAGCGTGCACTACTACACAGTCAGAAATCATCATTTAGTAAATAAACTCTGTACCAGTCGCTTTACAAATATTTCATCTCTTCAGTCGAGGTTACGCGCTCTCTCTCTCTCTCTCTCTCTCTCTCTCTCTCTCTCTTAAATGTACTTGGTACAGGATCTCACAACGCAGCGCCTCTGTTTTCAGCCTTCCCAGGTCTGGGATTACAGGTGTGCACCACCACGCCTGATCTTGGTCGCAGGTCGCCAGCTCAGTGCTCCCGGCTTGTGCCGGAGAACCCAGGTCCCTGCTCTTACCTAAGCAGGTGCTTAGTCCACAGAGCTATCTCGCCAGCCCCAAGCTCTTTTCTTTTCTATTCTTTCTTGTTTGTTTGACATAGGGTTTGCTATGCTATGTCTCTCAGGCTGGTCTTGTACCCACAATGCCGCCCAGGTTGGTCTTGAACTCCTGGTGATCCTCCTCCCTCAGCCTCCCAAGTGCTGGGATTACAGGTGTGTGTCACCACAATCAGAAAAATCCCTGCTTATTTGAAAGGTATTTTCTCTCCCCCTCTTAAATTATGTTGCCTCCAAAAACAAGTTTTGTGTAGAGATATAGAGTGCTTAATTCCCTCTTGTGTCTTCCTCATGCTCCTCAATAAAAATCTCAACGTCCTTAATCTGGACTACAAAGCCTTTTCTAATAGTCATTTTCTAATTTATGTGGGCTTTTTGTTATAATTTCTCAGTCACTGAAGGTTTGGTTTTGTTTGGTTTGTGTGGTGCTGGGGATCAAACCCAGGGCTTCATGTATGTTGAACATGAACTGTGCCATAAATTACACCCTCAGTCACTGAATTTTATTCATTCATTTCTGCAGTCCTGGGTATTGCACCCAGTACCTTCACAATGACCTACATTTCCAGCCCTTTTTATTTGTCTTTATTTCTAGATAGGGTCTTACTAACAAGTTGAATAGGCTGGACTGGCACTTGTGTTACTTCTGCTTCAGCCTACAAGAAAGCTGAGATTATAGGTGTGCCACCATGCCTGGATGTTGCTGAACATGTAATTCTTCTTGTGTCACATTTTGTCTCTTCCATTCCAGAAATAGTCTGATCTCTGGCTAATTCTTATTTATCCCTTGAGTCTTAGCTTAGAAATCACTACTTCCAGGCAAGTGTTTCCTTCTTACTCTTTTTTTTTTTTTTTTTTTTTTTTTTTGTGGTATCAGGAATCAGACTCAGGACCTTGCACTTACTGCTCTGGTGCTTATGCCCCTGAGCTGTCTCCCTGGCTCATATTGCTATTCTTGTCTGGACTATACATATTTCCACTGTGTTTCCAATCTTAGCTATCTGTATTCACTGTTGTAAGGTATGTATTTGTTCAGTTTGTAAACTCACAAAGGCAGAAACCCTATCTTGCTTGATTATTCCTATTTACTCTAGCATATTGACTGCTACATGATAGGTACTCAGTAATCATTTTTTGGAACTAATTATATAGCCCAATGGTACTAGACTTACCTAGCTCTGTGAGGCCCTGTTTCAATCCCCAGAAATGGGAGAAGAAAAACCTTTTGAATGAGACACAGGAGAATTAAGGAGTCCTTGTAACTCCTTTATAATTCACTATGGCTAACTTTATTCAAAGCGTATAGTCATTGTTCTTCTAACTTTTTTTTTTTTTTTTTTTTGCGGAACTGGGGATTAAACTCAGGCCCTTGCGCTTGCCAGGAAAGCGCTTATTCCACTCAGCCATCTCCCTGGCTCCCTCCAACCTTTCTTAAGTTCTTCTTGCTGCTTTCTCCTGGGTGCTGTGAAGGAGACGATGTTGGGGAAACAGTGTAGGCAAATACAGGTATCCCTGGCCTTTGGAAATGGCTGAGAAAGTGATCTCCCTTACCCCAAAGGCTCATGTCTTGTTCTAGCCCCTGCATGTTCTGTGTTACAGCCAAATAAACCTATCCTTTGGGTGCCTTTATAGGGTACCTAGTCTGGCCTGGAGCAGGAAGACATGAAAAGGATGGGAATTTTGTTCTCCAAGCATAGAATAAGGCCAGTGGAAGTAATGAAGTTTCCTTAAAGTAGATCAGAATGGCTTTTTGAAAAAGATATTTCACATAATTTATATTGCATTAGTAGAATCCATTGAGCTCTGAAAAGTGTTTTCATATATTTTATTTTGTTCAATTTATCCATTTTGTAGGCCTGCTCTCTACCAGACTGGTGCTGGTGCACCAAAATAAAACAGGCTCACTCTGTTCTCCAAGAGCTTAGTCTTTTAGGTGAGACAAACATATAAGCAGGGTATAATAGAATAGTTTGGTTGGTGCTGTTTAAAATATAGGAACCTTATGTGATCATAGCTGTACTTTAAACTTTGTCTCTAGACTCCCCTGATGTCAGCCTCAGTCCCTCAAGGCCATAACTGGGCCCGACAAGTAAGGAAGGAAGAGGAAGAAGACGACCCACTGGACCAGCTCATTTCCCGTTCTGGTTGTGCTGCTGCACACTTTGCGGTACAGGAGTGCATGGCTGAGCACCAGGACTGGCGGCAGTGCCAGCCACAGGTGCAGGCCTTCAGGGATTGCATGAGGGAACAGCAGGCAAAGCGACATGAGGAGCTGCAGCGAAAGAAAGAACAAGCCAGTGCCCACCCCTGAGACCGCAAACCACCTGTGCCAAGAAGATGGCTCTGCAGAAATCAGCATCCAGAGAGAGCCTGGGAGGAAGAAACCCCAGAGTATGAGCCAGGAGATGTAAAACCTGTAGGTTTGGGGGCTTGAGAATCACACATCAGGAGTTTGGACATGGCTATCATAAAGACCTGTGTAATTTCTTTTTTTTTTTTTTTTTAAATACTAGGGATCGAACTCGGACCTTGCACTTGCCAGGCAGGTGCTTATGCTACAGAGCTACATTCCCAGCTAAGACCTGTTATATTTTAATGGTCAGCTATCACACTTTTCACCCATCTTGGAAAACGAGAGAGTGGTATATAGGGCATGCCTCCCCCACACACCACCTCTTGGGTCAGTGTGCCTATTACTGAGATGATTATAGGGACATTTTAATTTCACAAGTAAATTCACAACCTAAAGATCTAATCGGGTCTATCTCTTCAGTCATGGGTTTAACAGCAAGTGTTTCTGAGGAACTATGTTGGAACTAATGTGAAGAATAATGTGACCTGTGCCTTCATTTTGCTTGGGAGTCGAGTTTGAGAGATCGGAATAAAACTGCACTGGAACAGCTAACTTAGTTTCCAACAATGATAAATGCTTTTATTGTTTGTCACCTATTCTGGATGTTTTATCAGTATGATAGAAATAAACAGGGAAGATTTTTTTTATGTATTTATTAGTACAGGGTCTCACTACACTGATTAGACTCATAGTGATCTTCCTGTTTTCAGCCTCCCAAATGCTGGATTACAGGCACGTGTCACCACGCCCAGTTTCACTTGGTTCATCATACCCTGGGGGGCGGGGTTGGCACGGCAGGTCAGGGATCGAACCCTGGTCCCTGCATCTGCCTAAGCAAGTGCTTTAATCCGCTGAGCTATCTGACTGGCCCTTATTTTTCAACAAATATTGAATGTATTCAAAGTTGGCCTACAGTAGTGTATGCCTCAAATCCTAGCACTTTAGGAAACTAAGGTAGAAGGATCCTAAGTTCAAGTCTTACTTAAGCAATTCAGGGAGACCCTATCTCAAAAAGAAAATGGGCTGGAGAAACAAAACCCTGTTTTGATCCCCAGTACAAAAACAAACAAAAAAAGCCCTAAAAACAAATCTTAAGCTTTTACAAAGTAGACAAGCTGTCAGCAAGATGGAATTTATGTTCCTACATGATGACAGTTTGCCAGAGCTGAATAATAATGCCTCTTGTCGGTTATGTTCTATTGGTGATATTTGCCATCACATTTTTCTTCAAGGGAATCACGCATTCTATCCCTGCATAACTCTGTAAGGCATTAGCGAGTGTGAAGCAGGTGGGGAGGGGATTGACCCCTACCACAGAAGCTAGGATGCTGTCGTCATCATTGGTAACAAACACCTAGCACTTAGATAGTAGAAGCCCAAATCTGAAGTATAGTAGGCCCTGAAATCTGCTTTGAGTTTTGTGCTGGTATTTTAGGAAAAAAGAAAGAAAAAATAAGGAGTTTAAGGGATGATAAAGTCCTATTTGAGTTCAGAGATGGCCAAGGAAATATGGACTGATGTATGTGTGTCCAGTGCTGCAGTCGTTGGAGCCAGCAAGCAGTGTGCACTGCAGCTGTCAGACTCAGGAGGAGTTAGTCCAGTTGAATCTTTAAAAATGAAGGTGAGGGGCCAGGGAGATGGCTCAACAGAATAAGCGCTTCTCTGGCAAGCGCAAAGGCCTGAGTTCAATCCCCAGTTCCGCCAAAAAAAATAAATAGCACCTAGAAAAGGGCTGCGAAAATAGCTCAGCAATCTAAGCGCCTGTCTAGGCAAGCACAAAGACCCAGGTTCGATACCCGGTACCACATGCTGTGCCGGCCCCACCCTGGGCACACCATACCAACCACCAAGACCAGGCGTGGTGGTACACGCCTGTAATCCAGCACTGGGAAGCTGAAATGGGAGGATCACTATGAGTCCAAGCTGCATAGTGAGACCCTGTACCAAATACATAAATGTATAAAATGAAAATCAGGAAACAGAAAAGTTAACAGATATTTTCAAAAATGTAGGAAAATGTGAATATGGACTAGGTGAGTGTAGTGACTTTTATTTTTGTGGTATTGGGGGTCAAACCCAGCTATTTAACAATTCTGCCTTAGCTTGCTACGTAGCTGGAATTATGGGCATGTACCACAAAACCTAAGATTCCACTGAAAAAATTATATATATATATACACACACACACACACACAGTCTTGCTTCGCAGTTCAGACTCGCAGAAATCCTCCTGTCTCAGCCTCCCTAATGCTGGGATTACAGGTGTGCGCCACCACACCTGGTTCTGGTGCTGGCATGCAGTACTAAGCACTGAACTTGCGCTCTTGCACTTGCCAGGTGCTTAGACTGCTAAGCTATCTCCCCAGCTCTGAAAGTATTTATAGTGATCAATTGGAGATAGGGAGAAATACACAAATTCACACTAGTAAAAGGTTTGTAATTCGTAGAAACAATCCTTAGGTTGCCCAGGCTGGACTCAAACTTGCAGTCCAGTCTCAGTCTCCCAGAATGACAAGATTACAAGCAGGTGCTACCATATCCAGCTCTGTTTCTTCAGTTCCTTAGCCTGAAAAGGTTTAAGAAGGAGCTGGGGGGCAAGAAGGTCAATGATAGAGCAATTGTGTATCATACACAAGACCCTGGGTTTAATCCAAAGCATTACAAAAATGGGTGATGGTTGTAAATAGGCAATAATAAAAATTGTTACCATTTATTGAATGATTTACTAATACCTTTTTAGGCATTCAGTTCTAGCGTCCAATTCCAGAGCCTGTGCTCTTGATCCATATGATAAACTGCCTTAAGTCTGTTATGCAACTTGCTAGTTATGTTACTTTGGGAAAACTATTTAGCATCTCAGTCTTTCCTCACCTGTGAAAAAGTACACAATATATATATATATATATATATATATATATATATTTTTTTTTTTTTTTTTCTAGAAGCCTTAAAACAAATAGACCTTAATAGGAT
Organism: Octodon degus; assembly: GCF_000260255.1. NCBI lineage: Eukaryota > Metazoa > Chordata > Mammalia > Rodentia > Octodontidae > Octodon > Octodon degus. Next base: position 1,107,649 of record NW_004524722.1, read on the forward strand.
TGTTGAAAGAATTAATACTGCCAATGAGCTTAAAAACTACCTTATTTTTTTTGTTTGTTTGTTTGGGGTTTTGGTATCAGGAATCCAACCTGACCTGGTGCTTGCCAGGCAGGCAGTGTAAAACAGTGTCTTATTGAAACACAATAGCACCTGAATAGTAGCTACTATGCTCATTGTGTTTTATTTTTTTTTTTAACATTTATTTAGTGTGTGTGTGTGTGTGTGTGTGGCCAGCTCAGCCCACCAGGGGGCGAGGCTGGCTGGCATGTGGTGCTGGGGGATCGAACCATGGTCCCTGTGCTTTGCCAAGCTTGTTCCATGTAGGTGCTTTAGACCACTGAGCCATCTCGCCAGCCCCCTCATTGTGTTTTAGTGAGTTACCTTATCTAATCCTCCTAACACAGCATCCAGTTCTTTACAGAGAAAATAAACATCAAACCAGTGGTCTTCAACATGGCAGCCCATGGCACTGGAGTTCAGGCGATCCACATCTGTCCTTAGTCTACATCCACTTCTGGAAGCTTCAGTGCCAGGAATGGGTGGAGAGACCTCTTTGGCTAGGTGTCCCTCCTGGCTAGTCTTAGGACAGGCTCATAGTTTAGCAGTTTCCTGTAAGGTCTTTGTCCAGGGACTCGGCCTTACGCTCACTAACTACAAAGATGCACTGTAATGAGATTTATTAGATGAGTGAGGAGATACAACTCCCCATCCAGGTAAAGTTGCCAGACAAAGACTTTGGGTTGCTGACTTTAGAAATCCAAAAAGAACTGGAATGAGCCAAATTGAAACCTTACAATTACCTTCTGTAGACAATGCTGAGGATCCGTCTGCTACAGCAAGGACTTCATGCAAAGGAAATAGGGATTCTTCTCTTCTTGGCAGTAACCATTTAAGGGACCTTCATTCTTCAGAGCCTAACATTGTTTAAATGGCTAGCTGGTTCCTTAATGGTTATTCATACCTGTGATCCCAGCACTTAGGAGGCTGAGGCAAGAGGTTCACGGGATTTGAGGCCAGCCTGAGCTACATAGTGAGTTTAAGGCCAACCTGAACAACATACTGAGACCCTGTCTCAAAAAACAAAAAACCACATTGTCCATTTTTCAGCAGGTCCAGTACTAGATGTGCATTGTGTGCTCAAAGTGATTTCCTTAAGTACACATTACATCCTAGAAACAGCAGGGGCCATGGGTTTCAGCCTTGCCAGTGTCCAAATAGCCAATATACCCAGATTTCCTTTGTGACTAAAACATGCCCCTTCAGAATCTACACCTGGTCAATTCCCAGGCTTCCAAGGTGGTGGAACAAACAATCTTAAATCCAGAGGACAAAGGACTAAAACATGAAGCTGAGCAATCTACAGGACTTAACTAGGAATTTGACTGGGGCATTCTGTCCTTCTAGCAACATAAAAATCCATTTCTAAAAATCTCAGCAACCTGCACTGTACCAGAAATTAAGTGACCAGGAATAAACCCTGGCTCTGTCACTGACCAAATGGATGACCTTGGACAAGACTCTATTTTTCTTTGTGCCAATTAACTCACCTATAAAATGAAGATTAAAATAGATTATTCAAAAGGATAACAGAGCCAGCACTAGAACCCAGCATTTCTGATTCCCAATCCATTGACCTTCCCTCTTTTATGTCCTGCCTAAATCTTGTGCTTTTGGTCCTACAGGGAACTGTTTAAGCCAAACTGAGGCATTTAAAATTAACAAAAGTATGCTAAAAAAAAAAAAAAAAAAGACAAGCTACTAATGCATGTAACAAAATGGACAAATGAAGGAAAGATGCAAAATATACTGTATGACTTTTCATTTAGCATTGTACAGATAGGCAAAACCAATCTATGGCAATGGAAATGAGATTAGTGGGCTGGGCGTGTAGCTCAGAGGTGAGCCACCTGCCCAGACAGTGCAGGCTAGGGGTTCAAGCCCCAGTACAGAGAGAGAGAGAGAGAGAGAGAGAGAGAGAGAGAGAGAGAGAGAGAGAAAAGGAACAAAGTAAAGAGTAGAGCAGCAACCAAGAAAAAGGTAAAGATTAGTGCTTGCTTCTCATGGGGATGAATTAAAGAATCTGAGAAGCTGGGCATGGAACGTATCTGTAATTTCCTGTCATCCTGGGAAGCGCAGGCAGGAGGATCACAAATTCAAGCCCAGCCTGGGCAACTTAACAGTTTAGTGAGATCCTGATTCAAAATAGGAAAATAAAACTGAGGACTGGAGATGTAGCCAGAATGAAAATGAATGTCCTGGGTTCAATGTCTAGTACACAATAAAATAAGTAAATGAAGAAAGGCTGAGCATAGTGGTATGTACCTGTAGTATAGCTACTCAGGAGCTGATGCAGGAGAATTTTTTTCTATTTTTATTTTATTTTTTTATTTATTTTTGAGATAGTGTCTCACTTTGTAGTGCAGGCTGGCTTTGAACTCACTATGAGCCTAGGCTGTCCTTGAATTCCTAGCAATGCTCCTGCTTCAGCTTCCTAAGTGCTGGGATTACAGGCATGCACCACCATGCCCCATTCAAGGGCAGAGAATTTGAAGCTTGAGCCCAGTATGCACAATTTAATGAGACCCTATCTCAAAAATTTAAGAAAGCCTGGGAATGTAGCTCATTGTGAAACTATAGTTCAATCTCTAGGACCGCACACACACACACAAATACAAATTTAAGGAGAGCTGGAGAGACAGCTAAGCAGTCTAAGTGCTGCCTGGCAAGCCCAAGGACACAAGTTCGATCCCCAGTACCACGTGCCATGCTGGCTGGCCCTGGAACCCAGGGCACGTTGTGCTGGTCACTGCAACAGCACAGTGGCAGACACCTGTAATCCCAGCACTGGGGAGGCTGAAACAGGAGGATCACTGGGATCCAAGCTGCATAGCGAGACCCTGCAGCAAATAAATAAAAGAAATCAAAAATTGTTTCTGTGATGATAGAAATATTTTCTATCTTGACAGAGTGTGGGTTGTATGAGTAGATGTGTTTTCAAAACAAATCAATTTAAAGTCTGTGTTTCACTATGTATAAATTATACCTCAAAAAATGCTTACATTGTTTAGAAGGAAATATAACATTTACTGAGTACTTGCCAACTTGTAATTCACCTACATGTCAAACTCTCAAAAAGGGATCACACTATTTTGCAGATCAAAAATCAAAGTTAAAAGAGCTCATTGTGAAACTACAGTTCAATCTCTAGGACCACATGCACACACAAAAATACAAGTTTAAGGAGATACTCGCTACAGGCCTCAAAACAAATGGAGAAGCCCAGACAACCCAGGTTGTCTGCCTCTTTCCCTGATAATAGGCTGTCTCAATAAAGAAGGGGTGTTCCTGGGTGCAGTGGCACATACCTGTAATCCCAGTACTGGGAAGGCTGGGCAGGAGGATCATTTGGAGTTTGAGACCAGCCTGAATTGCATAATGAGACCCTGTCTCAAAAAGACAAAAAAAGGGGGGGCATGTATTTTAAATTTTTGCTCCATTTGATTTCATTGACATGCGAGCTTAAGTAAATCCATTTTCAGGCTGTCAAGATAGCTCAGCGGACTAAAGCTCCTTTTTATGCAAGTTTAGGCAAGCTCAGGGACCACGGTTTGATTCCTGGCACCATGTGCCATGCCAGCCCCACTCCCAGGGTGGGCTGAGCCGGCCAGATTCTGGGTGTGGTGAGGCATGCCTATAATTCCAGTGCCGGGGAGGCTAAAAAGCTGGCGGATCACTATGAGTGTGAGCTGCAGTGAGACCCTGCGATAACCAAATACATTAAATAAATAACAATTTATAAAAGTAAGTCCATTTCCCATTGGACCTCACTCTTTTTTTTTTTTTTAATTTTTATTTATGTGTGTGTGTGTGTATGTGTGTGTGTGTGTGGCCAGCTCAGCCCACCAGGGGGCGGGGCTGGCTGGCATGTGGTGCTGGGGGATTGAACTGTAGTCCCTGTGTTTTGCTAAGCTTGTTCTAAGTAGGTGCTTTAGACCACTGAGCCATCTCACCAGCCTGGGCCTCACTCTTGAAAGCTAAATGAAGCTTGTAATTGTTTTGTAACCCTGAGGTTCTTGCAATCAGATTGTCTCTCCGGTTCCTCCTGACAGGATGAAGTATTAAGAGCAATTTACTAATCATGAGCAATAAAAGCCCTTTGACTCCAATGAAAGAATAAGTCATCAGCTAGGTCAGTGACATAAGAGCTCTAAGGTGACAGAATTCAACTACCTCTTATTTAAAAAATAAGCCTGGCTCATCCCTTGGCGGTGACTTGGAGAGATGGACTGGGAATGGGAGATCTAAATCCTGCTGCCACCCTGCTAATGAGATGCCCTGTGCTCTTGGGCAGAGCACTGCTTTCGGCCTAAACCTGTAATAGGGACAATCAGGCTGGCTAGGTCGAAGGTCTTTCAACTCCCTTATCTTGTCAACTTATGAAATCTTTAATCCTGCTTCCACATATTGATAACAAGAAAAACTAGGCAACTGGAAGAGATTGAGGTTTTCCAGGTTCCTATATGGAATCAGGTGACATTGCTGATTAACCATGTGCTAAAAGGGTGATATTTGTATGTATTTATTTCTGTATCTTTATATCATACACCCAATCACACTTCACACTCATCCATTAACTTTGAGCAGTTCCAGAATAAAAATATAAGTGCTGGGGGCCTGCAAAATAGCTTAGCAGTCTATAGTGCCTGCTTAGGAGGGCTTAGGCAAGTGCACAGGGACCACCCACAAGCTGTGCCAGCCCTGCCCCCAGGGTGGGCTGAGCAGGAAAAAAAAAATA
>NW_004524722.1:1112543-1116365 GCF_000260255.1 Octodon degus
ATATATATATGGAAATTTCTATCTATACTCAGTGGGATTCACCTGGAAGCTCTGGCCTGCTGAACCTTCTATTTGAATTCAGGGGAACATTTTAATTAAAGGCACTTGCAAATCTTGACAGACTTCTGTTAGTGTTACACTTTGGAAGGAAAGCTTTGTTGAATTTGGAAACCAACCAACCAAACAAAAAATAACTTAAGGGCTGACTAACAAACTTCACAAGAGCTGGATGTGGTGATTCACCCTATAATCCCAGCACTTGGGAAGCTAAAGGAGTGTTGTTGTGAGTTCAAGACCAGCCTGGGCCACAAAATGAGCTCAAGGCCAGCCTGAACTGCATAGTGAAACCCTGCCTGTCTCAAAAGGACAAAAAACATTTTTCAGAAAGTATGTGAAATGCTGAGATTCCCTCTAGGGATATCCCAGAGAGGTAGCAAGGAAAAAAAATTGTTTTTATAGTACTAGGGATTGGGCGTTAGCACCAAGTGAAATCCCCAGTGCATTTATTTTTAATTTTGAGACAGTCAAAAATTTTTTTTCAGAACAGTATGTGAAATGCTAAGATTCCCCCCTAGGGATATCCCAGAGAAGTAGCAAAGAAAAAAAGGTGTTTTATGGTAGTAGGGATTGGGCGTTAGCACCAAGCGAAATCCCCAGTGCATTTTTAGTTTTTGAGACAGTCTCACTAAGTTGCTGAGCTGCCCAGTCTGGTTTGAACTTGAAATCCTTCTATCTCAGCTTCCTAGAGTTCTGGGATTACTTGCTTTTTATTAGCTGTGACCTTAGGACAGCAATGGAGAACCTATGGCATGGGAGCTGCAGTAGGCTGTTTCTATCATTGAAATCCCTAAAAGGCTCACCATCACTGCCTAGGAAGCCATTTCTTTTCTCCAGAAACCGGAATATCAACAACTTCAAAGATAATTTGTATGAAAAAAAAAAAAAAAGATAATTTGTATGAAATACATTGTATAGTAAGAGCTCAATAAATGTGAGATACAGACACAGATACATGCACTCACACACATACTCATGCAGATAACTCATGCATGGATACACACATGCACACACCCTGAAAGACTGGTGAGAGGATTAATGTGTACCTAGCACAAGGTCGAGCTTAATACATGGTAACTGCTGGATGTGGTGGTACAGGCTTGTGATCCCAGCACTTGGGAGGCTGAGGCAGGATGACTGCTTCAAGTCTGAGGCCAGCCTGGGCTACATGGTGAATTCAAGGCCACCCTGAACTACAGTATGAGCCCTTGTCTAAAAAAAAAAAAAACCTGCAGAAAGGTATTAACTACATTAATGCTAAGAAAAGGACATTAATGGTCACCTAGACAAACAGTTCTCAAAGAGGTTGTAACCCTGGGCCAGATACATCAGCATTACCTGGGAACTTCTACAAATTCTATAATCTTCATACTCATGAAATCAGAATACTAGGGGATAGAGTCTGGCAATGTGTGCTTTAAATATCCCTCATCCCATTGGTTCCTGGTGCTTGCTGAACTTGAGACAATGACTTGACAAACTCATTGCTACAAAGGGCCAACTGGTACTTTAGCTTTTTTTTCCCTTCTTTTTGAGACGGTCTCACTATGCAGTTTCGGCTGGCCTTGAGCTCACTTTGTAGCCTAGGCTGGTCTCGTACTCGAAATGATCTTCCTGGGTCAGGCGCCCATGTGCTGGGATTACAGGTGTTGGCCACCATGCCTGGCTATTTCAGCATTTTAAAAAAGTGTTTAAGCTTTACAGACTCTATTGTCTTTGTACCTGGCTCTACTTCAATATTTATTTACAAAAACAGAAAACAGGATTTGAAACTAGATGAGAACTATGAGTTCCACAACACTGTAAATGCAGTAAATGCTAGAGTTATTTTTTTTTCTTTTGGTACTGGGGATCAAACACAGGACCTTGCACTTGCCCAGCAGGCACTTATGCTGCCGAGTTATCTGTCTGGCCGAGTTATTCATATGGCTAATTTGGTGGTATATGAATTTCACCTTAATAAATTATTGAAAAATCAAAAGATAGTGGGTGGGATTTGGTTCACAGGCAATAGTGTACTGACCCTTGACCAAGATCAGCTTTCAGTTCTTAAACTCATTGCAGGCAAACTTAATTAGCAGTTATATAACTTTTAAAGTACTTGAATACTTCTGTCAAACCCCTCAGTAACACACAAAGCAATTTATTTTACTGAGGGACAGATATCAATTCTTCTGGTCTGGATATAGCTGGAGTAAGTCCCCCAGAGACTTATGTGGTAGAACCTTGGTCTCCATTGTGGCAATGTTGGGAGATAATGGAACTACTGAGAAGTAGTACCTACTAGAAGGTGCCTAGGTCACTAGGGGCTTTGCCATGGGAAAAGACTAGTATGGTTCTCTCCCTCAAATGTAGGTGGTTATAAAAAGCCAAATCCTTCTCAGTCTCTGGCCTCCTGTCTTGCCATGTCATCGCTCCCTCTCTTATGTGCTTCTGCATGATGTCATCTGCTCTATTATGACACAGCCAAGTGTGCCCTCATGTGAGCCAAGCCAAGGCTGGTGCTTGCTCTTGGACCCATAGAACTGAGAGATAAGTAGATCGTATTTCTTTTCAAAGAACTCAGACTCAGGATTTCATGACAACAGCAGAAAACAGACTAATAAAGAGAGTTTCCTTATGCTGTGATTCCTGCTTCACTATAGTACTCCATGCCAGACTGCTTGAAAGGATGATACAGGGGCTGGGGAGATGGCTCAGTGGAATAAGCACTTCTCTGGCAAGCGCAAGGGCCTGAGTTCAATCCCTGGTTCCACCAAAAAAAAAAAAAAAAAGAAAGGATGATACATTATAATAGAAGATACACAAAACCGAGCATGTAATGCCAGCACCTGAGCAGCTGAGGCAGGAGGATTTAAACTTCAAGGGCAGCCTGTACTATACAAGAGACCCTATCCCCCCAAAATAAGCTCCCCCACCAAAAAAAAAGAAAAAAATGGAAGGGAACATGTTTTTGTGCTAAAGCATCAGCCAAAGAGAAAGTAATTCTTTTAATTAAAGAATTACTCCATAAGCTGGCCTTCCTCCCTCTAACACACACACTACCACCACCACCACCACTAGTAGCAGCAGCCGCAGTTATAGTAGTCACAGATTTTTATTAGGTGAGAGACACTCCAGATTATCTCAAAGGGAAGTGTTAAGAACTGCTAACAACTATGCCAAAGGAGAGGAAACATTCCTGTGTGTAGGAAAAGGCAGAAATAAAGCCCAAGGGTCAGGTTCTCCTCTGGCTTAAGTCTACCCTCTCCGGAGGCTTTTCTGCTTGGCAATGTCCCCAGTGCCAGCAGGAAATGCTCTGCAAGAGCTAGTTCAACTTGGCCAACAATTCTTCCAGTTCTGGACGAGGTTTGAACCTCCCCTTGAAGTCCTCTTCAGTATGCTGGGAAGAAGAAAAAGAAAATAAGTGGGAATTCCTGCAGAGTTTCTATTACTATCTATAAATGTACAGCATCCAGAAGGCCCATTAGCAAGCTTTGGAGAGAATGATTCAGATTCAACTAACTCTTATTGAATATTTATTATGTCCCCGACTTGTATGAGGTACCAGGGATTCAAAGTTGAATTAGACTTCCTCTTTGCCTTCAAGGGACATAAAACTTGGTGTAAAACAAAACACAACACAAAACAAAACATGCTATAAGTATCACAACAAAAGTTCTTTTTTCAGAGCCAGGGATCAAACCCAGGACCTACATGCCCTCGCCTAAAGCATTTTTTTCTTCTTTTTTTGTATTTTAGGGAAGGGTCTACAGGGTGTTTATG
>NW_004524722.1:1116465-1118686 GCF_000260255.1 Octodon degus
CTGTCTCAGTGCACCCCGGGGGTGGGGGCTGGCACAGGAGGATCAAACTCCTGGCCCCTGTGCCTGCTTGCAGGCACTTTAATCTGCTGAGCTATTTGGCCGGCCCATATTTTTGTTTTAAAGTAAAAATTATGCTTTTATAATAGGAAATAACATTAACAGGGATTGAAATACTTTGTTGGCATGGTCAATACATTTTCTTCCTGTACACAGTACACAGATCTATGTGAAACCCAAATAACCAGCAGAACTTGACAAGCAGGGACTCATGAGGGAGCTGGATGAAGGAATGGTACCAGTCCAACATAATTTGATAGATCCATGTCATAAGAAGGAGGACTGAGGCAACTGGGCAGGAATATAGAACATTTAGGCTAAAGTTCCTGCTGTGTTGCAGGCTTTCCTTCCTTGTTGAAACCTCCTCCTGGCTGCCACTCTTTACTGAATATGGCCAGTCAGGCTACAGTCAAGCCTTAAAGGTCCAGGAAACTATTCTCAAGTACATTTTTAAAATTTGTGTTCTGATTTATTATACTGTATATAATTTTAAACTATGTTCTTCCTGCTATACAACTGCTTAAAAGGAAAGAATTTTAGTGTGTCATGGGCTCACCCCTAACATGCTGTGATGGAGGTCCGCTCCTATGGTTCATAACAGTGAAGAGAAAATAGAATCAAGCTTTCCCGATGCCTCAGAAAAGCCAGAATAGGGGCTGGGAGATAGCTCAGCAGTGTAAGCACCTCCCTGGCTAACAGAAGGTCCTGAGTTTGATCCCTAGTACGGGGGGAAAAAATCTAAAGAGAAAAGCCAGACTCGTGACTGTAGTACTGTTAGAATACATACCTTCCTTGATTATTTATCTGAGTTAAACTATTCATATTTCTTTACAATTCCTGAAGCCAGGCAGTCCAGATATTTTTGTTTGCTTGTTTTTTCAGTGATTCAGGATCAAACTATAGGCCTTGGGCGTGGTAGGCAAGCTCTCTCAGAGTTATATCCCCACCCCCAAATGTTCTTTTTCTTAATTTGAGCACAAGTAGGCCACCGGGGGCTGCTTCCCAAACCATCACCTACCTCCCTTACTGACAACCTGACTCCTTCAGGAAGATTGCTCTGGAGTATTTCCAAGAAAATCTCTGCAAATGTAGCACTCAGACCGCTGATCTGCAAAATGAAAGAAAATGCTCTAAGGGAGGGCCCTAAAAGCCAGGTGACTGGGCAGACATGGCCTGTGCTCAAATGCCATCTCTACTAAGGTAAAGGATTAACATCCAAAGCTGTTTCCTGGGCCTGACCCCTGCAGTATTTCTCCTGCTATTTCCTAATCTGCTTACTTGCTGAGATATACAGCAATATATATTTGCTTTTGTAGCTAATGGATATCATAACTGGAGCAGGAAATTATCAAGTCCAGGCTGACTTTCTGATGCATCTCTGAAGTGCTGTTTTCAAATCTTTTACTGAAATTCCAGAGGTCAATCAGATGCATGGTAGGAAGGCAATGCAGGGTGTTACATGCACCTACAATAGAAACACCTACCAACTCAGTGAAGGAGGATCAAAGAAAGCATCTAGAGAAGGTAACATCAGGTGGCCTTGAAGAAAGATAGGATTAAACTGGGAGATCAATAGTAGTGAAGAGAGTATTCAAATCGGAGGAAAAAGCACTTAAAATGTGGAGTCATACAATGTGACAAAATTAAAACTAGTTCGGATGTGTGGGAGTGAACGGTATACAAAATAGAAAAGTGGGAAGAGAACTGTGTAGGCATCTGAGTGGTAGAGTTCACACTTTCATTTTGGGAGGCTGAAGTAAGAGGATCCTCCATTCAAGCTCAACCTGGGTAACTTAGGGAGACCTTTTCTAAAAATAAAAAATATTAAAAGGTCTGGAGATGCAGCTCAGTGCAAAGACTCTGGGTTAAATTCCCAGTACAGGAAGAAAAAAAAAAAAAGTTCACATTATGGGCGTCAGTGTGGCAAATAAGATCTATTGTGCGATATATGGTGAGCTGGTATGGTGGCACATGCCTATGATCCCAGAATTTTGGACAACTGAGTCAGAAGGATCACAAATTAGAGCCCAGCCTGGCCAACTCAGTGATTTAGTGAGATCCTGTCCCAAAATGTAAATTTTTTTTTAAATGACAGGGGCTATAGCTCAGTGTAAAGGCTCTGAGTTCAATCCCCATACAGTAAAAAAAAAAAGGGAAAAAAAGA
>NW_004524722.1:1120269-1121186 GCF_000260255.1 Octodon degus
AGGCATGTGCCAACCATGCCCAGTGAGAGCCTCAAAATTTCAAAGGTAAAATAAAATATAAAAAAACCAAGGTAAAATTTTTAAAAATCAGAGATGGGAAGATTAAAAAAACTGAACTCTGGAGCACACTATTGTACAAGGGCAGACAAGAGGAATAAAATGGAATGACACAATGAGAAAAATGGAAGGAAAGAAAGCCAGAGAGGCAAACACACATCGCTTTCTCCCAAAGCATACCTGAACTACTCGCTCATGGGTAGTAAGGACCGAGTCCAGGAACATTTTGGTGCCTTGGTCCTGCATGCGGAACACTTCCATGGTTTTGGTGGGCAACGCATAACTGTGGGAGACACATCAGCTATTAGGAGTGGTTACACAATCCAGCAACACACTAACATGTAGTAGCCCTAGAGTCTAGGAGATGCTTAGCTGCACACAGCCAAAGGGAAAGTAATCAGATACCCCCTGCCTTCCTCAGAAGTCTCTAGATTTTGAGGGAACAGACCATGTCTACCACCTTTCTGTATGCCCACACATACTTAATACCTAAATAAAATCTAGTAATTAATGAATACCTGCAGTCACTGAGGAAGAATTATTTCTATAGTAATCAAGCCCATCACTCTATATACTTTAGAGCCTAACTTTGGTATTTCACTTGCTCCAGAGAAATAAGGTATAAAATCTAATTGTTTCAAAACAGGAATTCTCAACCTCATGCTACTGACATTCTGGACCAGATAATTCTTTGTTGTGGAGGCTGGTCTGTAACCCTTTCTCTATGTATTAGCCCTGCCATTTATTAAGTAAGTTACTCTCCTCTGTGGACCTCAGATTCTTCAAGTGTAAATGAAATTATAGTCTGGGCACTTATCAATACACAATTGTGAAGACTGGATGTGGTGAGAGGACTGAAC
>NW_004524722.1:1121478-1123205 GCF_000260255.1 Octodon degus
AAACATGATGGTCCTTGATTTGCATAGACTCTGCTTCTTTCCTACTTGAACAATTAATTCAGCACTGCCTCAATTTCTTCAGTTATAGAATAAGAATAATAACTAGTTCACAGGATTATTGCAGTGATTGAACTAGGTTCCTCTACTCTTATAAATAGTAAATGCTGGGTATTGCACTCCTTCAGGTAGCTTCTCTAACCAACATCCCATTTGACTTTTCTACATGATCTCTAATTTCCTCTTCTTGCAATACAGATGATAAATTCCTCATATAAAGGAGTGAGAACACAATTTTTTTTCATTACCAAGGATTGAACACAGGACCCTGCGCTTGCCAGAAAAGCACTTATTCTACGAGCTATCTCCCCGGCCTGAGAACACAATTCTTAGAGAAAAATCAAATAATTATGTAAACACTTTTTAAAGTTTTTTTTTTAAAGGCACTCAAAGTTAGGTGTGGTTATACACACCTGTAATTCCAGTACTCAGTAGGCTGAGGCAGGGCAATCACTGGGAGTTGGAGGCCAGACTGGGCTACAGAGTGAGTTCAAAGCCAGCCTAAACTACAAAGTGAGACCCTGCTAACAGCCTGTTCAGTCCTAAGTACTCTGGACACAAAAGCAGTGTATACTTTCGAGGAGATCATGAAGAGTGTTTCAGAGAAATAAGTGCACAAATATCTTTACCACAGCAAAGCAAAGATGTGCTTGAACAGTGTAGAGATAAGAGGAAGAGGGACTCAAGAAAATTCACGGGCAAGGTAGTGATTTTTCACGAGACAGAGAAAAAGTATAGCTGCTTGCTGGAAGAGCATTCCAAGAAAGTGCAGCAGTATTTACAAAAGCAAAAGGAGCCCTTAAGGAGCTAACAGAAAATTAGACACACTTGTATAAAGACACTGGAACTCTGGTCATTTTTTAAAGTTCAAAATCCTATATTTTTGACCTATAACTTATGTTCCCACATGATAAAATAAATGATAGTTTAAGTCAGTGTCAACAAACAAACTTCATGAAATTGAAAGTTTGTGCTATCTGATGAATCACAGCATGTTATGGTTAGATATATCTGCTTTTTAATATTCCTGGCATCCGGGATGAAAAAAAACTTTTTAAAATCAGATTTTATTGGTGTATTTTAGATACACACAATGATTACATTCATCATGGAGAATTTGTACCTGCACATAATATAACTTGATTCATTTTTTTCCATTTCCCTATCTTTCCTTCAACTGAAAAAAAAATCTTTATTATACATCTCATATAGGTAATAGCTTCTTTGCATATTTCTCCTCAAAAATATTTTATAGCAGTATATAAATAGGTTACCTACACATTTAATTTTATAATTTTGAGCTGAAACTATAGATGTTTTCTTTTTTAAAGAATTTTTTTTTTTTTTTTTTTTTTTTTTTAATCGAATTGGTGTGAGTGGAAAGATCTCCCGAACACTCTTCGGGATTGAACTCAGGACCCTGCACTTGCCAAGCAGGTGCTTATCCCACTGAGCTATCTCTCCAGCCCGATGTTTTCTTTTTTATTTTAGGGAAGGGTCTACAGGGTGTTCAGGGTCTCACTACTAGATTGGACTAGTAGTGATCTGCCTGTTTACAGCCTCCCAAGAGCTGGGATTACAGGCACGCACCACCATGCCCAGTCTCAGTTGCCATCTCAGTGCGGCCTGGGGATGGGGCCAGCATGGCAGGCCCAGAGATTAAACCCCTG
>NW_004524722.1:1123620-1136307 GCF_000260255.1 Octodon degus
CACACACACATGCTGAGCACACCTTTTCAGATGCTGGTAGGCCACAGTGAGCTTCCCATTGCTCTTATCATTGGGAAGCAGTGTAGCTAACAATTAACAACACTATGTACACGACTAGTAAACGTTTACCTTAAGGCCACAAAATGGATTTAATAGTTTAGGCGAAATCAGCCTATATATAAATTTGTGTATAAAAACCTATACACATACACATAGCCATATAACTTTCTCTTTTTCACCCTCCAAAACAATGCTTTGCCAGGCATGGTTGGCACATGCCTATGATCCCAGCACTTAGGAGGCTGAGGAAAAGAATCGCTGTGAGTTCAAGGTCACCTGGGCTACAAAGTGAGTTCAAAGCCAGCCTGACCTAGGTGTGGTAGAAAATACCTGTAATCCCAGCACTCAGGAGGGTGAGGCAAGAAGAGTCAAAAGTTTGAGGCCAGTCTAAGCTTCGTAGTGAGTTTGAGGCTAGCCTGGACCATACAGCAAGATCCTGTTTCAAAAACAAAATACCCAGCCTAAACTGCATAGTGAAACCAAGTCTTTAAAAAAGTTTTAATTTTTTAAAATTTTGCACAAATTTCTAAATATTCTATCATTTAAGGCAAACAATTGGCAATAAGAAGTCAGAGAAGAGGCTTATGTTTATCTAAAAGCATTTAAGGGAACACTAGCCATTTCAAAATAAAATAGGTCATTTAGTAATAAGAGAATAGGTAATTTTTCTTTATATTTTTCTGTGCTTTCCAATTTTCTGCAAGAAACAAGGGAAAAAATGAAATAATGAAACTTCAACAATCAACCCAATATGACAACAGTGCTATCTTTGAAGAGCAGCAGCTGGAGAGGGAGATAGGGGCCTGCTGGGGTACTAGAAACTCATAATGTATAGACCTTACTTTGAAAAATATAAAAATAAATAAAAACAAGCCTAGGCATGGTGGTACATGCCTGTAATCCCAGTATTCAGCCTGAGGCAAGAGGCTCTGTAGCAAGGGGAATTTCGTGATTTAGCAAAAGCCCGCCTCAAATAAAAAAATAAAAATGGGCTGGGGATGTAGCTTAGTATAAACACCTGAGATCAATCCCTGGGGCCACAAAAATAAATCAATAAATATTAAAGAAATTTTTAAAAAGTGTTTTTGAAAAATGAAAGAGTAGTGTTGCAGCAAGTGACACTTTCACTCCTCTCAGCACCACAGCTGGTCCACCTCAGGCTGGGAAGCTGCTCCCAGAGGAATATGAATTCCATCCTTCCAGGCAGCTGCTCAGCAAAGGAATGTAGCTCAATTAAGAGACCCACAGGAGAGAGCTTTTTCCACCCCTTTCTTCAACGAGTTACAGCTACAGCAATGGAGAGCAAATACAGAACAAAAGCCACACACTGCTTTCTAGCCCAATTCCAACTCAAGGTCACTGGCAGCATCCCTGTATCTTCCACCCCTTAGCTTCACAGAAAAAATGAAAATGGATCAGAGTAAAATGAAAATCAGTAGAGTCTTTTCTCTGAGAAGCAGGGCAGTGATAATGACTAACAATACAATAGTCTGAAGACCTCAATCAATGCAGAGAGGCAAGTTGTTAACAACAAACAGCTCTTTCTGCTCTGAGATATTTGGAGCAAAAAACCAGAAAAGAGGCAAAAACAGCACATCATTCATTTTGCTATCCTAGGAATCATGTCCATTCTGGTGAAAACTCAATCCAAATCAACAAATAGTTATTCAGTATCTATGATGTGCCCGGCACTATGCTAGGCTGGATCCTGAGGTCAGACTCTAAAGATGACAGAAAGAGGTGCTGGCCCCGCCCCCAGGGTGCACTGAGACAATGACTGAGCCTGGGTGTGGTGGTGCACTCCTGTAATACCAGCACTTGGGAGGCTGAAAACAGGAGAATCACTATAAGTCCAATCTATGCAGTGAGACCCTGTAGACCCTGTCCTAAATACAGAAGAAGAAAAACAAAAGCAATCCTTCCCTTACAGACCTTAGAGTCTAACAGTACTGGCTAGTCATAGGCAAATCACTGGAAGGACAGAGACTGCATGTTATAAAGTGAGGGTATAACATAGGTGAGGTCAGATTTTCCCAAGGTATCATACTGCCAGTAATTTGAATGCAGGCAGTTTGATTCCAGACTTTGTATTCTTTTTTTTTTTTTTTTTTTTTTACCAGGGATTGAACTCAGGCCATTGTGCTTGCCAGGGAAGCGCTTATTCCATGGAGCCATCTCACCAGCCCTCAAACCTTGTATTCTTACTGTTACTTTTAAGTGTGGACCAGAGACAAGCTGCCATAAACAAATTGTTATTAATCCAATGAGAAGTGTACACCAGTTCCTAAACACACTGTTTAATTCAGCTTTTTTTTTTTGGTACTGTGGATTGAAACCAGAACTTCAAGCATGCTAGACAAGGGCTCTGCAACTGAGCTATATGCACAGCCCCCTAGACAACTTTGTTTTCTTTCTAAATAGCTAGACTTTATTGATGAAGGAAGCAAAGTATTAATGTACACTTTGGCATAAAGTCCTAATATCTTGGAGTGCTATTCTGAGAAGCATTGTTTATTATGTAACTTTTCCATCTTCAGTTAACATTACACTTTATCTTCTATGTACTACCCTCTGCATGACTATACAATTGTTTCTCTCAGTGTGTGCATGTGTATGTGTGTGCGCATGTGCACTATATGTGTGTATGCTCCCTGAAATTACCTTAGGATCCTACAGTCAAAATCTCCAGTATAGTGCCCACCACACAGCAAGAAGAGGCTCAATTGTTTAAAGTACTTTTATTAAACACTAGGAAATATATGCAATACAACTAAATTGTGTAGTCATATTAAAAAATCTGTTATTCTGCCAGGCAAGGTAGGATAGTCATGAAGCTGAAGCAGAAAGATCACTTTGAGTTTCAGGTCAGCTTGGACTAAATAGTAAGTTCAAGGCCAGTCTAATAAAACTATAGTGAGAAGCTCCAGTGGTACAATCAGTTAGCGTACGGTATTTATAAAACTACACAGTGAGACCCTGTGTTAAAAACCAAAAGAGTCTGTCATTCTTTCAATGATGACTGACTGAATGTCTCCCATGTGGCAGGTCTTGCTCCAGGTGTTATAGAAATAAAGAAGAGCACAGTCCTCATCCAGAAGGAATGCATAGTTACAGGGAAAGGGAACTAATTGTGAATGATCATTACAGCCTCAGCATTAAGTGACATGATAGAGGTGTACGTTAAGTGTGGGAAGGAGCAACCAACTCTCTGGAGCATCAGAAAGAGACAAAGCACAATTTTAGGCTTAAAAGAACGGAAGTACTCTCAGGTGTGAAAGTTAAAGTCACAACTTATTATCAAACATTCTAAAAAGCACTCTAGCATTACACTATAAGTTATAAAGGTTTAAAAGTTCAAATTTGACTTAAGGACTCAAAATAAGATCCATATTTAAAAGATGAGAATTAGGGAGGTTTAATTCCAGACAACTAACTGGTTCTGTGACTTGGCCTTTTCAAGCCTTAGTTTCCTTACCTGTAAAATGGTACTCTAATATCTATGGAGTAAGAAGGTGTAGTATTTGCATATCCACATACTATACCATGTACTACCTTGCCATACACAATGGCAAACTACCTAAGCTATTATTTATGTTTGCTAAAATAAACTCACTTTAAAAATTCATTTAATCTGGCAGATGCCAATATTGATGTGAACTGTATTATATAGAAATAACATCAAAGAAATAAAATATTAATAAAATTTCTAAATAATAAAAAATTCATTTAAAAATAAACAAGTTGTTGAATAACTTTGAACTCATACATTCCTGCTTAGAAAATAATATAGAAATTTTTTAAAAGTTGGGCAGGTTTTTTTTTTTTAGTAGAATTTATTTATTGGGGGGAAAAACTGACCCAAGTGGGTTACCAAGGAATCTGCCTTGTTGCAACATTTTTATAGAGCAAAACCATGAGGTAAGGCAAAAAACACAGGAACTTGCTAGGTGGGCATGAACTAGGACAAAACTATGGTCAACCAGTACGATTACAAGTATAATTGCTCAGGTAAAATTGATTAAATTGGGATCAAATGGGAAGGAGAATCACAGCAATGGGCATGAACACAGAACTGGGGCTTTTCCTGTAGGGTGTTGGGTTAGTGACACTTCCTGGCCTTCTCCAAAGTGATGAATACCTAGTTAGATTATTGATCACTGAGGTCTACCTCTAGGGAAGTAGGTGGCTACATTTGTTTAATCTTTCGTCTTGAGGTCTGGAGTTTGGCAGTTTTTTATAAATTCAAACACATACTATGCTTACCAGTTGACTTGACAATCATATGTCTAAAGAAATGAAAATTGTGACTATTTTCACAAAAACCTGTAAATATCTATAGTGCCTTTATTCATAATTGCCTCAAACTAGAAAAGACACTTTTTGTTGTTGTTGTTGTTGTTCTTTTAGACAGGGTCCCACTATGCAGTTCAAGTTGGCTGTGAACTCACTCTGCAGCCCAGGCTGGCCTTGAACTCGTAGTGATCCTCCTTCCTCAGTCTCCTAAGTGCTGGGATCACAAGTGTGCACCACCACATCCGGCCACAAATACCTTTCAATCAGTGGATGGACTGGGTACATGTTTTCAAGGCAAAATTGCTACTCAATAACCCAAAGCAATAAAGTACTTGAAATAGGCAATGACATGAATGAATGTAAAATATGAAAAAGAAGGCAGAATCAAAAAGAAAATTACTAGAAAGACTTCTAGGAAGAGTGGTGAATAGCAGATATGTCCAGCATATAGATTTGCTGTCTATATGCTGGAATATAGCAACATGAGAAAGAGAAAAGAGGGATGTGGTACAGCAAGGATCTGAAGGGAAAATTTTTACTTTCCATAGGGAAAGTAAAAAGCGAGAACTCATTACAAAGGAAAGACAAGGCAAGCAGCATTTTTTCTCCTTGAGGCCTGGCTTGCTACATAGGAGGGGCGGCTTGAACTTGTCACAACTGATGACCTAAAAGCCGTCCAGAGAGAAACGCTGCTGTGGAATGGAGCAGTGGACACAGTAGACTGCAGTGACTGGTGAGTTATTCAGGTTCAAATGCTCCCCCAGGAGCAGGCAATTAGCTGGTAGCCATATTGGAGAGAGGCCAAAGGAACTCAGAGGAGCTGCGAGCTCCACCTGGCGGTCCCTAGTGTGAAGCCGCACTAAATTCAAATCAGCAAGAGCTCAAGATGAGCTTTAGGGCTGGCAGACAGCTCAGTGATTAAAGCGCCTGCTTAGCAAACACAGGGGTCAGGGGTTAGATCTGCGGCCCTGCCCCCGGGGGCACTCTGAGACAGCAATTGAGACTGGCCATGGTGGCCCGTGCCTTTAACCCCAATGCTTGGGAGGAAGCCTTACAGCCAGAAACCATCTAGAACCTCAGTGGGACTACATTTGCGATTATCCACAACCCCACTGTAAATCTACAGCTAGATTGCTGTGATTAATCAACATGGATCTGGATTCTGTCTGCCTATTTTGACACGCCCTGAAGTGGACATTTATTTTATTTTCTTCTTTCTCTTTATTTCTTTTTGTTTTATTTTTTTCTTGATTGATTGTTCTTGTTTTTATGAGAATAAACATTGTTTCTAGTTTGGGGTTTTTTTTTTTAGTAGTTCTGTTCTTTTTTTTTTACTTCTTTCTTTCCCTCCTAATTTGTTCTCCAGCCTTGTTTCTAATATCCTCCTCTTCTATTTCTATTTTTTTCCTCATAGCCCCTTTTATATTTTCTCTGAAGGTAAAATCACCAGACTGGGGACATATTTACTGTATACAATTTTCTGGTTTGTTTTAGGTTTCATTATATAACCATAAATCAAGTTCATTCACATAAGTATCAAACTAAAAGTTACCACAGGGCCAAGGAGATATCTCAGTGGTCTAAGCACCTGTCTGGGAAAGCTCAAGGAGCCGGGTTTGATCCTTGGTACCACATGCTGCCCTGGGCTTGCCCCAGGTATGCCCAAGCCAGCCACTAAAACTGGGCATCATGGTGTATGCCTGTAATCCCAGTGCTGGGGAGGATGAAACAGGAAGATCACTATGAGTCTGAGCTGCACAGTGAGACCCTGTATCAAGTACATAAATTTTTTTTTAAAAAAGTTACCACCATCATTGATTAGACTGTGTTCAATCCTCTTGTTATTGCTGATTATACTACTTTAGCCAAGGTGACATAATATTGAAATCAGTTATTCTCCTTGGTATGCTGTCTTACTCTTCTCTTGTTGCTGGGACAAATACCAGATACCCAAAATGAAGACAGGAAAGGTTTATTTAGCTCACAGTTACTGGAGGTTTCCTCCTTACACTGAAATGCAAATTACCTGCCCCACAACAGATGCAGCATCCACACCCACAATAATTAATCACAAACTCCAGAGTCAGCCCCAAGACTGCATGAGGCTTTGGGGGGACAACTATACACAAACCATAACATACACTAAGAATGAGATTGCCTAAGGGTCATAAAAATACTATAGGACAGTGCCAAAGAACTAGGGGCTAGGCCAAATAGGCAGTAACTTTTCATCCCCAATGAATTGAAAATGTAAGATTTTGCAACAGACTGAAAACCTAAAGCCAGCTACATCTGGAAGATTATATCTCTAAGAAGTAGTCATTTCCTAAGGGTTCTAACTACTAGCAATAAAACCACTTGCCAGAGGCAATTTACAAACATCAACTCAGAAATTAAAAAAGAAAGTGAGAAGACACTTAAGTAAGATACAACCCCAGACTTCTAGATCTCCAAAACAAAACCCGGGGGCCAATGAGGTAGACAACCAAAAGCCAGCCACCTGGACTCTGAAGTGGTAACAGCAAAAGTAACAAAGCAGACAAATGAGGCTGTAGAAAAAATTAAATCAGAAATAATTTCTCAGATAACTACAGAGATGGTGACCATAATGAAAGACACAGGGACTCTAGAGCAGATACAGATACAAAAGTAGAGGAGCTTAGGAAAATAATGAAAACCATGTCCAGTGCCCAATATAGGAAAGAAAGGCACTCCAGGAAACAGATTCAAACAGATATCCAGGAGAGTAAAAATTCAACTGAAAGGGCCAGGGATTTAGCTCAGTGATGCAGCACTTGCCTGTCTAGTGTGAGGTCCTAATTTTGATTCTCAATACCAAAAAGAAAAATAAAAATTCTAGTAAAAGTATACACAGCAGAATGAGCCAACATGAGGTCAGAAGATCATATATGGAAGACACAATTGTGCTTAGTGACCATGAAAAGAAATATTAAAAATAGCAAGGGAGCACAAAAAAAATCAAGCCAACAGCTGCTAGATAATGCAAAGAAGAATGACAAAATTGACTGGAGTCCATGAAAAAGCAGGAGATAATGCAAACAACATAAAAAACCTGTTCACCAAAGTCATGGCAGAAAATTTTCCAAGCAGGGAAAAATAATTTTACATACAGATAAGTGAGGCATACAGAACTACAATTATCCATGATTTAAAAAACAAAAACAAAAAAACTACTACAAGGCATGTAACTCTCAAGATTCCAGAAACTCAACTCAAGAACATAATATTAAAAACTGTAGAGAAAAGACACCAATCACCTATAAAGGAAAGGCCATCAGAATCACAGCAGACTTTTCAACACAGTAGACACCTCAAGTCAAGGAGAGCCTGGAGTAAAGTATTTCAAGTCCTAAAAGAAAACACAATCTCCAATTCAGGTGCACCCTGCAAAACTATCTTCAAAATTGATGGAGATAAAAGATACTTCCACCTGAAGAAATTCATGACTGCCAAACCAGAACTCCTAAATGTTCAAAAGGACATTCTAGAAAGAAACAATAAGAACAACAAATCCATGAACCAAAAGAATGAGTCTAATAGCCAAGGCAAGCAATTAAACAAGGGGAAAAAAGGAATCAACAACAGAAAAATAACATCACAAGAAAAAAAATCCATACATATCAGTTATAACTATAATCATCAATGTTAATGGTCTCAATTCACCAATCAAAGGAAACAGACTGGCAGAATGCATCAAGAAGCAAGATCCAACAATATGCTGCATGCAAGAAACACATCTAATTTAAAAAAAAAAAAAAAAAAAAAATATATATATATATATATATATATTGAAAGTTAAAGAATGGAACACAATAATTCATGTAACACAAACCCAGAAAAAAGCAGGGAAAGTAATTCTATTTGTAGGCAAAATATATTCAAGTCAAGATTGATTCACAGAGACACAGTTGCTACATCCTTGTAAAGGGAATAATCCAAGAGGAAGAGATAACAATTATAAAAATATATGCAACAAATACCAATACAACCAACTATTTAAAACAAATATTACCAGATGTGAAAAAATCAAATTAGCACCAATACAATTGTATTAGGGGATCTCAATACCCTACTGGTAAGAACAGATTAACTAGCAACAAAGAAATATCAGAACTGAACCAAATTCTTGAACAAATGGACTTAGTAGATGTCTATAATGTTCTACCCACAACATCAGAATACACATTCTTCTCAACTGCATACAAGATATTCTCCAAAACAGACTACACACTACCTTACAGCACATGGCTAAGTAAATGCAAAGGAACTAAAATTATCCCATGCATATTATCTGACCATAGCACAATGAAACTGAAAATTAATGGCAACACAAACCATAAGAACTTCATAAACACTTGGAAATTAAATAACAGCTTATTTTTTATTTTTTTTAAATATAGTACAGGGTCTCACTACACAGATCAGACTCATAGTGAGTCTCCTGTTTTCAGCCTCCCAAGTGCTGGGATTACAGGCATGCACCACCACACCCAGGCTCAACCACTGTCTCAGTACGTCTCAGCTGGCACAGCATGCCGGAGATTGAATCCTGGCTCCTGCGTCTGCCTAAGTAGGCACTTTAATCCACTGAACTATCTGGCTGGCCCTTTTCCTTTCTTTTCTTTTCTTTTCTTTTCTTTTCTTTTCTTTTCTTTTCTTTTCTTTCTTTCTTTCTTTCTTTCTTTCTTTCTTTTTTTTGTGGTACTGAGGATTGAACTCAGGGCCTTGTGCATGCTAGGCAAGCACTCTACCATGGAGCTATATCCTTAGCCCAAATAACAGCTTCTTAAACAACCTATGGTCATAGACGAAATTAGACAGTTTCTACAATTAAACAATAAAGCCAATACAACATACTGGAACTTATGAGACACAGTAAAAGCAGTGAAATCCCATGTCAGTAAAACAACAACCTAAATAAACAACCTAATGTCAAACCTCAAGCTTCTAGAAAAAGAAGAGCAAGTCAAGCCGAAAGCTCATTCGAGGGAGGAAATTACAAAGGGCAGAGCAGAAATAAATGCAATGGAGATTAAGAAAATAATACAAAGAATTAATGAATCAAAAAGTTAGTTCTTTGAAAGATTAAATAAGACTGACAAACCCTTAGCCAGCCATATAAAAAAAGACTCAAATCCATGCAATTAAGAATGAAAAACATAAAATCATAATTCCTACAGAAAGATCATCAATATCTACTTCAAGATCCTGTATTCTAATATGATAGAAATACAGAAGAAATACACCGATTCCCTAGATACACAGGAATTAGAAAGGCTGAATCAAGATACAAAAATTCTAAATTAACCAGTATCAGACAATTAAACAGGAGATGAAATTCAAACCCTACCAGCAAAGAAAAGCCTAGGCCCTGATTAATTCATTGCTAAATGCTACAAGAAATTTAGAAAAGATCTAATGCTGCTACTTCTCAAACCCTTTAATGAAAGTGAAATGGAAGCAGTAATCTTTAAGTACATTCCTAGAAACAAGCATTACCCTGATACCCAAACCAGGGAAGGACCCAACCAAAACAAAAAACTACAGACCAATCTTTCTAATAAACAGGGTTGCAAAAATCTGCAACAAGATACTGACAAACACTATGCAGTGAATGATTAAGAAGGTTATACACATGACTAAGTAGGAATCATCCCACAAATGCAGGGATGGTTCAACACACACAGATCAAGAAATGTAGTATACCATATTAACAAAGCCACGGATAAAAACCATATGATCATCTCAGTGAATGTAGAAAAAGCTTTTTTTTTTTTTTTTTTGGCGGAACCGGGGATTAAACTCAGATCCTTGCATTTGCCATTCAAGCGCTTATCCTACTGAGCCATCTCCCTGGCCCTAGAAAAAGCTTTTGACAAATTCCTATACCCATTCATGATAAAAACCCTACAGAAAGTGGGAAGAGATGGTCTTTATCTCAATCTGATAAAAGCCATCTGTGACAAACCAACAGCCAACAGCATGCAACATGGACAGAAACTGAAAGCTTTCAGTCTAAAATCAGAAATAAGACAAGGATGTCCACTTTCACCACTCTTACTCCATATAGTTCTAGAAACATTAGCCAGAACAATTAGATAAGAGAAAAAAATAAAAAGAACAAGGATAGGAAAGGAAGAAGTTAAACTGTCATTATTTGTGGATGACATGATACTCTATCCTTAAAAGAAGGTAGAAAACCCCTAAACCTCCACCAAAAGACTCATAGACTTAATAACCAAATTCAGTAGTGTAATAGAATACAAAGTCATCACTTCAAAACTGTATTTTTCCATTTATATGATATTCTGGAAAAGGCAAAATTGTAGGGATAGGAATTATATCAGTAGTTAACTGAGAGTTAGAGGAACCTCCATCTACAGAGGCAGGAGGGTACTTGTTGGGTTTATGGAAATGCTCTTTATCTTGACTGGGATAGTTAGTATTTACTATGTGCTTCAGTGAAAGCTTTTAGTGAGTTTTACTGAATGTAAGTTATACCTCAATAGGCCTGAGTATATTATAACTATAAATGGAGAATCAGTAACAGCTGCCACAAGTAGAAGGTATGTTAAAAACAAATACAATGAAAGCAAAGTAATGTTATAAAATTCTAGCTAGCTACCAATGCTTGCTAAAGATTCCTAGCCTGAGGTTCCCTTTGGGTTACAGATTATGAACTACTAGATCAATGTTAAGAACATGCCAGCATCACTCTGGGAATTTCTCCTTGACATAATCAGGTTGAATGAGGGCTGGCGAGATAGCTCAGTGGACTAAGCGCCTGCTTAGGTAAGAATAGGGACCAGGGTTTGATACTCTGCACCACATGCCATGCTGGCCCTGCCCCTGGGCATGCTGAGCTGGCCACTGAGACCAGGTGCTTGTAATCCCAGTGCTGGGGAGGCTGAAAACAGGAGGATTACTACAAGTCTGAGCTGCACAGTAAGAACGTGTATCAAATACAGAAATTTAAATTTTTTTTTTAATTAGGTTAATGAGGCTGGTGAGATACTTTAGCAGCCTAAAGCACCTGCTTAGGCAACCGCAGTTCAATCCCTGGCACCACATGCCATGCCAGCCCTGCCCCCTGGGTGGCCTGATCTGGACACACCACACACACACACTAAATTGAGTAAAAAAAAAAATTTTTTTTGTATTTAGTACAGGGTCTACAGAGTCTATAGGGTCTCACTGCATAGATTAGACTCATAGTGATCCTCCTGTTTACAGCCTCCCAAGTGCTGGGATTACAGGCACGCGCTACCACGTCCAGTCTCAATCGTCACCTCAGCATGCCCTGGTGGTGGGGCCAGCACGTGAATAAAAATTAAAAAGGGAAGAAGAAAATGGGAAGGAATTTATACCTGTGTGATTTAATATCATTTAAGGTAAATCACAGAACATTCTATACTATCTGAAACACTAAGGTAAGATTTCCAAAGTCCCTGGCTTATAGTAAGTGGTTAGTGAATGTTATTTTGCTTATTCTAGTTTTCCAGCAAATCCAAAGCATACATAAAAAATGAATACCCAAGTAAATGGAGAAATATAGTTAAATTTCAATTGTCCCAAACTGATCTACAGATTCAACACAAATCTAACAAAATACCACCAGGCTCTTTTCAACAACAAATAGCTAAATACTTTGTGATTTGTGTTTTTTCATTCATTCATTCATTCATTCATTCATTCATTCATTCATTCATTCTTTTGAGATAGGGTCTTGCTATGTATTTGAGGCTGGCCTTAAACTCCCTAAGTAGCCTAGGCTGGCCTCAAATTCATGGTGATCCTCCTGCCTCAGCCTCCTGAATGCATGTGCCATCATGCCCAGCCATGTGATTCTATTTACATAATATCCTGAAGAAATTAAATCAACACAGACAGAAAACTGCTCAGTGGCTGCCAGAGAACTGAACTAGGGACACAGGCGGAAGGGCTAACTATACAAGGGAACCAAAGAACTTTTTGAGACAATGAAAAAGTTCTCTATTTTGATTATGGCAAATTATATATCTTAAAAAAGTGAATTTTATTTCCTATAAATTATTTCACAAAAATTTCAATAAGCAAAATAAGCAGAACATACTACCTATACCAAGAATATACCATTTAAAGGTATTCTTTCCTACCTTTCCTCAACTTTGATGGAGAGACGGTTGCAAAGATTGTGTATATACTGAGAATAACTTTCTGCCAGGGTCATATCATATGCAGTCAGGCAAATGTTTATAACCCCATATTCATAATCTGTTCCCAAATTAATTGGTCTCACTTCCACTTTTCCTCTCTTCTTCTTGGGCTGAAAAC
>NW_004524722.1:1143233-1149850 GCF_000260255.1 Octodon degus
CCTGTGCTTTGCTTAGCTTAGCTTGTTCTAAGTGGGTGCTTTAGACCACTGAGCCATCTCACCAGCCCCATCTATTTATTTTTGAGACAGGGTCTCACTATGTAGATCAGGCTGGTTTTGAACTTGCAGCAACTCTGTCGTAGCCTCTCATGTACTGGGATTGCAGGCATACAGCACCACCATGCCCAGTATTTATTTGTGTGTGTGTGTGTGTGTGTGTGTGTGTGTGTGTGTTAAAAAGAATCAAAAAATAATAAAAGAAATAATGATACAGAATTTTACAAAACAAGATGACAGAATTAACAATGGTTGCTATACTTTGTATGCTATCTTCAAAGCAGTTGTTCAGGCTGGGGCGATAGCTCAATGGAATAAGCGCTTCCCTGGCAAGCACAAGGACCTGAGTTCAATCCCCCGTTCCGCAAAAAAATAAATAAATAAACAAAGCAGTTGTTCAGGTTGCCAGATATAAGCATATAAAATTGGTCAATAAAATTAAGCATTAACTGTTCCTTTCAATAAACCAATAGAAATTATAGTACAATTATCTTAGCTATCTCATGTACATTTTTTCCCCTTCTTTCTGTTCTCCTTTCCCTCATCCTAGTTGTTCTTTCCTTTTGAGCACTTTCTTTCCCTTTCACAATATCTAATTTAAAGACAGAAAATCTGCAGCCCTACATACATCACTCTTACACAAACAGGTCCTACTTGGTGCACTTCTCAACTTATGCATATTGTTTTGTTTCTTATTTCGTAAACTGATGGAGTTATGGTAGACTAAAAGATTCTGTTTTTTCTTTTTCCAGTTCTGGAGAGTAAACTCAGGGCCTTGCACATGCTAAGTAAGTGGTCTACCACTAAGCTAAGCTCCCAGCCGACATTAAACAATTCTTTTCCGGCATGATGGCACACACTGTAATCCCAGCACTTGGGAGGCAGAGGCAGAAGGATCACTGCAAGTTCAAAACCAGCCTGGACTACATAGTGAACTCAAGACCAGCCTGAGCTACACAGTCAGACCCTGTTTAAAAAAAAAAAAAAAAAAAGTTACTCTAGAATCCATAGACAAATTTCAAAAATATATATGCAAACTTATT
Source organism: Octodon degus (assembly GCF_000260255.1). Classification (NCBI taxonomy): domain Eukaryota; kingdom Metazoa; phylum Chordata; class Mammalia; order Rodentia; family Octodontidae; genus Octodon; species Octodon degus. The sequence continues at coordinate 1,144,334 of NW_004524722.1, forward strand.
TTTTATTTCTGTATGCAAAATTGTATACATACATTTTTCTGAGGAGAGAATCCTTAGACTCTCAAAGAAAATCAGGGTGGGCCAGCCAAATAGCTCAGCAGACTAAAAAGCCTGCAAGCAGGCACAGGGGCCAGGGGTTCAATCCCCAGACCTGCCGTGCTGGCCCCGCCCCCAGGGTGCCTTGAGATGGTGATTGAGACTGGATGTGGTGGGGTGTGCCTGTAATCCCAGCATTTGGGAGGCTGTAAACAGAAGAATCACTACGAATCTGATCTAGTAGTGAGACCCTGAACACCCTGTAGACCCTTCCCTAAAAACACAGAAGAAAGGAAGGAGGGAGGGAGGGAGGGAAAGAAAGAAAATAAATAAATGAATAAATAAATCAGGGCTAGGATATAGCTCAGTGGCACAGCACCTGCCTGGCAAGCATAAGGTTGTGAGTTCAATTCCTAGTACCAAAGGAAAAAAAATCAACAAGGGAACTGAACATTCTCTTCTAGCACTCCTAGCTCTGAAATTCTCTAACTACTATATAGCCTTCCTTTCAAAAACTGGGTGATAAAACAATTATTTTATTCCTACCTTTTCCTTTCATGTAAAATACTGCTTCAGTATGTATCATCACCTTTGCAGCTGTTCTAAAAAGTTAGAAGGAGGCCTGAAAAAAGTATCTGACACAACATATATAAAATGAAAACTTCTCAACTGAAAATAATTTAACCCAAATGTTCAAGAGATGAACTTGTTAAATTATGAAGATATAAGAATAAAAACTTCTTTCATGTACTGATGTGGAAAGATCTTCAAAATAAATGATAAAAGCAAACCATACACTAACGTATTCAAAATATTACTGAACATGTAGGGTAGATGGAAGGGAACAGATGTTATATATGTATTTAACTACATATACACTTATTTTCTTACACATCTACAAACTATCTCTGGAAGGATGTACAAAAATATTAATATCACAGGCTACCTGTGAGGGAGTTGGGTGGCTAGCACACAGTATCTGAAAGGAGTCTTTCAAATGTTTTCCTTCTACATTTAAATTTTTGGGCTTTTGCACTATATTATATTCCTGGCCTTTTTTTATTTTTTTATTTTGAATCGCTTCTTGGCCTTTTGGCTAAGATAAAATATATTTTTATTTTGAGACTGGGTCTTGATAAATTGTTATACTGCCTAAGTCTGATATCAATTTAAAAATCTTCCTTCTTCAGGCTCCCAGAGTGCTAGAATTACAGGTATGAGCCACCATACCTGCCTTGTGACTTCCTTTCTTTCTTTCTTTTAAAATTTCTTTCTCTTTTACTCAAACACTGAGTAAACATTCACTTTTATTATTATGTGATTTTGTTTTCTTGGTACGAATAATTGAACTTACAACCTCATGCCAGGCAGGCACTGTGCTGCTGGTGCTATGTCCTTCGCCCTCTGTGTATTTCATACTACTCATACCTAGAATGTGCGTAACAGAGAAAATACATGATGAATCACTATTTTAGAATTTCAGAACAAGAAAGGATTTAGGGATGATTTTATGCTGATTCTTCATCTTTGTATAGAAATATAAAGCCCAGCAAGACTGATGTCTGCCAGAGTCATACAGCCAGGTGGGACAAATCCAAGACCTCTTGAAAGACAGGATTTGCCAGCCATGGTGGTACACACCTACAGTTCTAGTACTCAAGGCCAATCAGGAGGATAGACTCAAGTTCAAGGCCACCCTGGCCTATATAGTGAGTTCAAGGATGGCCTGAACTACATAGCAAGACCCTATCTCAAATAACAAACTGAATGAATGAATGAATGAATGAATGAATGAATGAATAAATTTTCCACTGTAGCCTCTGTGTAACTAAAGTTTTAAACAGTTGTGGGCACCCTAGGGTACTAGGCCTTGCTGTGAGTGAGAGGTCAACTTTAGAGACTAACCAGGAAGGTGCAGAGGCCTTATTCAGAGCCCACCATAATCCTGTCAATATGTTCAGCAAGGAAAACTCATGATAGTCAGCTCTGCAGTCAGAGCTGCGAAGAATACTAACGTCTGAAGGCAATGGGGTGCAGCTAAAATTTTCCAGCAGAGAGGGAGGAGCTTCTCTGAAGCCTGGAAGAGGCTTTTCTTAGCCAAGGAAAATGCCAGGGCTCTTCAAAGGTACACCTTGAGGTGAACAAAAAAAGAAAGCTGATTCCAGTATTTCTCTTGGCATCTAATTTACTTTTCCAAGTTGGCCTAGATCTGCCCAGACAGATCCAGATCATCAGGAGCCCTGTAAACATATATTCAGTTCTTAGCTTAACTGTGTATAATACCAGGTACCCGGTGCTGTAATTTCACCTGCATAAGTTGTCACATCCATCTTGTTCTATTCCTACTGACTGAGTTCACATCTCCATGAGTGCTATAGAGAGCTATTAAAGATATGTTCCTAAGGAATGCACATGAACAAAGCTGTGTTTCAGAAGCCCACTTTGACTACACCTGAGAGCCAGACAGAGGGTTCCATAAGTTGCAGCCCCTCTGTGCCTCTAGTTGCTCCAATATCACAGACGCCATCCTGAATGTACTACATCAGAATTTCCCTTAGCTTAGAATTTTAGAAGTCACAAGATGTTCTCAACTAGCAGATGTGGGCTTCACCACATTGGCCAGGAATTGCCATGAGCTTGAAAAGATGGACCTGGAAGAATGTGTTCAGATAAGTGATAGTTGATAGTAATCCAACTTTCTATACACTGTCCTTCATTTCATGTAATGAGTCTGTCCTACTGCAAGCTCATCATAGATGATGGTATCTGCCACCTGGGGAAGAGGGCCTGTGTGCACAGTCAATCAGCTGGAAGTGATTGAGCTGGACAACTGCCCCCTCATCACAGATACATGCCCAGAACACCTGAAGAGCAGCCACAGCCTAGAGCAGATTGAGCTCTATGAATGCCAGCAGATCACTTGGGCAGGAATCAAGAGATTCAGGACTCACTTATCTAAGATTAAAGTCCATGCATACTTTGCACCTGTCACTATACCTCTGTCAGTTGGGGGCAGGGGACAGCACTTTTGCAAATGCTGCATCAACCTCTGGCACTAGAGGGCTCAGGCCTTGGTGAACTGAGTACTTAGGAACACCTTAGAGTCACCCGGCATCTCCAGCAGAAGTGACCCCAGTGTTCTGGGCAATGGCTAAAGAGTGAGGCAGTGTCCAGGTCACCAGAGCCACACATACATATGCATCTACAATTTATGCCACCCACTCCAGCTCTGTGGCCATCGGACTGAAGCTTGTGTTGCCTAAGTTGATTGGTAAACACCATTCCTGTCAGATGCAACCAGAACATCATAGGCCAACACAAAGGGAGGGCACTCCAGCAGACCCAGCTGTGTTACTGCTGTGATGGTTTCTTTATTTTGTTAAGGGTTTCTTTGAGGATTTTGGAACAGTAACTACAGTCATCCAGGGTCAAGGAAAGCACTGAAAAATGATACATGATATATCCAGGGACCCGAAAGAAATTTCTTCACATTCTAGATATGGTAACCATCATTATGAAATGACTACATAGCTTCTGTGCTTCCTGTTTCCATGCCAACATGCTGAGCACACTCTCAAAGAAGGCTGTCCATTCCTCCTGTGTTTTAGTACTTAACCCAGAGGTTTCAGGGGGCTTTATAATCCCTAACTTGAAATTATACTACAAAGATACTGTGATAAAATCAGTATGGTACTGGAAAGAAAACAGACCTGAGGATCAATGGAATAGATTAGAAGATTCGGACATAACTATAAACATACTTAGTCACCTTATCTTTGACAAAGGGGTTAAACATGTTCACTGGAAGAAAGATGGCCTCTTTAATAAATGGGGCTGGAAAAACTGGCTTTCCACATGCTAACAACTAAAATTAGACCCATGTCTATCACTATTCACTAAAGTTCAAATGGATCAAAGATTTAAATATTAAAACAGAAACACTAAATCTATTGAAGGAGAAAGTAGGTAGAAATCTTGTAGATAGAGGGTTCATGAACAAAAAATCAAACCACACAGAAATACTTCCAAGCATCAACAACTTTTTGAAAAGTTTCATAAGAAAAAAAAAAAAAAAGTCACAGGTCTGTCCTGTTACAATTCTGTATATGGTTAGATTTCTAAATTTCTTTGTAAAAATATGTAAATGCTTATTTCTACTTTTAAAAAATTATTTTTCCTTTAAAAAAAACAAAAAGTAATTAAACTTAAAACGTTATAAAGGAAAAAGAAAAGAAAAGTTTCTGCACATCAAAAGAAATCACCAAAGGAATGAAAAGAAAACCCACAAATTGGGAAAAAATTTTAGCCAACTATAAATTAAAGAACTTCTATATACAACTGATAAAGACTTAAAAAAAATCTGGCCCCCAAAATTCAAAGATCCAATCAAAAAATGGACATCTGGGATGAATATATGCTTCTCAGGCTGGGGAGAAAGCTCAGTGTCACAGCACCTGCCAGGCAAGCACAAAGTCCCCAGTTCAATTGTGGTACAAAAACAAAACAAAACAAAACAAAACAAAAACCACTTCTCAGATGAAGAAATACAAATGACAAATAAATATACAAAAAACAAAAACATCATTGGTCATTCAAGAAATGCAAATTAGGGCTGGGGAAATAGCTCAGCAGTCTAAGTGCTTGCCCCGCAAGTGCAAGAACCCAGGTTTGATCCCTGGCACCACATGCTGAGCAGGTCCCACCCTGGTCAGGCCACCAAAACTGGATGTGGTGGTGCCTGCCTTTAATCCGAGCCCTGGGGAGGCTGAAACAGGAGGATCACTAGAGTCCAAACTGTGTAGCAAGATCCAGTACTAAATACATAAAAAAAGAAAAGAAAAAAACAAATACAAATTAAAACAACACTGAGATTCCATCTTACTCCAGAAAGAAAGGCTGTCATTAACAAGTCAATCAATAGCAAATGCTGGAGGGGTGTGGGGAAAAAGGAATGCTTCTCTACTGTTGGTAGGAGTGTAGACTGGTACAACCACTATGTAAATCAGTGTGGAGATTCCCCAAAAAGCTAGGATTGGAGGTCCCATTCAACCCAGCTATTCCCCTCCTGGGTATTTTTCCAGAACTGAAAACATACCACAGCAATATATGTGTACTCATGTTTATAACAGCATAATTTGTCACAGTTAAATCTTGGAAACAACCCAAATGCCCAACTGAGGAATGGATAAAAAAAGATGTGGTATTTTTACACAATAAAGTATTACTCAGCTATAAAAAAAAAAAAAAAAAAAAAAAAAAACCTCAAGGCTTTTATAGGTAAACAGATGCAACTACAGACCATACTCAAAAGTTAAATAAATCAGACCTGCATATGTAAACATCATATTGTTTTCCTAGTGCAAGAACTTGAAAGAGTAAATAAAATCTGAAAGGTACAATGATACTATGAAAGAGAAAGAATTTGTTCAAAAGGAAGGAACAACTGGAATAGAACAAGACAAAAGAAAGAAGAGCAAATTA
>NW_004524722.1:1149950-1151126 GCF_000260255.1 Octodon degus
GCTTGCCAGGGAAGCACTTATTCTACTGAGCCATCTCCCTGGTCCTAGTGCTTTATTTATCTATTTATTTTTGTGGAACTGAGGATTGAACTCAGGGCCTTATGCTTGCCAGGGAAGCACTTATTCCACTGAGCCATCTCCCCAGCCCCCATACAATCTGGATATATTTTTAAAAATAAATCTTGTGAGGCCGGGGAGATGGCTCAGTAGAATAAGTGTTTGCCTGGCAAACACAAGGGCCTGAGTTCAATCCCTGATTCAGCCAAAAATAAATCTTTTGAATAAATTTGTTTACCATTTTTCTCTCAAGTTACCCCTATTTATGAGTTGAAATTCTCTTGAGAAAGAATTAGCAGCATTCTTTCTTTTTTTTTTTTTTTAAGCAGAATATATTTATTGAAAGAAAGAAAGCTCCTGCCCCAGAAAGGGACGGAAGGGGGGCCCGAGTGGGATTTCCCTCCATTTTTTTTTGTGAATGTAAAACATTTAATTTAAAAATGCTGACACTACAATATATAAAATAGCTATTATAAATGCACATAGTGTATTCTATAGCTGCTGGGTTTACTTTTTTTTTAAGGAAACTGTGTTACACTGTGGTTAAGACTTGTGTTTTCACCCTTGAAAAAGCCCACATTCCATCACAGTGATGTATGGTGAGACTTACCAGCCCCAGTTGTTAAGCACTTGGACCAAGTCATAACCAGTTTTATTGCAGAAGGACCCTGTACACATTTATCAATTCTAGTACCTTAATAGCTACCCAACAAGTCATTAGCACACAGAAATATGCATCATGAGAAGCAAAAAATATCACCCATCCCTTCTGCATATTAGCAACTTGTTACTCCTGACCAACAACGTTCACATCACTGAGGTCTGTGAACAGTCACTTTTTGCACTCATCCTGAGCGAAAGATGGAATGACTTAAATAGAAATGCAACATATTATAAACAATTTCTTACCAAAAAAAAAAAAAGTCACAAATTAGACCAAAGTATTTTACAGAATTCACTATAAAACACCATAAAAATGGCCTTCACTTAAGCTCTCTCTCCAAATCCAGCGGGCCAACTGGATGTCTTTGGGCATGATGGTGACTCAGCGTGGAAGGCAATAGAATATACCTTTGAATGGTATATTCTTGGTATAGGTAGTATGTTCTGCTTTTTTTT
>NW_004524722.1:1151226-1159250 GCF_000260255.1 Octodon degus
TGCCTGGCTTTTTCATAGATGAGCTTCCTTCTCGCCTTGCGAAGCATCTTCTGGGCAAACTTCTTTCTCAGGCGCTTTATCTTTAGCTCTGCGAAATATTTTCGCTTTTTCATAAGGGTTTCTGGCACAGCAGGAACCTTCTTTTTCTTCTCTTCTGCAACCTCCATGGTTCCAGCCGGAAAGAGCTTGACTTACATTTAAAAAGTCTTTATTGGTATGTTTGAAATATACACTGATTACATTCAGCTTGCGATCTATGAATATATGTATCTATATTTGATCATTTTTACTCCATCTCCCCATTCTCTAAATCCTCTTCTCATCTCTCTATCTCTAGATAGAATCTACCTCATTTCCTAACATCTCTTTAGCTCTTTATTTATATCTTGAGTTTCTCATATTAGAAAAATTATATAATACTTAGCCTCTGTATCTGATTTATTTTACTTAGTTTTATGGCCCCAAGATCCATCCATTTTCCTACAAATCATTCAACTTTATGCTCTTTATGGCTAAGTAGTACTCCACTGTGAATATGTACCACATTTTCTTTATCTACTCATCTGTTGGTGAACATATAGGCCACGTCAATGAGTTAGCTATTGTGAGTTACGCAGCTAGAACCAAGGGTATGCATGTGTCACTGTACTATGAGAACTTTAGCTACCTGGGAAGATACCCAGAAGAAGTACAGCAGGTCAGAGGCGAGCATATAGCTCAATGGCATAAGCACCTGCCTGGCAAGGGCCAAATGGAATTTCTATGTTTAGTTTTTTGAGAATTTCTATTCTGGTTTCCACAATGGGTGTACAAGTTTACAATTCCAACAACAATGTTTTTTCCCCCAAAGACCTTGCCAGCATTTGTTGTTTTTTGAATCCCTGATAACAGCAATTCTTACTAATTAGGCAGAATCTCAGTGTTAGGCCTTTAATGGAAAAAGATGCTGAACACTTTTCATGTATTTACTAGCTATTTGTTGTTCTTCTGAGAAGTTCCTATTCACTTCAGTTGCCCATTTTTTTTAACTGGATCTTTCATTTTGGGAGTTTAATTTTTTTGGTTCTTTATGTATTCTAGATATGAGTCCTCTGTCTCAGGAGTAACTGACAAAACTTTATCCTGTCTGTCAGTTGTCTCTTCACTCTGTTAGTTGTATCTGTTGCTGTATGGAAGCTTTTTTATTTGGTATGATCCCATTTGTTGGTTCTTGGTATGTCTTGTGCCACTGAAGTTCTGTTCAGAAGTCCTTGGCTATGACTATGTCTTTAAGAGTTTCACCAATTGTTTTCTTCCAATATATTCAGTTTTATTATTGTTGTTGTTTTAGACAGTATCTTTCTATGTAGTTCATACCGGCCTTGAACTCAATCTTCTGCCTTACTCTTCTGAGTGCTGGGATTATAGGCACGCACCACCCTGGCTCACATGTTTCTATTTTTATAAATCTATTTTTATTTTATTTTAGTATACAGTAAAAAATATGGATCTAGACTTATCTGTACATGGACAACCAGCTTTTCCAGCACCATTTGTGAAAAAGACTAAATTTTTATCCCAGTATATATTATTGGCCCCTTTGTCAAAACTCAGATGGCCAAAGAGGCTTGGGGCATTAACTTGTCTTGAGACTCATTTAACCTCTCATCTCTAGTCTTCTGTTTCTTATTTTTCTTCTTTTCTCCTGTCTTTTCTTTTTCCTCCCCTCCTTTCAATTCTCCCCTTCTTTTACTCTTGATATTGTTCTTTTCATTTACGTATTTGGTACAGGATCTCACCATGCAGCTTGGACTCATAGTGATCCTATTTTCAGCTTCCCCAGTGCTGGGATTACAGGCATGCCTCACCATAACTGAGTGGCTGGCTCAGCGCATTCCAGGGGTGGGGCTGGCATGGCATGAGGGACCAGGGATTGAACCCTGGTCCCTGCACTTGTCAAAGCAGGCGCTTAGTCCACTGAGCTATCTCGCTGGCCCTTCTTTTCTTGATTTTAAGGCAAAGAATTATTTTATTTCCTTGGCCTGCCAGCATTGACTTCATTTTACAAGAACCTGAAGCTGACAGAACAAATACACACTCCCCCAACAGAAAGGATTATTTTCATTAGCAGAGATTAAAATGTCCCATTAAGTATAATTTATGTTCCCCATCCTGCATCCCCTAAATGAAAAATAAAGTCCTCATGAATTGCTAAAATTCTTTCTAAATGTTTCTAATTTAGCAACTGCAGTGGGTATAAACCAGAAGAGGGAAACAGCTGTTCACTGCTTAGCATTTCTGCGTGAGACAGGGACAGCAGTGAAGGAGTGTTATGGTTTATGTCTAGTTGTCCCCCCAAAAGCCTCATGCAGTCATGGGGTAGACTTCTAGAGTTTGTGATTAACTCATGATCTACCAGGATTAAGGGTGTGAGTGCTGCTGGGATTATGGGTGTGAGTACTGCACCCATCCTGGGGCAGGTAGCCTGAATGCAACTTAAGGGAGACAAACTTGCTCTCTGTTGCCATTGTTGCTGCTACTTCTCCATTTTGCTCTCAGCTCTTTGCCACCACCATGAAAGGTTGCTCTCTGCCATGTGCCTCTCTGCCTTGGAGCCAGTTGAGTGTGGACTGAAGCCTCTAGTAACTGTGAGCTAAATAAAACTTTCCTTCCTTCATTTTGGGTGCCCAGTATTTGTTCCAGCAACAAGAGAACAGTAACTCAGATAGGGAACAAGAATTCTGGATGCATAGGAAGTGTAGAAAACCTACCTTACCTCAAACCTGCCCCTTCCATACCCTGCACAAGGAAAATGCTAAAGTGGTGCTAAAGGACTGGCTTTAGCCTGCAAATGAAAGTACACAAGGCCTTGAAATTCCAAGTTTAGAATAAGAAGCACCAGAAAAAGAAGAGGTTAGACACAGATGTTCAACACTCAGTCAATCTAGCTTAATGATATCAAAACTATTCATCTTCAGAACCACCTGTTGCTGAACCCCTATTTTGCAAAGGTAAGAGAGCTCTATCTAAATGTCTAATGACACATCTAGAGTAGCACCACATTTATGCATGAGAATAGGACTAGCAGGAGATTGAGAAAGTGGAAAGGTAGAGAGACAAGGGCTATAATGTTTCAAATATATCAGGCATCTTTCAACCACTAGGCATGTTATACTACACTGTCCGTAAAGCGTTTCTGTTCCCTTTTCTACCCATGTTATAAAAATGCCAAACTCTAATTTCTTAACCAAAGAGACAGGAGTTACTGCTAGGTTATATATTTGTTTTGTTTGGTTTTGTTTTGTTTAAGCAAAAAGCAGTGGCAGAGTTTATTTGAAAAGTCAAAGTGACAAATGAGGGAGAAACTGGCTCTGCAAAGAGAGCTCAGGCTGAGTAAAAGGATGAAGCAAAATAAAAGTACACCCTGGAGGAAGCAGGGCAGGCTATCCTGAGGAAAACCAGGATAGCCTCTGCTTAACTACATTCATGTCTGGCCTTAACTTGTCTACCTCCTGACCCTATGAAATCACACAAACTTAATTCTTGGCAACACTATGAAACTATGATATTATTCCCATTCCTCTATTAAAGCCAATCCAGCAGCCTCTGTTTCTGGCCAAGGAAGCAGGAAAAAAATATGTGACAGTGTATGCAGTGTTTCCAAATTCATTTCCTATCTTTTCCACAGTGACAGTCCTTCCTCTCTAACCCTAAGTCTCACTTGTGCCCTTCTCCAGGTGCTCCCATCTCCTGGGCTTCTACCAGCCACTTTCCACAGACACCCTCATCATTGCAGCCACGTACAGAAAACAGTCCTCCTCATGGTTGTCCTCACATGGCTGGGCCATACAGTGCTAATGGCACAGACAGTATTGTTGCCAAAGAATAACGGGTTTTCAGGTCTTCTTAATCTGGTTCTTTCAGATTAAGAAATAAAACTAGCCAATCATGAGGTCAAAAGGCAATAGGTACTTCCTCTTGTTCAGCTCAGGCACCCTGGCTTGAAGAGTGTCTCCATGACAAGCTGCTGTATCAGTCACTCCCATCATTCCTCTTCATGCATTGATTTATCCATCTATCCATCTATTTATTTATTTTTTTAAAAATTATTTATTTATTTATTTTGTGTGTGTGTGGCCAGCTCAGCCCACCAGGGGGCGGGGCTGGCTGGCATGTGGTGCTGGGGGATTGAACCGTGGTCCCTGCGCTTTGCTTGGCTTAAGCTTGTTCTAAGTAGGTGCTCCAGACCACTGAGCCATCTCACCAGCCCCTAGGTGGTGTTCTTGAGTGTAGAAAAATTCAGAAGGAATTGTATCATCTCAATCCTCAAATAAAAAGTGACATACTTGCAGCATATCCAGTCTCCAGAAGTTCTGATGATGAATATAACACATTTTATAATTGCTCATCAGTGATTGAACGAGTTATAAGAAATAGAGTGCCACCAAATTGTAAGGAGATTTGGGGGAGGGCTGACGAGATAACTCAGTGGACTGAGTGTCTGCTTAGGTCACTCAGTGCAGAGGCCAGGGTTCAATCTGTGGCACCACATACTGCATATGCCCTGCCCCTGGGCACGCTGAGCCAGCAACTGAGTCCAGACATGGTGGCGCACAACGTAATCCCAGCTCTGGGAAGGCTGAAAACAGAAGGATCACTACTGAGTCCGAGCTGCATAGTGAGACCCTGCACACACACACACACACACACACACACACACACACACACACACACAGTAGATTTGGGAGAAAACATGAGTATTGGTTTAAAATAATTGTTCTAAACTAATCCTGCAATTCATGTTTAGCCCTAACATCATTAAACTAGCAGAACTGATCTTTTTGTTCCCAGGAAGCTAAAAGTGCAAGCATAAAGGGGTTCTGACATGGTGAATTTTCTGGGAATAATTCCAGTCTCCTCAAAGACTTGTGGCCATGAGTGCTGATCTACATATCTGTGCTACCACAAAATAAATATCAGAAATGCCACATACCTCCTCTTATTCAATAGTAAAAATAATATAAATTTTTTGAGAGAAAAGGTGTCTTCTAGGGGCTGTTTTATAAAGAGGAAGGAAACTGCATGAGTTACAAGAGATACACCTTACTCTCTTGCCCCACAGCTGGAAAATGAGAACATAACTACAAACTGACAATTTTTCCATCTCTATTTCTCTGATTATTGAGCGCTTGTCACCCCAAGACTGGACGTTGGACAACAGCTAAGGGCAAGTGCAGCAGCTGATCTTGAGAGAAATGACCTGGCACAATATGACTGTGAAGAACTATTATCATTTTTATTTCTATCAAATATGAATCTCTACAAGAATCCTGAAGCCTTTCAAATTTAACTGGAAGGGGGCTGGGGAGATGGCTCAGTGGAATAAGCGCTTCCCTAGCAAGCACAAGGGTCTGAGTTCAATCCCCGGTTCCGCCAAAAAAAAAAATAAATAAAAAAAATAAATAAATAAAATTTAACTGGATAAAAAAATAAAATAAGATAAAATTTACCTGGATGATGCTGGGTCTTTGAGGGAATAATGATATACACACAATGACACAATAGGTCCAGAGATATGTTCTGATATGTGCTCCCGCAGTGGCACAAATCAAGCTGTGTGGGGAGGGGGCAAAAAAAATCAAGCTGTGCCTTACAGGGTGAGCATCATGGGGAAAAAAAAGGGATCTCATACAGAAGGAGTATGTGCAAAGACAGAGGCAGGAGAGAGCACCGAGGCATGAGAAAATGTGCCTGAGACACAAAGTGCAAAAGGAGAAAAATCACTGAGAAGGGCAGGCCTATGATTATGATGTTAATCCTTTCTTTTTTTGGCAGTACCAGGGATTGAACTCAGGACCTTGCGTTGCAAGCACTTATTCTACTGAGCTATCTCCCTGGCCCTCCTATGATGTAAAAGACTTGGAATACTATGTTCTCAAGAAGGTTCCAATTTTTCTTTTTTTTTCCAATACTGAAGACAATCTCAGAGGCCTGCCTCTTAGCTCAGTTCTTTAAGTGGCTGCGTTAACAAAGCAGTCAGGCTCAGGTTGCTGTGGTTCGATCTCTACAACTCAAGCCAGCCAAACCTGCTCTGAAGGCATTTGGAGAAAAAAAAAAAAAAAAAGACAACCTAAGGCCTTGCACATGGTAGGCAAGCACTCTACCACTGATGACCCTTTTTAAAAAATTTTATTTTACTTAGCGATAGAATCTTGTTGAGTTGTTCGGGCTGGCCTCAAATTGTGATCCTCCTGATTAAGCCTTACAAGTAGCTGGGGTTACAGGTATATGTCACCAGATCTGACAAAGCTTTGTTTTCATTTCATTACCTCCTTGTGGAAGTATCACGCATAAGAACACAGGATAGAGGGATGAGAACTAATTTAGATGTACAAACCAGGCCATGCAAGAAAGAGGTAAAACTAGTAGTGACAAGACAAGCTGATGTGAAATAGATGCTTCCCTTTTCAGAAGTTATAAGACTGATAGGACTTTTAAAAGGAGAAAAGGGATTATACCATCAAAAATGAAATAAGGGTTAGATACATTGTGTATGAGCATAAGAATTAACTTTGTCTCAAGTACATTGAACTCAAAGTGGGAAATGAAGAAAGGAAAAAGTAGAAATTGCTTACTGTTTTTTGCTGGCTCTAAGCTTAGGGCAGAAAGGAAGCCATACGAGATTTCTTTTAGTTTATCCAGTCTAGTCCTCGCCCAGGATGGAGGTGGGGTGTTTACAAATGACAGACACTTGGGACAAAGCCTCTGTAAATTGTAAAATGAAATCATTCCATGCAGGAAATGAGGAGCCTGGAGCAGCTTCCATCACTATAGCACAAGTGTGCTGAGCACCTGGGACGGTACATGGCATCACAGAAAGGCCCACAGCACTGATCCAAGGTAGCACAACTCTCTTCTAGCAACCACGGTCACCTGGAGCCAGCTGTTTGCAAACAACGGGATGTATTTTCCAGCAATGACTTTCAAAACCTCAGGGCAGCTCCAATAATTATGTTTCGGTTCAGCTTGATCAACATTTACTGTCCTTTGCTTGATGCCAGACCCAATACTGAACACTGAGGATACAGAGAACAATGCAATATGGCCTCTATCCTTAGGTTCTCATAACCAAGAAGGGAGACAAGCATCAAACAGATCCTTCAACCTAGACAGTGAGTGCTAAGATAAAAGAAACCTCAAGGAACACTGGCAGCTAACGTAGGACAAATAATCCAGTGCAGGAAATCCAAGGTTTCTCAGAAGAGGAATTTTAAAGGTTAAGAAGGAATCTCCTAGGTAAAGAAGGGGAAAAGATCTTTTAAATAGGCAGAACCTGTGAGAGGCCTGGAAACAATGGGGTAATGTGGATGGAAGAGGCTCAAATACAATTAAGTTATAGTCTGTGAGATAGACGAAGATGCTGGGAACAGATGGTATTATGCTTTCTTTCATACCGAGCTAAGGAGTAGGTCAGAGCTCAGAGCATGACATAAGCTGAACGTTGTCTTACAAGAAGGAGCCCAAGAAGAGATAGATACATACATATAGATATACATAGATATGTTTTTTGGTGGGTTTTTTTTTCTGTGTGTGTGGTGTGTGCATGTGTGTTTGAGACCAAGTACTGCTATGCTACCACACCCAGCTGATATGTGTTTTTTTGAGACAGAGTCTTGTTGAGCTGCTAATTGGTCCAACTGAGCTTGAATTTGCCTGCCTCTGCTTCCCATAGTCCTGGAATTATAGGTATATATCACCGTCCCTGGCTTCCCAAGAAATAAAAACAAAACAAACAAACACTTCACCCAAATAAAACTAATTTTCTTTCCCACTAATTTATATGGGATTTGTAGAAGGGGGAATATCTTAAAAATAAAACAACTCACTCTAAAATGTCAGAGCTCAGAAAGGATATCAAAAAACTCCTTCTGAATTTTAATAGCACTTTTTATCTTCCTTTTAGCATCTGTCATTTTCTGCTTAGGAGCATAGTAATCTACACATTATTTCTACATATTCTCCTTCTGAGGATGATCTCTGTCTCT
>NW_004524722.1:1159350-1159881 GCF_000260255.1 Octodon degus
ACTGGGCTAATTGTACTGCTTATTTCTGCTGGTCTATTGAAGGGAGCAGTTAATGCTTAAATCTTTCCTTCTGATTTTTAATTTCTGTTAACTTTTTTTTCATTACCAATTTTACATGCTTATGTTTGGTAATCTAAACAACTAATTTGAGGACAACATTATGCAATATAAAAACCATTGTTGAATTCCTATATTTTGTTTAGTGAAATTCTACATGGTTTAATTTTATTTATTTATTTTTTACTATTTTTTTATTCTTAAAGAGAATAAAGAAAAATGAGAAGTTAGAATCAGAGCCTTTTACAGCTGAAAGGAGTCTTAGAGATAACTTTGTCTCTCCTTCCTAATCTTATATGTGGGAGAAGCTGAGACAGAAAGGAGAAATGACTTGTCTAAGGTTAAAACAATAGAAATGGTAAACATAATCACTTGACATCCAGCCTGGGATGGACACTGAGTTTATGGACCCAAACTCTGGCTTTCTCCTCTTACATGGGAGAATCATCTTATCACTATAGGTGGTGTTCTTTT
>NW_004524722.1:1159981-1165593 GCF_000260255.1 Octodon degus
TTTGGCTGGCTTGAGTTGTGGGGATCCAACCACAGCAACCTGAGCCTGACTGCTTTGTGGAAGCAGCCACTTAAAGAACTGAGCTAAGGGGCAGGCCCCCTGTTCTGCTTATTTTGCTTATTGAGATTTTTGTGAAATAATTTATAGGAAATAAAATTCACTTTTTTAAGATATATAGTTTGCCATAATCAAAATAGAGAACTTTTCATTGTCTCAGATAGGCCCACCAGGCGTGTTTCACTAGTCCCCTGAAGGGTACCAGTGGCTGACTCTGAAACCTCAAGTCGGTTGTGAAATCCTGGGCAATCTCTCTCACCAACATCTGGAAAGGCAGCATCCGAATGAGAAGCTCGGTGGATTTCTGGTAACGACGAGTCTCTAAGGGCCAGGGTACCAGGCCTGAAGCGAATGAGGTTCCTTCACCCCGCAGGTAGAGGGGGAACTTTTCCTGGCAGCTTTAGCGGTCAGCTGCTTTTGGGGGAGCTTTCCCACCAGTGGGCTTACGAGCAGTCTGCTTGGTTCGGACCATTTTCTTTTACCCAACAAAGAAGTCTTAGGTTGCTTTTCTGACCACTGCACTGGCCTTCAGGCAACAGCCGCAGTTGACGAAAACAAAAACGACAATTCCTCAACAAACAACCAAACCGCTCTGTGCTTAGTAGCATTCTTGAATAATCTAGGTTGGGACATCAGTCAGTACAAGAGGAGAGAATATTGCTGGCATTACTTTAACAAGAATATATGTAACAGTTTTCTACGATTGACTTACGTTTATTTATTTATTTTTCAATTTGGAAGCAGATACTTTATTAACTGACCAAATCATAAAAACACCATAGTAGATACCTTAATTCATCCTTCTAATAAGCCTGTTGATCTGGTCTTCCCTATTTCCTGCATCTCCACCTTCCACAAAATGGGTGCTCTTTTTCTTCATTCCACCTTGAGGAGATGATAACTTGAATGGCCACAGGAAGTTATTTGCCTCTTTGAAGCATTTTCCAACAGTATAGATCTCATGAATCAGATTCTCCATGCAGATGATTCCATATTTACCAAGAGATCGAGCAATCAATGAATTATCTGTCAAGGCAATTCGCTTCTTATTGAGTTTGCCGTAGCCACGCTTGTATATTAGTTTGTTCACTGACTTCAGGTTTGGGTACCCCCATGCAACGTACAGCTCCACAATTCTCAGCATGTTAATTGAAGCCTTGTTGAGCTTAACAAAGGTACCACTGAAGATTTGGCAAAGACAAAGAAGCTGCAATACCTTGCAGACCTTTGGGCTTACACCACTGATACCCCTGATCCGGATGACAAATGCCAGTTTGGGCTCTGCAGGGACATAGAAGTTGCCAGCTTTTCTCGCCATCCTAGCCATTCGGATCTCAGTTCTGTACATCTGTCTGTACTCCTTATGATAGTGCCTGGCTTTTTCATAGATGAGCTTCCTTCTCGCCTTGCGAAGCATCTTCTGGGCAAACTTCTTTCTCAGGCGCTTTATCTTTAGCTCTGCGAAATATTTTCGCTTTTTCATAAGGGTTTCTGGCACAGCAGGAACCTTCTTTTTCTTCTCTTCTGCAACCTCCATGGTTCCAGCCGGAAAGAGCTTGACTTACATTTAAAAAGTCTTTATTGGTATGTTTGAAATATACACTGATTACATTCAGCTTGCGATCTATGAATATATGTATCTATATTTGATCATTTTTACTCCATCTCCCCATTCTCTAAATCCTCTTCTCATCTCTCTATCTCTAGATAGAATCTACCTCATTTCCTAACATCTCTTTAGCTCTTTATTTATATCTTGAGTTTCTCATATTAGAAAAATTATATAATACTTAGCCTCTGTATCTGATTTATTTTACTTAGTTTTATGGCCCCAAGATCCATCCATTTTCCTACAAATCATTCAACTTTATGCTCTTTATGGCTAAGTAGTACTCCACTGTGAATATGTACCACATTTTCTTTATCTACTCATCTGTTGGTGAACATATAGGCCACGTCAATGAGTTAGCTATTGTGAGTTACGCAGCTAGAACCAAGGGTATGCATGTGTCACTGTACTATGAGAACTTTAGCTACCTGGGAAGATACCCAGAAGAAGTACAGCAGGTCAGAGGCGAGCATATAGCTCAATGGCATAAGCACCTGCCTGGCAAGGGCCAAATGGAATTTCTATGTTTAGTTTTTTGAGAATTTCTATTCTGGTTTCCACAATGGGTGTACAAGTTTACAATTCCAACAACAATGTTTTTTCCCCCAAAGACCTTGCCAGCATTTGTTGTTTTTTGAATCCCTGATAACAGCAATTCTTACTAATTAGGCAGAATCTCAGTGTTAGGCCTTTAATGGAAAAAGATGCTGAACACTTTTCATGTATTTACTAGCTATTTGTTGTTCTTCTGAGAAGTTCCTATTCACTTCAGTTGCCCATTTTTTTTAACTGGATCTTTCATTTTGGGAGTTTAATTTTTTTGGTTCTTTATGTATTCTAGATATGAGTCCTCTGTCTCAGGAGTAACTGACAAAACTTTATCCTGTCTGTCAGTTGTCTCTTCACTCTGTTAGTTGTATCTGTTGCTGTATGGAAGCTTTTTTATTTGGTATGATCCCATTTGTTGGTTCTTGGTATGTCTTGTGCCACTGAAGTTCTGTTCAGAAGTCCTTGGCTATGACTATGTCTTTAAGAGTTTCACCAATTGTTTTCTTCCAATATATTCAGTTTTATTATTGTTGTTGTTTTAGACAGTATCTTTCTATGTAGTTCATACCGGCCTTGAACTCAATCTTCTGCCTTACTCTTCTGAGTGCTGGGATTATAGGCACGCACCACCCTGGCTCACATGTTTCTATTTTTATAAATCTATTTTTATTTTATTTTAGTATACAGTAAAAAATATGGATCTAGACTTATCTGTACATGGACAACCAGCTTTTCCAGCACCATTTGTGAAAAAGACTAAATTTTTATCCCAGTATATATTATTGGCCCCTTTGTCAAAACTCAGATGGCCAAAGAGGCTTGGGGCATTAACTTGTCTTGAGACTCATTTAACCTCTCATCTCTAGTCTTCTGTTTCTTATTTTTCTTCTTTTCTCCTGTCTTTTCTTTTTCCTCCCCTCCTTTCAATTCTCCCCTTCTTTTACTCTTGATATTGTTCTTTTCATTTACGTATTTGGTACAGGATCTCACCATGCAGCTTGGACTCATAGTGATCCTATTTTCAGCTTCCCCAGTGCTGGGATTACAGGCATGCCTCACCATAACTGAGTGGCTGGCTCAGCGCATTCCAGGGGTGGGGCTGGCATGGCATGAGGGACCAGGGATTGAACCCTGGTCCCTGCACTTGTCAAAGCAGGCGCTTAGTCCACTGAGCTATCTCGCTGGCCCTTCTTTTCTTGATTTTAAGGCAAAGAATTATTTTATTTCCTTGGCCTGCCAGCATTGACTTCATTTTACAAGAACCTGAAGCTGACAGAACAAATACACACTCCCCCAACAGAAAGGATTATTTTCATTAGCAGAGATTAAAATGTCCCATTAAGTATAATTTATGTTCCCCATCCTGCATCCCCTAAATGAAAAATAAAGTCCTCATGAATTGCTAAAATTCTTTCTAAATGTTTCTAATTTAGCAACTGCAGTGGGTATAAACCAGAAGAGGGAAACAGCTGTTCACTGCTTAGCATTTCTGCGTGAGACAGGGACAGCAGTGAAGGAGTGTTATGGTTTATGTCTAGTTGTCCCCCCAAAAGCCTCATGCAGTCATGGGGTAGACTTCTAGAGTTTGTGATTAACTCATGATCTACCAGGATTAAGGGTGTGAGTGCTGCTGGGATTATGGGTGTGAGTACTGCACCCATCCTGGGGCAGGTAGCCTGAATGCAACTTAAGGGAGACAAACTTGCTCTCTGTTGCCATTGTTGCTGCTACTTCTCCATTTTGCTCTCAGCTCTTTGCCACCACCATGAAAGGTTGCTCTCTGCCATGTGCCTCTCTGCCTTGGAGCCAGTTGAGTGTGGACTGAAGCCTCTAGTAACTGTGAGCTAAATAAAACTTTCCTTCCTTCATTTTGGGTGCCCAGTATTTGTTCCAGCAACAAGAGAACAGTAACTCAGATAGGGAACAAGAATTCTGGATGCATAGGAAGTGTAGAAAACCTACCTTACCTCAAACCTGCCCCTTCCATACCCTGCACAAGGAAAATGCTAAAGTGGTGCTAAAGGACTGGCTTTAGCCTGCAAATGAAAGTACACAAGGCCTTGAAATTCCAAGTTTAGAATAAGAAGCACCAGAAAAAGAAGAGGTTAGACACAGATGTTCAACACTCAGTCAATCTAGCTTAATGATATCAAAACTATTCATCTTCAGAACCACCTGTTGCTGAACCCCTATTTTGCAAAGGTAAGAGAGCTCTATCTAAATGTCTAATGACACATCTAGAGTAGCACCACATTTATGCATGAGAATAGGACTAGCAGGAGATTGAGAAAGTGGAAAGGTAGAGAGACAAGGGCTATAATGTTTCAAATATATCAGGCATCTTTCAACCACTAGGCATGTTATACTACACTGTCCGTAAAGCGTTTCTGTTCCCTTTTCTACCCATGTTATAAAAATGCCAAACTCTAATTTCTTAACCAAAGAGACAGGAGTTACTGCTAGGTTATATATTTGTTTTGTTTGGTTTTGTTTTGTTTAAGCAAAAAGCAGTGGCAGAGTTTATTTGAAAAGTCAAAGTGACAAATGAGGGAGAAACTGGCTCTGCAAAGAGAGCTCAGGCTGAGTAAAAGGATGAAGCAAAATAAAAGTACACCCTGGAGGAAGCAGGGCAGGCTATCCTGAGGAAAACCAGGATAGCCTCTGCTTAACTACATTCATGTCTGGCCTTAACTTGTCTACCTCCTGACCCTATGAAATCACACAAACTTAATTCTTGGCAACACTATGAAACTATGATATTATTCCCATTCCTCTATTAAAGCCAATCCAGCAGCCTCTGTTTCTGGCCAAGGAAGCAGGAAAAAAATATGTGACAGTGTATGCAGTGTTTCCAAATTCATTTCCTATCTTTTCCACAGTGACAGTCCTTCCTCTCTAACCCTAAGTCTCACTTGTGCCCTTCTCCAGGTGCTCCCATCTCCTGGGCTTCTACCAGCCACTTTCCACAGACACCCTCATCATTGCAGCCACGTACAGAAAACAGTCCTCCTCATGGTTGTCCTCACATGGCTGGGCCATACAGTGCTAATGGCACAGACAGTATTGTTGCCAAAGAATAACGGGTTTTCAGGTCTTCTTAATCTGGTTCTTTCAGATTAAGAAATAAAACTAGCCAATCATGAGGTCAAAAGGCAATAGGTACTTCCTCTTGTTCAGCTCAGGCACCCTGGCTTGAAGAGTGTCTCCATGACAAGCTGCTGTATCAGTCACTCCCATCATTCCTCTTCATGCATTGATTTATCCATCTATCCATCTATTTATTTATTTTTTTAAAAATTATTTATTTATTTATTTTGTGTGTGTGTGGCCAGCTCAGCCCACCAGGGGGCGGGGCTGGCTGGCATGTGGTGCTGGGGGATTGAACCGTGGTCCCTGT
>NW_004524722.1:1165693-1167420 GCF_000260255.1 Octodon degus
TCTCTCTCTGAGACAGGGTCTCACTATGCAGTTCATGATGGCCTTGAGCTCACTTTGTACCCCAGGCTGGTCTCAGACTCACAATGATCCTCCTGCCTCAGCCTCCTGAGTGCTGGAATTACAAGCAAGCATGGGCCACCATGCTCAGCTGTTCTTCCATTCTGTAAAATTATTTTTCTAATCTATTCTGAACAGATAAAACATCAACAGGGCCTAGCACAAAACAAATGTTCAACAGCCAGGTATGGTGGCATATGTCTATAATCCCACCTCTCAAGAGACAGAGGCAGCAGAATCACCCCGAGTTTGAGGCCAACCTGAGCTACATAGTGAGCTCAAGGTCAGCTGGAACTATTTAGAAAGACCTTGCCTCAAAAGAAAAAAGATATTAAATAAATATTCCATGGCCTCATTATATCTCAGTAGAAAGCTCTTAAAGATATTCTCATCCAGTTTCTCAATTTTTGTGAAAAATCTGATCAAATGTGTGGGGGCTGAGGAGAGCTCATCTTCCCCACCATGCACAAGGCCCTGCATTCAATCCCCAGCAGGGGGAGGAAAATTCAAATAAAAGCTATAAACTCTCTTTCCAGAAAAACTCAATACAGAAAATACTTTTTATATACAA
The DNA here is from genome assembly GCF_000260255.1 of Octodon degus. Taxonomy (NCBI): domain Eukaryota; kingdom Metazoa; phylum Chordata; class Mammalia; order Rodentia; family Octodontidae; genus Octodon; species Octodon degus. The sequence continues at coordinate 1,166,322 of NW_004524722.1, forward strand.
TTTCAAGACACATCATGCCTAGATGGGTAAGATTAATTTATCCAAAGTCACAAAGTTGAAAAGTGGCAGAACCAAGCTCAGATTTTCTGGTTCCTAATGCAAAACTCTTTCCATTTTAATGGAACAATTTTAGTAGAACATGTTTTCTGCTGGGAGCCTGCTGGACACAGGCCCCAAGTGCGGATGTTCTTCTCATGAAATTCCTTGATACAAGGAAGACACTTAAGAAAATATGGCAAGTTTAATGGCTTTTGAGTCCCAAATACAATGGTTTGTATTCAGAGCAAAGCAATGGAGTTATGTATTTTGTATAAGAGCATTAAAATGTGCCAAAGAACCAAAATTTTTAAAATTTCCCCATGTAGAATAGAAAAATCTTCCAGTTATACCATTTATAGAAAGTGAGGATAGCTGGGTGTGATGGTGTACACCTGTAATCCCAGCACTCAGGAGGCTGAGGCAATGGAATTGTTGAGAGTTCAAGAGCAGCCTGGGCTACATAGTGAGCTTAGTGAGCTCAAAGCCAGCCTGAATTGCACAGTGAGATCCTATCTCAAAAAGACCAAAACAAAAAAAAAAAAAAAAGAATGACACAATCAAGACTCAAAACTAGGTCTTCTGAGTCTCAGGCCAGAGTTGTGTTCACTTACCATAAAATCCTTTGCACACACAAAGAAATTTAATGACCACAGAAGCAATCATGCAAGTAGGTCAGAGAAATGGGTAAAATAATTGCAAAATGCTTCAGCTAACTTCCAGTTATCAATAATTGTTTAAGACGCACATGAAGAATTTAAATCTGCAAATAACATAAAAATCAGATGCTTGGCTGAAAATATCAATCCACCTCTATTTGCCACACATCATTCATTCAACCAACATGAATTTTCTAACATCTCTACTCTGAGGTTCACACTGAATTAAGTACCAAGAAGATCTTTATCTTTTTCTTTTCTTTTCTTTCTTTCTTTCTTTCTTTCTTTCTTTCTTTCTTTCTTTCTTTTTTTATTATTATTTTTTTAATTTTATTTTTATTTTTATTTTTGTGGAACCAGGGATTGAACTCAGGCGCTTGTGCTTGCCAAGGAAGCACTTATTC
>NW_004524722.1:1167974-1178548 GCF_000260255.1 Octodon degus
GGTCCCTGTGCTTTGCTAAGCTTGTTCTAAGTAGGTGCCTTAGACCACTGAGCCATCTCACCAGCCCCTACACTATACTTTTCTAAGGTAGTCCCCGGCCCCTTACCTCTTGTGCTATAATTAGGTGCTTGTATCTTCCAATGCCATGAGTGGGCTTTGTCTTGTACTGCCGACTGGTACTCAGTAGAATGCCACCTAAAAGAAAAAGTAGAACAAACCTCTTTCTAAGCTCCTTAAGGAACAAAATATCATGGTTTGTGTCTAGATGTCCCCTCAAAGCCTCATGTAGTCATAGGGTGGGCTTCTAGACTTTATGATTGATTCACTGTCCAATGCTGGGATTATGAGTGTGAGTTTTATACACACCCTGAGGTGGGCAGCCTGTATACAATATAAGGGAGGGAAAGAGCCTTTTGGTGCTCCTCCCTTTCGGCTCTTGTTGCTTTTGCTGTTTTCTGCTGCCATGAACTGCTCCCCTGTGCTACACAACCCTACCTTAGAGGCATCTGATTTTAGACTTAAACCTCCACAAACTATGAGCTAAATAAATCCTGCCTTCCTTAAAGTTGGGCATCAAGTACTTTGTCTCAGCAGAGACAGAGATACAAAGTAAGGAGACAAATTCTTCACTACAGAACTGAGAACATTTGGGGATAGTGGGCCTCTTGTTTGGGTTGAAACAACCAGTCCAGTTATATCTTGGTCCTGGATAGTGCTAAGTTTGCCCTCCTTTTCTCTGTTAACTCCTGGAATATATCCAATCCCCACAACCCATGTTTCTTTGAAACACCCTCTCCTGCAAAAACCATGGTGAAGAAGGGGACAAAAATATATTCTCATGGGGCTCTCCTCTCTTGTTCTTCAACAGGTAATAATTCTTTTGCAGTTTTTCAATGGGGATTATATAGAGAAAAAAACAGGCAGCAAAAAATAACCTGCAAAAAATCAGTTCACAGAGTTCTATAAAGGTTTAAAAATCATTTAGCACTAGGGATACAGCTCTGCAATAGGCTGCTCACCTAATATGCACAAGCACCCAGGTTTGATTCCCAGTACCACAAGAACAAACAACAACCTTCTAATACGATTTATTCATGTTGATATGCAAAAATATCCAGCATATTATTAAGTGAACAACAACAAAAACAAAACACTTCAGTACAGAACTACAGGGGCTGGGCAGATAGCTCAGCACATGAGTACCTGCCTGGCAAGTGCAAAGTCCTGAGTTTGACCCCCAGTACCCCCCCAAAAAGAACAGAAATATAAATATAAATACACACACACATATATACATATATATATACACACACACATATATATATATATATATATATATATATATATATATATATATATATCAATAACATACGCTGTGGTAGATCCAGAGAGGTGACACCCAAATCCCCCTTCAAAGAAAAATTTATTGCCTATATCTTGCTTTCACATAGATATGTATACAGTACATATATTCTCTTTCAATCCTCATTAATATCCTTATTTACAAATAAATAAGAAATAACTGCTTAAAAAACAGGGTGACGGCTGGGGAGATAGCTCAGCAGTACAAGTGCCTGCCTGGCAAGTACAAGGTCTTGAGTCCGATCCCTAGTACAAAAAAACAAAAAACAAAAAACTTGTAACCCAAAAAAATCTAGTGTCATGACCACATAGTAGCCCAGCAAGTAAGAGGTAGAACTGTCATTTATTATTTATTTATTTTACGTATTTAGTACAGGGTCTATAAGGTCTCACTATGTAGATCAGACTCGTAGTGATTCTCCTGTTTTCAGCCTCCCAAGCGCTGGGATTATAGGTGTGGGCCACCATGCCCAGTCTCAGTCACCGTCTCAGAGCACCCCAGGGGCAGGGCCAGCACAGCACCTCTGGAACTGAACCCCGGCTGTTGTGCTCTGCCTAAGCAGGCGCTTTAGTCTGCTGAGCTATCTGGCCAGCTCAGAACTGCCATTTAAACTTGGATTAATCTGACTGCACAGCCTGCATTCATAACTCCTAGGTCAGAGATGGCAAACATTTTAGAGGACACAAACAGCCCACTGTGGTATGTGTGTCATAGGTTTGCTAGCACTGTCTTTGATCATCACCCCTAAATTTTTAGAATACGAAGTCTGTTCATGGCAAGTGCAAGGGCCTGAGTTCAATCCCCGGTTCTACAAAAATAAATAAATTAATAAATTAATTAATTAAAATTTTAAAAAAATGGAATTCCAAGAAAGTCAGCTCCATATCAGGCCAATCAGAGATAACCCAGGCTCCTTCCACAATTATAATAGTCATTACGTATTTTATCAAGACAATCTAGGGATATTATAGACCTTACCAGGACTGGTGAGATAGCCCAGCAGATTAATTGCCTGCTTTGGCAAGCACAGGGACCAGAGTTTGACACCTGGCCCTGTATGCCACACCAGCCCCGCCCCCAAGGCAAGCGAAGCCTGTGATTGAGTCCAGGTGAGGTGGCAAACACCTATAATCCCAGAGCTGGGGAAGCTGAAAATAGGAGAATCACTACGAGTCCAATCTGCATAGTGAGACCCTGCACCAAATACATAATATGGGGGAAAAAAAAAAAAAGAGAAAAAAAACTTTAGACCTTACCATGCTACACATTACATGATGACCACTGTTTCTTGGATAGTTACAAAGATAAAATATGAGGGCCAAGGAGATAGCTCAGTAGAATAAGCACTTGCCTGGCAAGCGCAAGATCCTGAGTTCAATCCCTGGTACCACAAAAAAAAAAAAAAAAAAAAAAAAAAAAAAAGATAAAATATGCTAATTTCCTATGAGATACTAAAGGTATACAAGGAATAATGATGGGAAAACAGGTAATAACCTATTGCAGTACAAAATACCTTAGTGAAGATGAGGGCAATGTTGTAAGGTACCCAGAGGAAGAAAGAACTAACTCGTCTTTTCTGTTTTTTTGAAAATAAAAGACTCTTGTCTTTTCCTTTTTTCTTTTTTTTCCCTGAATTTTTTGAGACGAAGTTTTGTTCTGTAATTCAGGTTGGCCTTGAATTCACTATGTAGCCCAGCTGGCCTCAAATTCACAGTGACCCTCCTGCCTTAGTCTCCTGGGTTCTGGTCTTACAGGCATACACCACGATGCCCAGTCTAACTCTGTGGTGAGGTTTCAGGGTGCAGGAGTAGTGTCCAAAAAAGGTAATGGCTGTGTTCTTTAGTAAGCAGACTTGCTTAGAAACCCAGCAGTGATTTCAAAATACAGAAGAAAAACTGATCTTTGAGATAATGATACATCTAAAGTTGGAAGAGCTGCAAATGCTTGTCTCAGTCTCTCATTTGCAGGAATGCCTTGGAAAGGAGACTATAAGTTCAGTTTGGGACAATTCCTATAATTAGAGAAACTAGTTAATTTAAAAGTGATTCAAACCACTGTTAAATTAATCACTTCCCTCCCTTAAATGAAAGGTTTGGTTAATTTGCTAAATTAGTTGCTTTAATTGTAAAATGTATGAGTTTAAAAGCTTCTGATTTCCAGTAAGTTCAATTGGTTTCTTTCCCTTTACTTTGTGTCATTAAGTTGGATTTCCTATTGTCACATTAATATAGCTTCCTGAGAAAAAACACCACTCTTTACTAAGATGCAAAACAGGCTTTGAAAATCTTTCAGTTAGCACAATTATAAGATGTAAGCATATTCTGAGTTCTTCCACTTCACTTTGTTTTCCTTCGCACATGCCAAAGACAACTGTCCTTCAGTAAGTAGGAACTAAGCTCACCAATCTAGGATGGGGGTAAACAACTTGATTTTATTTATCTTTTCCTTGAAATTGGAACAAGCAGTAAGGCTATGCAGGTAGGGAAAAGGGAACAGTGTGGTGGTGGTGGGGCAGAGACAGGGACTGGAATAGCCCTAGCCAAGAATCTAATTTCAGCATATTCTCTGCATTCAACAGACACTAAGTCCCTCAAGGGCAAAGACAATGCAATGCCTGGCAAACAGCATATGTTTAGTGAGTGAATATTTTAAAAACAAAACAAAAATGGTTCTTGTAGCCCAGCATGGTGGCCACACCTATAATTCCAGCACTTGCAAGAGGGAGACTGAGGCAGGAGGCTTGGCATAAGTTCGAGACCAGCCTAGAATACTAAGTGAGCCCAAGGCTAACCTGAAAAAACCTCCTTGAGGTAATTTACCAAGATATTCTGCAATGATTTGTCCCCAAGAGCTGCCCACTTCTTATTTATTTATTTATTTATTTATTTATTTATTTTGTTTTTTTGTGCCGGATCTCACTATGCACCTCGAACTTGAAGTGATCCTCCTGTTTTCAGCCTCCCCAGCGCTGAGATTATAGGCTTGCACTACCACGCCCCAGACTCCCCACTTCTTTTTTTTTTTCTTTCTATCAAAATTTCTTTTCATAATCTTTTTAGTTCTTTTAATTACTTTGAATATATAAGGTTTCTTTCTTTTGGCTCATGCTATGATGAGAACATTCTCAGCTCCTTCCAGATAACTTTTTAGACATCTCCTGTTAATGTTTATCTCTACCTGACCTTTTTTAATAGAAATTTTATTTCTATTTTTTTACTAGTATGTTGAATTAGATAAGATTACATTCATCATGAAGAATTAGCTGCATGAACATAATGATTCTTCTTTTATCCTTTTTTTCCTCCTCTCTCCTCCCACTCCCTCTATGGCTTGTTCTCATTCCCTTTTGTAAAGGGTTTAATCTCCTTGTTAGATTTAAGTTAATAAGAAAAATATGGTAGACAAAATCAGGTCCTTCTTAAATACAGCCAGCTGGGATTGTACTGCAGGCCCATATAAAAAGTGAAAACATGAGTGTAGAACTAGAGTTCCTTCCTCTATTTTTTTTATCATAACTATAATCAATTTTGAAATATGTAACTTAAAAGGTATTTCAAAGAAACTATAAAAAGTGCCATAGTTGGGCTGGCAAGATAGCTCAGTGGACTAATCTGCTTAGGCAAGCATAGGGATGTGAGTTCAATTCCCTGGCAGCACATGCTGTGCTCCCGCCACCCCCAGGGCCTGCTGAGCCAGCCACTGAGTCGGGAGTGGTAGCACAAGCCTATAATCCCAGCACTTGGGAGGCTGAGGCAAAAGGATAGCTGCTGAGACCAGCCTGGGCTATAAAGTGAGCTCAAGGCCAACCTGAACTGTGAGATCCTGTCTGAGGAAAAAAAAAAAAAAAGACAAAAAAATAACTAAATAAAACCGAGTTTGGGCCAGAAAATAAAAATGGAAATTAACAGAACTTCTCTGAAGGGCAATCTGGCAATACCGAAATTTTCAGTTCATACTTTACTGACTCAGCAAGTGCAATTCCAAGAATTTATCTTATAAATGTACAGGAAACAAGTCTACAAAGACATAAAAATGGTTGCTGCAGCAATGTTTTAAATAGCAAAAAACCCAAAATAGCTTAAATATCCAGAATGAAGTACAGTCATATAAACACATAATATATCTTCACGTGCATTACATTTTTTCTGAAAGATATATGACACAGGCTGGAAATATCACTCAGTGGTGGCATGTATGCAAGGCCCTGGGTTCACTCACTCCCTAGCACCTGCCAGGCATGCCAACACATGCCTGTGATCCCAGCACTCCAGCGGCTGAGGCAGGAGAACTGCCACGACTTTGAGGGCAGCCTGGGCTATATAATAGATTTAAGACAAGCACGAACTACAGTGAGATCCTGTCTCAAAAAAAAAAACAAAAAACCAAAAATCAATTCCTAGCACTTTGCCCTAGTATGCAACCCTTGAAAATAATTATATATATATAGATAGATAGATAGATAGATATTAGCAGAAACATGTTCAACACAGATTAAGAAAATAATTGCAAGACAACACACACATACACATGAAATACATACTGCTAACTCATGTTCTCACCAATAGTTCTAACTTATGTGAGGGGTGGAATTTGGTTCTTGTACTCCTCTCAAAGATGTATTAGGCATCCTTCTCAACAAAATTATGATAGAGTGCTAGACGGTCACTTTAAAGCAGGCAGATCAGCTCAGTAGAATAAGTGCTTGGTTGACTAAAGCAGGCAGATCATATCAGGAAATAACAACTTACCTGCACAATACATAGGACTCTCTCCCCCAGTTCTGAATCTAAAGAAGGAGAAAGTATTTAATACAATTAGGTATCTACACTTTTCTTTTCTTTTCTTTTCTTTTCTTTTCTTTTCTTTTCTTTTCTTTTTTTTTTTGGAGGAACCGGGGATTGAACTCAGACCCTTGGGCTTGCCAGGCAAGTGCTTACCCTACACTTATTTTTAACGTTACTAAAATTTGTAACTTTGAGGCTATTCAATGCTATATGTTCTCTTACTCCTTCCTTCTACAAACAATATTAAACACCTACTACGTGCCGAAGTACTAGGTCCAAGGATGCAGATACAAGCAAAATGTCTCTAACTATGATCTAGTTGAAAATAATATATATAAATAAATACAAACTGCAATATAGTATTGATGCAGAACAGGAACATGTGTAAGATTCAGTAGGACACAAAAGAAAGTGCCTTACTTCTACCAAGGGAGAGGAACTATTTGAATTTAGTGAGTGTGTATGTGTATATGTGTGTGTATATGTGTATGTGTGGGTGTGTGCTTCAGACAGGATCTCACTTTGTAGTTCAGGTTGACCTTAAACTAACTATGTAGTCCAGGTTAGCCTAGAACTCACAAAGATCCTCCTGCTTCAGCCTTCAGAACGCTGGGATTGTAGCTTGCACTACCACATCCACCTTTAAATTGAGTTTTTAAAAAACGAGTACCTGGCAGGACAAGGTGGCACACCCTCTGTAATTCCAGCACTCAGGAAGCTAAGACAAGAGGATTGCTGAGGGTTCAAGACCAGCCTGGGCTACAAATTGAGCTTAAGGCCAGTCTGAACTGCATGGCGAGACCTTATCTCAAAAAGACCACAAAACAAAACAAAACAAAATGAGGACCCATAGGCTAACGATGTAGCTTACTAGTACAGCATTTGTCTTGCTTGAGTAAGAACCTGGGTTCATTCAACTCCCAGCACTAAAAAAAATAGCAAAGCAAAGCAAAGAAAAGGAGAGCCTGTTCCCAGTTCTTTACCCCTGGAAGAAAATCAATCTAGACAGAGGTATGAAAAGGTGAAGCTGAAAAAGAGCAGGCAGCAGGGTCTGAATAGAATTTCTGTAGCAGGGCAGGGTGTAAAGATAAAATGGAGGGGCCGGATAGCTCAGTTGAATAAGTGCATGCCTGGCAAGTGCAGGGTCCTGAGTTCAATCCCTAGTACTAAAAAAAAAAAAAAAAAAAAGATAAAGTGGAGAGCTATTTAGCAGCCAGACCATGATGAACCCCATGCTAAGGAGGCTGGTCTTTATTGTGTGCAGTGAACACTCTTGGCAGATCCAAAGCACAGAAGTGGTTTAATCAAGGTTCAGTTTTGGAAAGGTAAACCTGGAAGCAGGTGAGCTATGAAATGGGGAGAGGTGAGGCTGAGGCAAGAAGAAAAAGGATACAAGCCTTCTGTTGGCATTAGAAAAGGCTCAGGGAGCACAGAAAAAATGGCCAGCTGTGAGAGCCAGACTGCACCCAAAGGCCAGATGGCAACAAGAAAAATAACATGGCTCTGGTCAGCTAACGAAGCAACTGGAGCATTTTAGTTCTACATTGTGAGAAACTTGGAAACCAGACTGTGGTACAAATTGGAGAAAAGTTAAGTTGGCAACTGAACATTGACTCTTTTCCAAACTGACCTGAGGTAAGTTGTTTGCTATCACTATAACTCAGTCATCTCACCTTTAAAACACACACAGTAGCGTAACCTCATGAGACTGAAAATCTATCTTCAACTGAGTCAATTTCTTCCACTGTGCAATGATGGTAGTTATATTTGTCCTATAGTGTTTTGGGTTTGTTTTTTTTTTCGGGGGGGGGTGATTACTGGGAATTGAACTCAGAACCTTGTGCTTGCCAGACAAGCGCTGTGCCAGTGAGCTATATTCCCAGCCCTGTCCTTTAGTACTTTATGAAGGATAGAGATAAAATGTAAAATGTCTATCATGGTGTCATAGTAGGTGATTATCAAATAGTAGTTAGCTAATAATATAAAATAGAACAAAATATAGAGGAAAAAAAAGACTTTAGCAAATGTGAGGAACTAATGATCCAGTTAAGAGTGTGAGGTAGCCCAGGAAGATAGGCAACTCATTATTTTTCATCCTGTGCCTGCTAGACATAATACACTTGGTGAATACCTACTAAACAGAGAAATAAACTACCAAATGCATTTCAGGAGCACCCTGAAAAAACAAGGAGGGTACACTCTGTGTATAGTACAGTTAAACAAACAACTAAATTTGGAATTGAACTTTAATTCTTTTTTTGGAACCTTAATTCTAACTCATCTTAGAGCAAGATTAATCTTCCTGGACTTCAGTTATTTATGTGTAAAATGTGAGCATTAGCACTTGTTTTACCAAGTCATTGAGGTTCAGTATTGAAATCCAGTGGTAAAATCTTTTTTGTCTGTTTCTTGTTTTTGTGGTTTTTTTTTTTTTTTTTTCTTCTGTATTTAGGACAGGGTCTGCAGGGTCTACAGGGTCTCATCACTCATACCGATTCTCCTGTTTCCAGCTTCCCAAGTTTTGGGATTCAGGCATGCCCCACCACGCCCAGTCTCAATTGCCATCTCAGTGTGCTCCATGGACAGGGCCGGCATGGCAAGCCAGGGATCGAACCCCAGCTGTTGTGCTCTGCCTAAGCAGGTGCTTTAGTTCACTGAGCTATCAGGCCAGCCTTTGTTTCTTGTTTTTTGAGACAGGGTCTCACTACACAGCCCAGGGTGACTTTCAATTAAATCCTCCTGTTTCAGACTCTCAAGTACTGAGATTATAGGCATGTGCCACCATGCCTGACTCAGGAGGTAATATCTGTCATTAAGAAATACTGAATAAAACAAAGTGAAAGGACAGACCTTGACGGAGATGGGTATTTTGGTAGAGAAGACCTCTCTGATAAAATAGGCATTGCTATAAACCTAGATAAAAGAAGGGAGCAAGCTACGTGATATCTAAGGAAGAATGTGCAAAGACCCTGGGGTGGGAGAATGCTCAGATCATCCAGCAATGGGAAGAATACAGCATGGCAAAGCTGAGGAAGGAGCATAAAATGAGCACAGGTTATATAACATCTTGTGGGTTATGTTAAGGGTTGAAGATTTTATTTCAAGTAAGAAGGGATATTATTACAGAATTTTGAGCAGAGGAATGACATGAGCCTATTTGGTTTAGAAAGAATCATTCTGGTTTTAGTGTGAAGAAGAGACGACAAAATCCAAGCCAGGGAGATAAGTTAGGGAGATGGGTGATGATAGTAAAGACGAGGAGAAGATGAGGAGCTGGTCCCTAGTGGCTCAGCAAATCAGACCAAAGCTGGAGGTGAAGAATGGCTTGACTCTATGTTTTAAAAGTGCAGCCAACATGCTTTATTAAAGAACTGTATGTAGAATGTGAAAAATAAACCCAGTATGGTGATTCATGCCTATAATCCCAGCATTCAGGAGGCTGAGGCAGGAGGATCGCTGCAAGTTCAAGACCAGCCTGGGTTACAAAGTGAGCTCAAGGCTAGCCTGAACTGCATAGCAAGACCCTGTCACAAAAAAAGTAAAAAAGATTAAAAAAAAAGAAAAAAAAAAAAGAGGGCCAGCTAGATAGCTCAGAGGATTAAAGTGCTTGCTTAGGCAGATGCAGAGACCAGGGTTTGATCCTGGCCTGTCACGCTAGCCCCACCCCTGGGGCACACTGAGATGGTGATTGAGACTGTGCATGGTGGCGCACGCCTGTAATTCCAGCTCTTGGGAGGCTGAAAACAGGAGAATCACTACAAGTCTGATCTGTGTAGTGAGACCCTGTAGACCTCTTACTAAATAGAAAAAAAAAAAAAAGAAAGAAAGAAAGAAAGAAAGAAAGAAAGAAAGAAGAGAGAAAGAAAAAAAAGTAATACTTTCAAGGATAAGTCCAAGGACTTTGGCCTTAGCAGCTAATCAAAGCAGCTTCTTTTTACTAAAAATAAGGAAGGACCAACATAGCAGACAATTAAAGCTTGAGATAATACACAAGTAGACAAAAAGAAATAAAAATATTACGTGACCTATGAATGCTACTGTTAGGCGTATTTATTAATATTCTTACCTTAGCAATGAAAAGGTATCCTTTAAAACGGTCTTGTTCCGCAGGCACAGCACCTATAGCAGCAACAGCTATGTTAGAATAATGTCAACCTTTCACAGCCCTCCAACACCTCTAGTCAAAGAGGCTGCAAAGCCTCAGTATACTAATCAAAAGTACCTAAGATTCTCATTTAGCAAAGAAGTTATCCTACAGATAAAACCAAACATGCAAGCAAACCAAGATTATCTTTAGTATTCCTCCTACTAAAGAAAATACTGAAAATAAAGAAGTCCCCACCTACACTGCTTTTTATCCCATTTTCCCTTTCAAATTTTGTTATTTTTCTAACATCAAGCAACTACTACTAGGTATCTGTCACGCA
>NW_004524722.1:1178648-1180884 GCF_000260255.1 Octodon degus
AGGTGAGTCTGGCAATTTAGACCTAGTGAGACCCTCTCAAAATTTAAATGAAGTTAAAAGGGCTAAAAATGTAGCTGAAGGTCATGCAAAGTGGCACACACCTGTAATCCCAGCACTTGTGAGGCACAGGCTGGAGTATCCTTTGGAGTTTGAGACCAGCCTGGGCTACAAAGTGAGCTTAAGGCCAGCCCTGAAATGCAAAGTGAGACCTTGTCTCAAGAGGAGGGGAGGAGAGGGGGGGAAGGAGGGGGAAGGAGGAGGATAAGAGGGGGGAAGAGGGGAGGGGGAACGATGAAGGAGAAGGAGGAGGAGGGGGAGGGGAAGGGGGAGGAGGAGGGGAAGGAGGAAAGAAATGTAGCTGAGTGTAAAGGCCCTAGGTTCTATCCTCAGTACCACAATTAATATTTTAAAAATTGTTAAAGGTCATTAAGCAACATGATAAAACTGAAAGATTCATTGAAATCTGTCAAGAGAACAGGGTACTCTAGCCAAGGAATACATTTAAGAACTGTAGTTCAGGGGGCCCAAGAGATGGCTCAGTAGAGTAAGTGCTTGCCTGGCAAGTGTTCAATACCCAGTTCTGCCAAAAACAAAAACAAAAACAAAAACCCTGTAGTTCAAGTGGTTCTGACAGTAGCTTAAGGTTGTGAAAGTAAACGTGCATTTACCATTGTCCTCTTTTATCACCAGGTAGCTTCACATTCCAAACAGATTACAAAGTTAAAATTCTGAATGATTAAACACAAAAAATAAAATGAGCTGTCCAAAACAGACAATTTAGGAAGACACTATCTTAGCATCAGGGTTTCCTGTGAAAGACTCTTTCCTTTCCAGACACTGGGCGCTGAGAGGCAAGCACAGGGGCGTGGCTCTCTTCACCTTTTCACCACGGGGCGCCGCAGGGGCTTCTGGGAAGGTACCGTTCTCCCCAGTGTTTCATTCCCGGATGTGTGTGCGCCGTCACCTCGGTCCTGTTTTTCCCAGCGCCTCAACACTTATGGAAACTACGTTACCTTTCCCAGGGTTCCGCTCATTTTTTTCTCGCTGCAGTCTCTAGCTGTGAAAACCGAAGATTCACCCCCGCAGCTGCGACCCGTGAGCCACCGAAAACGCTGACGGAACGGCCTTGCTCCGGGTCCGGTAACAATATACGACCGAGATTCATTCCAGTCCTGCAGCATCTTGGTTCCGGCAGCTTTTGAAACTCAACGACTGGGAAGACCCCACCCCCACACGCTGCATTCTCACTGCGTCTTAGATGTCACCTTCAGTGTGAGGCAGGAGAAGGATCATAAATTCGAGCCCAACGCGGGCAATTTAGCAATTTAGCGGGACCCTGTATCACAAAAATGAAAACGCATAGGGATTATGTCTCAGTGCAAAGGCCCTGGATTTATAAATAAGTGCAAACTTCATTGACCTTTCTTTGCTACCATTGTGCTTTACACACACATTTGGTATCTCACTTATCAAACTATGAGTTGTTTGTTACTATTGCTTTGTGTTCTTTAAAGACTCAGATTCTGATTAATTTGGACATGAGAATCTGACTTCTAATCTCAATTTCAGAGCTGATTGACCATATACGAAACTTTTTTGACATTAAATTGTCTCATAGGAACTGAAAATAACTACCTTGTACTGAGATAATGACAGGAGAATAAAAATGAATAATTCATGTGTAGTTTAGTAGATGAGATACCAGATTTGTGTTCAAAGCTTTGTGGTAGTACTGCTTTGATGGCAGTTCTGCTTCAAAAATGGAACAAGTCTTACCTCCTCCAGTGGTTATTGCTCAATAAAAGTACTGGGATTTTAGAAGTGAATTTTTTCCTATTTCTCTAACCTCCCTAGAAGTGAATTTTAAAATTGGATTGAAAACAAACTTCTACCAAAGTGTGGGCCACGTGAGGTCTTTTTAAATGTATGGAATCAGGGCCGGCAAGATAGCTCGGCATACTAAGCACCTGCTTAGGCAAGCTCCAGGACTGGGATTCGATTCCCGGCACCACATGCTGTGCTGGCCCCATCTCGGGGCACACTGAGCTGGCCACCGAGTCCGGGCATGGTGACACACACCTGTAATCCGAGCACTGGGGAGGCTGGAAACAGGAGAATCACCACAAGTACGAGCTGCGTAGTGAGCCCCTGTACCAAATACATAATAAATAAATAAATGTATGGATTCATTTAATCCCCTCAATAACCCTGTGAGGCTAAGGATCATTACAGCCAT
>NW_004524722.1:1180984-1183153 GCF_000260255.1 Octodon degus
GTGCTGGGGGATTGAACCGCGGTCCCTGATGCTTTTGCTAAGCTTGTTCTAAGTAGGTGCTTTAGACCACTGAGCCATCTCTCCAGCCCAGTCCTCCTTAATTTTCAAACACTGCAAGACCATTTTATAAGTGCAGCGACTGAGCTCCAGAGAAATTATATTCCAAAAAAATCATAATGAAAAACCAGCTAAGTGGACTGTCTTATTCCAAAGGTTATGCCTGTTACAGTACATTATATACCTTTTTTCTTTTTTTTGGTACCAGGAATTAAATTCAGGACCTTACATTTTCCGTGCAAACACTAGTGCCACTGAGCTATGTACCCAGCCCCTATAATTCTTTTTGTTTTGTGGTACCAGGGATTGAACTCAGGACTTTGTGCTTACCAGGTAAGCACTTAATCTACTGAACTATTTTCCCAGCCCCTAAGCTATCTCCTTGACCACCTATAATTCTTGATAATAATAACAATGATATGAATATTGAAAAACAACAATAATGAAAAGAGATCCACAGCAATGGCAGCTTCCCCTACCATCCCTAATTATTTAGTCTTACTCTGCCCTGTTAGCACCCACTTGAAGATCAGTAGTATAGCTTTTCTAAGAAAGTGTCAGAAGGTCCTTTTATAACTAAGTAATAAATACTAACTGTCTGTTCTTAAGGTGCCATAAAGAGAAACACTTGTCCCCTGTGGATAACAATTTACTTCAACATGTTTTCTGCAGCCGTGTGAATCAAACTCAGCCCTTTACATGCTACCACAGACAAGTTCTCAGCCTCTGAGCTACACCTCTACCCCACCCCTGCCCCAATTCCTTCAACATGTGTATCTGAAAAGCTTATTAGGCAAAAACAAGAAAATCTGAGAAAAAGTCACAGTCAAGGAGAGCCTAAGGAAACATGACTAAACGTAATACAATATCCTGGATGGGATCCTGGAACAGAAAAAAGGCATTTGATGGAAACTAAAGAAATCTGAGCTGGGTATAGCAGTATGCACCTGTAATTCCACAATTTGGGAAGCTGAGGATTTTACGTTCAAGTCCCACCTGGGCAAATTAGTGAGACCTTGTCTCAAAATAAAAACAGAAAAAGGCTAGGTCAGCCAGCCTTGATTGCACACACCCATAAACTCAGCACTTGGGAGGATGAAGCAGGATCGTTTGAGGCCAGACTGGGCTACATAGTTCAAGGTCACCCTGAACTATACTGCAAGATGCTGAACATTACACACAAAGTTTGGTTTTGGTAGATCAATGATTTTAAAAAATAAATGGATGATAATCATTACTACCATTTATTAAGCACTGATATCTATTTTGTTGGTTACCTATCCTGTCTCTAAATCATAACACCCTTAAGAGATAAATATTATAATTTCTACTTTTGCAGTAGAGAAAACCAAGATTAAGTAATTAATTTACCCTAAGTCACACACTACTATCAAACTCATAGAGACTGTGGGTCTCTCTTACTTCAAAAGCCATAATTTCTCCTCTGTTCTGCACCTTCTCTCACATCAATGAAAAGTTGGTACTTAAGAAATGAGAAGAAGTGCCAGCGAGATAGCTCAGTGGACTAAATGCCTGCTTAGGCAAGTGCAGGGCCTGGGGCTCGATCCTCAGCAGGTACCACATGGCTGGCCAGCCCTGTACCCAGGCGCACTGAGCCAGACACGGAGTCAAGGTGTGGTGGCACACACCTGTAATCCCAGATCACTATGAGTCCGAGCTGGGTAGTGAGACCCTGTACCAGATACATTAGGAAGGAAGGAAGGAAGGAAGGAAGGAAGGAAGGAAGGAAGGAAGGAACAGAAGAAACATCAAATTTAGGAAAATTCAGAGAATATGAGGTCATAATATTTGGATGACAAGGTCCTGAATTCAATTCCTGACACAAAAAAACCTCACGCACTTCGTAAAGAATGCATGTAATATGTCTACCCTACTATTCACGAGCATGAAAGACAGAGTAGGGCAATGGGAGACTCTGGAGAGCTCAGGCTGGCTTCACCACATACCTCCAAGTTACAGTACATGACTCAAAGTTCCCTCCAAATCCATGCTTATTAACCATGACAAACAACATAAGTCAGGCTGAAAAAAGAGATATATTTTACAAATATGTATGTATGTATATGTGTGTGTGTGTGTGTGTGTGTGTGT
>NW_004524722.1:1192443-1197039 GCF_000260255.1 Octodon degus
CTTCCAAAAGGGAAGTGAAATCAGAATATATGTTTGTAAAAACACCTTAACAATATTGATACATGTATTGGAATGCACATTGTTGCCAACCTGTGTTGCTAATGTCATATGTTATGGAAGCATTTGAACTTACTGATTTTCCCAGAGGACACTTTCATATAGGTATAACCAGAAATTCTTGCGTATCCATTGTCTTTTTTTTCTGCTGAAACCCAAAGTTAAAGGAGGAAATGTTTATTTAGCTCACAATTCTAGAGGTTTAGGTCCATAATCAGTTGACTCCAAGGTAGGGTGGCTTGGAAAACAGGCATCACAGAGGAGAACAGTTCATGGTGGAAGTAAGTTAGCAAAGTAAGTAGGGGACCAGTGACAATCCTCTTTCTGTCCTTTATACCTTATCAGGATACCTGCCTTTGGGGCAGACAGCACTCATACCCTTAATCCTACCATCCTTTATCCAAGCATTGCACCTTGAATCAATCCCATCATCACACACTCTAGGACAAGCCACATCTGAAAAGCCCCACCTATGATCAAATGAGCCTTTGGGGGACATAAACACAAGTCATAACATCCATCTCTCTTGGCTACTGACTTATTTTGTATGCAGGCTCTAAAAGCCAGGATCAGGGCCAGGGAGATGGCTCAGTGGAATAAACGCTTCCCTGGCAAGCACAAGGGCCTGAGTTCAATCCCCAGTTCTGCAAAATAAAATAAAATAAAAATAAAGCCAGGATCTCTTCTGGAGAAACCAACACAGCTCAGTGTAAGTCATTTTCCAGGTTGAGATCTCCTGTCTCTTGCTCAGTAGGATGTGAGCTCCCGAGGACAGGATATACCTCATTCGTCTTTGCATTTCTGGCATTTAGTCCGGGACCTGGCCCCTGGTAATACACATCCGGTGAACTCATTGAGTACTTGCATCTTCCTTTTCCTCTTTCACCTACCTACAACTCATCTCTGCTATGACACTTCTTTTTTATTTAATTTTTTTCCTGGAGACAAGATCTTACTCAGCAGTTTAGGCTGGTCTTGAACTTACCATGTTGCTCAGGCTGGCCTCTGATTCCTGGCAATCCTCCTGCCTCAGCCTCCTGAGTGCTGAGATGACAGGCATGTGCAGCCATTCCTGGCTGTTTTAAATTTTTTAATAGTACATGTTTGCAATGAATCATGTCACATTCATCATGGGGAGTTGGCACATGTCTGAATTCATTGCATGTCTTCTTTCCTCCCTCCATCTTCTACTAGACTTTTTTTTTGTCTGCATTTTCATAGATAGCATGATACAAACACAGGAATGAGATAACTTACATAAAACAATGTCTCAATCCAATCTTACATCTGTCATTTTATTCATTGTGTGGTTTTCAAAGGTTTTTTTTTTTTTTTTTGCAAAGGTTTTAAAAACTTAAAAAAAGAAATGTCATAGAAGAGATGAGTTGTGGGTAGGAAAAAGAGAAAAGAGATGGAAGAATTCCATCAGCTCAAAACAAAGTATATTACCATGGTCCAGGTCCTGAACTAAATGCCACAAATGCAAAGATGAGTGGAGCACATGCTGTCCTTGGAAGCTCACAGTCTCCTGAAGTATAAAGCAGTGAGTGGTGAATGTTGTAGCAACTCCAAATTTGACTAAAATGTAGATATAGAGGGAAAACTGGTAAGAAAAGAAATTAGAGGTCTGGGGAAATAGCTTGGCGGTCTAAGTGTCTGCCTGGAAAGTGCAAGGACCCCGATTAGGTAGGTCCCTGGTACCACATGCTGTCAGCCCCAGCACCCCAGGCACAACCATGCCGGCCACCAAAACCAGGCATAGTGGTGCACGCCTGTAATCCCAGTGCTGGAGAGGCTGAGACAGGAGGATCACTACCAGTCCAAGCTACGTAGTGAGACCCTGCATCAAATAAATAAATGATTTTGAAAAAAGAAATTAGCAAGAGAGTCCAATTGTTAAGTGCCAGACCAAAGGACTGGGGAAACTCTGATCAATAAGACCAGTAAAGGGTAGAATGGTGCAGGAGTGAGTAGACCCAAGGAATCCAGCCAGAAGATTTACAGTGGTAAGTTTATTTTATTCTTTTCCATTTATGTATTTGGTACAGGGCCTCACTATGCAGCTCGGACTCATAGGGATCATCCTGTTTCCAGCCTCCCCAGTGCTGGGATTACAGGCATGCACCACCATGCTTGGACTCGGTCACCGACTCAGGGTGCGAAGGGGCAGGGCTGGCACAGCATCCAGGACCAGGGATCGAACCCTGGTTCCTGCAATTGCCAAAGCAGGTACTTAGTCCACTGAGCTATCTTGTTGGCCTTATTTTACATTATTTATTTATTTGCTTATTTATTTTGTATTTAGGACAGGGTCTCACTGTGTAGATTGGACTTATAATGATCCTCCTGCTTACAGTTTCCCAAGTGCTGGGATTACAGGCATGTGCCAGTCTCAATCACAATCTCAGCATGCCCCGGGGGCCAGGGCTGGCACAACAGGCCAGGGGATCCGAACACCTGGCCCCTGCATCTGCCTAAGCAGGTGCTTTAATCCGTTGAGCTATTTGGCCAGCCCTATTTTATTTTTTTGTTGAGTCTCAATATGCAGTTCAGACTCATAGTGATCCTCCTCTCTCAGTCTCCCCAGTGCTGAGATTACAGATGTGTACCACCATGCCCTGTTTTGGGGCCAGCAGAGCATGTGGTACCAGGGATTGAACTGGGGACCTTGCACTTAGACCACCAAGCTATCTCCCCAGACTTCCAGTCAGATAAGTTTAAAAAGAGGAGAGGGGCCAGAGAGATAGCTCAGTGGAATAAGCACTTCCCTAGCAAGCGCAAGGGCCTGACTTCAATCCCTGGTTCCACCAAAAAATAAATAAATAAAATAAAATAAAAAGAGGAGGAGTTATTGTGGACTGATCAGGCCCCAAATCTCCCAAACAAGTGGACAGCAAAGTTTCAAGTTAATGAATCAAGTGTTATAATTTTAGGGCTCCAGGAGGTTCAAAACCTTGTAACAGAATTCAAGATTCTCTATGGGGTAAGACAAAGAACGTGTCTGTGAAGCCCAAATTTATTTGGTTTTCAAACGAAAGAGGGGGATACTAAAGAAAACATGGGAATCTGAGCAGAATCTTGGGAGACAGCTCAAAGTCTTCCCCAGGTATGTTAAGAGACTATCTTATCTCCAACTCCACAGTTGTTGTAGGAAAGCCCAGCCTGCAGCTATAGTCTTTCTTTTAGTTAACTGGGGTTGAAGCCAGGCATTCTCAGCTGTGGCCTTAGGCAAGGGGCCTAAGCCTTGAGCAGGCTCACAAGTAAACGCAGAGGGGCTGGAGAGATGGCTCAGTGGTCTAAAGCACCTACTTAGAACAAGCTTAGCAAAAGCATCAGGGACCGCGCTTCGATCCCCCAGCACCACATGCCAGCCAGCCCGCCCCCTGGTGGGCTGAGCTGGTCTCTCTCTCTCTCTCTCTCTCTCTCTCTCTCTCTCTCATAAATAAATAAATAAAATTAAAAAAAAAAACCAAGTAAACGCAGAAAGCGAATCAATTGATTAATTGATTAAATCCTGCTCAGAGCCATTTCATAGTGGTCTCCATCAGAGGACCTAATGTAAGGTATCAATGGAGATGGAAAGGAATCAAGGTGAGAGAAGTTAAGGAGGTAGAAAGGGAAGGCTTTGGTGACCAATTAGATGAGACCAGTAAAGGATGTTCTGAGTTATAATCTGAGATACGACTGAGCATCAGACTTCAGCCAGGCAGGAGACAAGCCAGCTTCACATTCTCCCAGATGTGTTGCCTGCTGCTGTCTTCGCTTCACCATCAGGAAACTCTGGCCATCAGCCTAGGGTGCAAAACAGTCTGAGGTGCACCAAGCCCTCTTCACCTGTTAGGGAACGATAGAAGGAAAAGACTGAAACATTTGCCTCTATCTACAAACGACTGCTCCAAGTAAATCCTGGAGACCTAAATTCTAGACGGTTTTGCCCTTCGTTATAAGGCAATATTGGAAGAAAAATAGCTATGATAGTGGAGCTAAGGAAGGGAGAACAAAATAGTAATTTTTCTTTTCCAATAAGATTACATTCATCATAGAGAAATCAAATAGTAACTTATGATCATTTCACTTTTAAAATGATTGGACAGCTGGGTGGGGGTGGATGCCTGTAATCTCAGCACTTAAGAGGCAGGAGCAAAAAAAAAAAAAAAAGAGGCAGGAGCAGGGCTGGCAAGATAGCTTAGCAGACTAAGTGCCTGCTTAAGCAAGCACAGGGACCAGGGTTCGATGCTCGGTACCACATGCCACTCTGGCCCTACCCATGGGCACACTGAGCTGGCCACCAAGGCCTGACGTCGTGGCATGCCCATAATCCCAGTGCTGGGGAGGCTGAAAACAGGAGGATCACAAGTCTGAGCTGTGTAGTAAGAGCCAGTATCAAATACATAATACATGCATACATACATACATACATACATACATACATACAAAAAAGAGGAAGGAATTTGAAGCTAGTTGGGGGTACATAGTGATTTTTAAGATCAACCTAGAATACAGAGCATTACCCTGTCTCAAAAAAAAAAAAAAAAAAAA
>NW_004524722.1:1197139-1205081 GCF_000260255.1 Octodon degus
TTTTTTTAAACAAGGTATCACTAATTTACCCTGGGTGAGACTTAAGACTTTAACCTGCAGATCTCCTTCCTCTACTTCCCAGAGAGCTGGGACTATAATTTTAAGTGGGTCACTTCATATAGAAGTAGCATTTGGATGGGAAGAAAGATCTAGATGAGACTTGCTTTCTCTCATTTTAATTTTTCAGATCTCTGAGTATTTACAATAGCTAAGGATTTAATTATCTAAAAATCAGGCTTACATGGTTGACAGCTTTCTGGAAGACATTCAAATTGTGGTATGAAGTCTTCCTTTCAGCACTGGGAGATGTGCTTCCTCTCCTTTGCAAAGCTCGGCAATATTTATCAGAACAAAAGTAATCTATTTTGAGACTGTATCCACAAATACTCCCTTCCCCTAGTCAGCGGATGAAGAACAACGAGGGCTCTGCAACTAGAAGAGGGTGGTAACTCCAGCGAGTGGATAAATGAGGACACAGCTACCAGAGTCAGTTGTAAAAATACTTGTTCCATGAACTCTGGAGCCAGGAACAAAGAAAGGACTGAACAGCTACCAAAGAACCAAAGTCAGAGGGCAAAAATCTATAGAGTGGGAGGGACCTTTAAACCCAAGAACCCCCAAGATAGGTCATGACTGCAGTGGTTCAGAAATCTTTAAGGCAAGCAAATGGGTGTTGTTTTATGAATATTAACATATTGTTAATATTATTTAAAATACCATCTATTGAAAATATATATCCTTTGTGCTAAGTATTTTACTCATATAATTTAAGTTAATCTGTATACCAATCTTCTAATAGAGGCATTATTAAAATAACTTTTTTTTGTTTGAGGTTTTTTTTAGGGGGGTTGTTCTTTGCTTTTTGTGCAGTACTAGAGATTAAACCTGGGGCCTTCACACTGAATTACATGCCCATTTTACCTTCTCCTGCATTCTCCCTTCTAAATTTTGAGACAGAATCTTGCTAAATTGCCCAAACTGGGCTTGAACTTGTGATCCTCCTGCCTCGGTCTTCCAGTGTACTAGGATTATAGACAATACCAAAATACCCAGCTTGCCTCTGTTTTGTGAAAGAAAAAACAAAATTTTATATAAATTGCCTAAAATTATCTGGGTGTGATAGTGCATGCCTATAATTTCAGCACTTGGGAGGTTGAGACAGGAGGGTTACAACAAGTTCCAAGTCCAAACCTATACTACATAATGAGTCCAAAGCCAGCCTGAACTACATAGTAAGACCCTATCTCAAAACAAACAAACAGGGCCAGCCAGTGAGATAGCTCAACAGACTAAAGCACCTGCTTAGGCAAGTGTAGGAATCACACAGTCCAATTCCTCACACCACAGGTTGTGCCAGCCCCAACCTCAGGTCAGGCTGAGCCAGCCACAAACAACAACAAAAAATAAAAATAAAAAAACAAATAGCCTAAAGTTACAGGGTGTGAAAAATTGGAGGTAGGCTAAATCCAAAACCCATGTTTTCAACTATCACATTACTTCATTGTTGTTGTTTTTTTGTTTTGTTTTGTTTTGTTTTGTTTTGTTTTTTAAGGTAGCAAAGTTTCGTTAAATGTAGGACAGAAACAGGCTCTACAAAGCAAGTTTGGCCAAGTAAAAGTAGGAAAAGAAATACACCCAACAATGTGTTGTAGGCAGCTAAATTAGATAGAAATATTATAGGCAGACAGGGCTAAGCCCTCAGGAGACAGTATAGAAGACAAGGTGACTTTGCAACTTTGGAAGAGACAGGCACTCTCACTTCAGGCCAGACCTCAAGACAAAAGAGTAAACATGCAACCACATACTTCCCTAGGATGGACATCGGTGATTGATATCCTAAATAAGTATCAATCATATTGAAAGATCCCAAAAGAGTCACCAACCCACCCCCCAACAGGAAGAGGCCCTGTCTGTGTTCATGCCTGCTTGCTATATGGCTCACTTCTTCATTTGGTACTGAATTTAATCAATTTTACCCGAGCAATGGTGTCTATAATCTCATTGACTGACCATAGCTTTGTCTTACCTCATGTCTACCTAAATGAGTTCCCATGTTCACCACCTTAGACCCACCTCATTGCAATGGTTTCCCTTTATAAAAGTTCCTGGAAGAGACAGCTTCCCTGAGAAAACCTGCTTGGGGCCCCCTTCTGTCCCTCTCAGATAAAAGCTTTCTTTCCCTCACTAAATATTCTGCTCTTAACCTCTGTTTGCTCCTAAAATTCATTCTTCGGTTTTAGAGAACACAAACTCATCCTAGGTACCTTTCGGTTCAGGAGTTTCATTTCTCCTATACCATGAGGGCAGATCATCATGCAAGAAAGAATACAGTGGCTTCTGGCACACTACTACTTAAAATACTGATATCACAGTTATTTTCTCATCAGTGGAAATACAAAAAAACCACAAGTTAAAGGAGGAAAGGTTTATTTTAGCTCAGTTTGTAGACGTTCCAGTCCATAGCTGGCTGGCCTCCAGGGCAGGGTGGCATAGCAGAAGGGCAGGGCAGAGGAGAAACAGTCCACAGCAGGACAGGCAAGAAGCAGCCACTGTGCCTTCCATCTTTCCCTCTGAAGTTAGCCAAGCCACAAGCCTATTGGTTGGTGCCACCCACAGCACGGTGGGACTTCCCATTACCCACACCCAGAACCATGCTAAGCTTATCAGTAGACTAATCTAATTATTGCACACTCTAGATCTAGCCACCTTCAAAAAGGTGAAGCTCATGGGGGAGGGTGTACATGTAGAGATAGTCATTACAAGTGGTATCAACTTATCCTATGGAATCCCACGGCAATAATAATGGCCTCAATAATCCTACCATTTGTTGAGAACCAGCCATATGCTAAACATCTTCTCCTTTAACTCCCAAAACTATTCTGTAAGGTAGATATTTCTACCCTCATTTATAGTGAGAAAAAAAAGTCAGAAAGGTGAACTAATATGCTTAATGCACACTACCCAAGGTCAGATAGCTGAAAAGTGGTGGTGTCCTACCTGACACCACAATTGAGGCTTTTTCTCTAGCATATATTCCTATTGCAAAGCAAGTTCTGCTATTACATGATAGCTCTTAATGTTCCCAGAGCTTAACAACACTTTGATCTATACTCTCATTCTTGCAATAGCGGTTATTTTTGTATTAGCCATCCTTGAAAAGATCAGACTCTGCTTGGTTCATTTATCAGAAATTTCAAGCTCAGCCAGGTATGGTGGCACATGCCTGTAATCCCAGCACTCAGGAAGATGAAGCAGGAGGATCACTGGGGGCTCAAGATCAGCCTGGGCTACAAAGTAACCTCAAGATCAACCTGAGCTGCATAGCGAGACCCTAGAAAGAAAAGAAAGAAATTTCAAGTCGAACCAAGTGCAGAGACTCATACCTGGCAGTCAGAGCTACCTGAGAGACTGAGGTAGGTGAATTGCTAGAGCTCAGGAGTTTGAGGCCAGCCTAGGCAACACAGCAAGATTCTATCTTAAATAACTATTAATTAATAATAATTTTTAAAATACCATAATGTGGCCAGGTATGGCGGCACATACCTATAATCCCAGCACTCTGAAGGCTGAAGCAGGAGGATTGCTGTGAGTTCAAAGCCAACTTGGACTACAAACTGACTTTAAGACCAGCCTGAACCGCATAGCGAAATCTTATCTCAAAAAGACAAAGAAGGGCCTGGGAGGTAGCTCAGTAGTCTAAGCACCTGCCTAGCAAGGGCAACGACTGGGGTTTGATCCCTGGTACTGCATGCCAGGCCAGCCCCACACCAAGCTGAGCTGTCTACCACAACCAGATATGGTGGTGCATGCCTGTAATCCAAGCACCAGGGAGGCTGAGATAGGAGGATCACTATTGAGTCTGAGCTACATAACAAGACCCTGTACCAAATACATAAATTAAAAAAAAATACAAAGAAAAATACAAAAACAAATGCTGGAACAATTATGGGGGAAAAGGAACCTTTTTCCATTGTTAGTGGAAATGTAGACTGGTACAACCACTATGGAAATCAGTGTGAAGATTCCTCAAAAAACTAAATCTAGGGGTCAGGGACACAGCTCAGCAACACAAGCACCTGCCTGGCAATTGCAAGGTCCTGAGTTTAATTTCCAGTACAAAAAAACAAAAACAAAAACAACCAAAACTAGAGGTTCCATTTGATCCAGCTATTCCCCTTCTTGGTAAATTCCCCAAAGAATTAAAAGCATTGTACTACAACAATATATGCACATTCATGTTTATAACAGCATAGTTTATAAAAAACTAAATCTTGGAAACAGTCTAAATGCCCACCAACCAATAATAAAGAAGATGTGCAGGATTTTTTTTTTTTTTTTTTTTTGGCGAAACCAGGGATTGAACTCAGGCCCTTATGCAGCCAGGCAAGCACTTACTCTATTGAGCTATCTCCCTGGCCCCTTGATGTGCAGTTTTTTTATATAACAAAGTACTACTCTGCCAGAAAGAAAGCTAATCTTGGGGACAGGGGAGATGGCTCAGTTGAATAAGCACTTGCGTGGCAAGCACAAGGCCCTGAGTTCAATCCCTGGCTTTGCAAAAAAAAGAAAAAAAAGCTAATCTTGAGACACATCTAGCTAAATGAATGTACTTAATATTCTTAAGTAAAATAAATCAGTGACATATTGCATTGTTTCTCTGGTGTGAGAAATGAAAAATGTAAATAAGGACCAAAATGTATAACAGATAATGGGAAGAGAGAAGAAAATGTTCAAATGAGAAGAGGAACAAAGGAGGGGGTAGGGGAAAGGAATGAAAGGACAAGAAAAGAATGAAAGGAAAAACTGAAATCAAAGCTTTAGGGAGATTGGAGGGGAAGAAGGTGGAAAAACAGAAGCAAGATATATCATACACAGGTAGAAATTCCCTATGATGAATGTTACTGTGTGTATTGAAAATGTACCAATAAAATTTTAAAAGCACACACACAAAAAAGAGAAACCAAAACAATGATGGCAAATGCCTATAAACCTAGCACCTGGGGCTGGGGAGATAGCTCAGTAGGATAAACACTTGCCTGGCAAGTGCAAGGGCTGAGTTCAATCCCTGGTTCTGCAAAAAAAAAACAAAACAAAACCCTAGCACCTGAAAGGCTAAGATAATCAAAGGTTCAAGGCTACACTGGGAAATAGAGCAAATTCAAATTTAGCTTGGATTAAATAGTGAGAGGCGAACTCAAAAAACCAAAAAAGTTGCCTTGCTTTTTTCTTTTTCTTTCTTTTCTTTTTTTTTTTAAGTACAAGGTCTATAGGGTCTCACTACGTAGATCAGACTTTCAGCCTCCCAAGCGCTGGGATTACAGGGAAGTGCCACCATGTCCAGTCTCAATCACTGTCTCAGTGCGCCCCAGGGGTGGGGCCGGCATGGCAAGCTGGGGATCGAACTCCAGCCACTGCACTCTAAGCAGGTGCTTTAGCCCACTGAGCTATCTCGCCTGCCCTTGATGTTATTACTTTTTTAGCAAATCCTTTATTTATTTGGTACGTGATCTCACTGCATAGCTCAGACTTGTAGTGATCTCCTGTTCTCAGCCTCCCCAGCGCTGAGATTACAGGTCTGCGCCACCACGCCGCCTCAGTGGACAGGTCTGCACGGAAGGGGCTGCTGCAACATGTGTAGAGTATCTAACCCAGGTTCTATGGCTTGCAAGGCAGGTGCTTAGACCGCCGAGCTATCTCCCTTGCCCAGTTGAAGCAGTCTGTTATTTTTTAGGTGAGGTTTATTTTTTGGTTTTGGTAATGAGAATCAAACCTAGGGTTTCCAGCTTGCTATGCAAACATTCGACCACTGAGCTAAATTCTCCTGCCCTCAAACCAAAACAAAACAAACAAAAAATCCAAGTCCTTTAAATTCTCCTCAGTGGTCTCAGTCAGTGCCTACCCTTACTTTTCTCACACAATGAGTAAACAGTAGCCCAGATTCTAGCCACAGTGATTCACATGCAATTTAAATCCTTCTCTGATCTAGAACTGAAGCATTTATAGACACCTCTAATTATCTGAAAGTTCTCATACCTAGAAAACCTGCAACAATCTCCCTATAACTTTATAGTTTGGATTGGTTGTTTTGTTTTTTGAGACAGGCTCTCACTATACAGTTCAGACTGGCCTTGAGCTCACTATTGCCCAGGTTGACCTCCAACTCTCAGGGATCCTTCTGTCTCAGCTCCCACTTGCTGGCATTAAAGGCATGTGCCACCACACCTAGCTTAATTTCATGGCTTAACCTACCTATTTCCCCACTCTTGAATGACAGAATAAATCCAGTTATTTTTTACAGCAGCACCTCAAGTACTTGAAGGCAATGATAATTACCTCCAGGTTTTCTCTTCCTAAGTTATTTCAAAATAACTTGCTTTTGTTTCTAGTTTTTCCTTTGGCTGTACTCTTCTGAACATGTTTATGTTGATGATCAAAGTCTGTCTTTACGTGGGTCCATGTGGCAGTTAGGAACATATGTTCTACAATCATTATCTTTGAGTTTGTCTGCTGTCTTGTCTGCTATGTACACCAGGATTATCTCCTCATACTGTGAGCAAACAAAATCATGCAAATGATAGTTTATTAACCACTAAACATCAATAGTCTTACTACTTTCACCACCATTCATACTTTACTAAGTACACATACTTATGCTACCTACAATGTGTTCAAAAATTCTATGTGCTAGCTCAGTGGACTAAGTGCCTGCTTAGCAAGCACAGGGACTGGGGTTCGATTCCAGTACCGCATGTCGCGCTGGGCTCCATCCCCTGGTGCACTGAGCCTGTGACCATGTCTGGGAATGGTGGTGCATGCCTGTAATCCCAGGGAGGCTGACAAGAGGAGGATCACTATAAGTCCAAGCTGCATAGTGAGACCCTGTACAAAATACCTTTTTAAAAAATTCTATGTGATATACAGCAGCAGCAGTTCCATAGAGAAACTGAAGCACAGAGAAGTTAAATAACCTGTCAAACATACAGCTAGCAAAAGACAAAACCCAAGTCTGATAAAACTTTCTGGGAGCATTAGCTAACATTTCAAGTGAGGGTAGTCACAAGACTGTAGCCAGGCACAGTGGCACATGCCTGCAATCCCAGCACTTTGGAAGCTGAGGCAGGAGGATTGCCAGGAGTCTAAGGCCAGACTGAGCTATATAGTGTGTTCAAGGCCAGTCTTAATTACATAATGAGACCCTGTCGGAAGGAAGGGGAAGGGGAAAAGGAAGGGGAAGGGGAAGGGGAAGGGAAGAAAGCAAACTAGCTAGGAATTCAGAAAATAAGTGACCACTTGAGCCAGTGGTCAGAAAATTTTATATGGAAAACATGAGACATGAGCTGAGCTCTGTGAAGGGTAGAGCATTCTGACAGGTGGTGAGAAGGAGGATAGCACTCCTAGGGAGAGAGAAGGTACCACAAGATCAGAATCAGGAATTTAGCATATATATCTATATCTATATCTATATCTATATCTATATCTATATCTATATCTATATCTTAGGGAAGGGTCTACAGGGGGCTCAGGGTCTAACTACTAGATCGTACTTGTAGTAATCTGCCTATTTACAACCTCCCAAGAGCAGAGATTACAGGCACAAGCCACCACATTTAGTCTCAATTGCCATCTCAGTGCACCCTGCAGGTAGCACTGCAGGCCCGGGGAACGGAGCCACCACCCCCACCCCCCAACCCCCTCCCCTGCCCCTGCTTCCAGGGGCTTTAATCCACTGAGCTTTTTGAAGTCATTTTTATTTTATTTATTTATTTTTTTTATTTATGCGTGTGTGTGTGTGTGTGTGTTTGTGTGGCCAGCTCAACTCAGCCCACCAGGGGGCGGGGGCTGGCTGGCATGTGGTGCTGGAGGATTGAACCGTGGTCCCTGTGCTTTGCTAAGCTTGTTTTAAATAGGTGCTTTAGACCACTGAGCCATCTCACCAGCCCCT